>NC_090265.1:1791269518-1791597851 GCF_040414725.1 Anabrus simplex | reverse complement strand
CCCCCAAGGCACACTCGTAAGAGAATTACTTTTCCACTGTAGTTTATTATCAAATGCAATTAATGAACATTTATTCTGTTCAATACTAAAAACATGATGGCTGTGTGAAAGTATTCTCATCTATCTAGAGAAAGTAGCATTTTTAGATGCCAGTACGTTACAATAGTGTTGTAATGTAAATGTCTAGGTGTTGTAATGGAAATTTGTCTAACTACACTTGAACGCACACCTTTTGCCTTTCGCACAGATTGCGAATTTCATGACTAGTATGCATAATTTTTGGTGCTAAACCAATAAACTCAGTCATAACATTCATACTATATTCATCTTTCATGAGACCTATTACTTTCTTATTTAATTTCAAATTGATTACATGGTGAAAAGGAAGAAGGGTCGAAGTATTCAGAATGGTTACGCATACTGTTTGTATTCCGACTATGATAAATAAAACTATCTGTATCCACATACAAAAGTGAAAGATCTGTAAACCGCTGCTTTGTAAAACCATAATGAAAACAATACTTTTTAGTTTTGAGTATTCTAGTATGACCATTCCCAAATAAATTGGCTTAGCATAAACCATTTCAGTTTGTTTTTTTCAGTTCAGCAGAAATAAGGTCACGGATCAATGGCATTATAGATTTTAAAATTCTGTTTCGAGATGTACTTGCGTCCAACCCATTGATTAATTAAATGAATGCATCGATGTTTACGTACATATTCCATACTTTTTCCATACATAGAGTTATTCACGAGTTTGAAAAACGTACTTTCAAATGTTGATGTAACACGTTGACGATGTTCTGTATTTAAATTCATGTACGGTTTAAGTCATGCTTCCTGTTTAAACGCAATAATACGGTGAAAACACTGTAATTGTAAACGGTATTCTAGACATTGAACAAGACACTGAATGTGAATAACATACCGCTTTCTAGCTAGCAGTTTAACATGCTTTGATGTATTATCAGGGAGAATCATTTTTTCAACACAAAAAGGAAGGTCAGAATGAGAATTATGCAGATTAGAAAGGTAAGCAAGAGAAACTTCAAAAACGAAACCGCGATTAGGATCTTTAGCAGAAAGATAAACATCAACATGTTCATTTTCTGTTAGCCATACAAAATCTTTCCATGGTAAATCCTGTGACATTGCATAAACATAGAGATTATTAACATGAAAATACATAAGATAAGAATCTTCTTTCTCAGAATCATATTTGTTAAGGAATGAATTATTTGCAATTATATGTCTGTTAACAAGCGAAACAAGTCCACCGCGAATTCCGGGTTTTGAAATATAAGCATGTTAACAATAGTAAGAAGATCAAGTCTAACACCTGTATAATTCAACATTTCATCCTACGAAAGAACAGCAGACGTATAGTAATAGCAAGGGTCTAATCCATATATAGTTAAACACATTTTTCGGAACATTTAAAACACATCACAAAGTAAAAGTGTGTCTACTTTTAAATACAAGTCAGCATATTCACCTAAATATTTTATATTAAACTAGCAAGATACCCGTGCTGCGCTACGGTATTATACTGAAATTTGTATTTATATGTCAGAATAATATACTGTAATCTAAGAACGTCCTCCGAAGGAAAAGATGGCTGTTGAAAACGAACGCAGGAAAGATTAAAAATGATCGGTTTATACGTACATCGAAAATCTACAGCCTGTTTCCAGTCATTCGATAGGGTCAGGAATGGAATGAATAAAGCCCCATCTAGCGGCGACAATAGGAATTTTACCGGCTGCCGAAGCACACCTCTGGGGCAATGATCGATGAATGACAAATGTAATGAAATATTGGACTGTGTTGCTGGAATGAATGATGACAGGGAAAACCGGAGCAACCGGAGAAAAACCAGTCCCGCCTCCGTTTTGTCCAGCACGAATGTCACATGGAGTGACCGGGATTTGAACCGCGGAACCCAGCTCTGAGAGCCCGGCGCACTGCCGCCTGAGCAACGGAGGCTCCTTATAAGTTACATTATGAACAGTAAAATCAATTGATCTCACCTCCGTTTACACCCCACCGCAGTTAAGTTTCTTTACCCCCCCCCCCCCCGCACCCCAAAAAACTTAAAAGAAGGCGTGTTTGTTTATGTTTAAAGGAGATTCCAAACACCAATGTTCACGGCTATTACCTTCAGTTTTGAGATATAAGTACCCCCATAAAAAAAATCACTTTTTTCACTTCCTTTCACACTCCCCCCCCCCCCCACCCAGTTGAATTTTCCAGCAAAAAATACTTGTTTCTTTAATAGTAAAGGATCTTCTAAATACCAATTATCACGACTCTAACTTCTTCAGTTTTTATTTATGTGTCCTCGTGAAAGGAGTTCAACTCCTTTCCACTCCCGCCACCCAAGATGGTTCCCCCCCCCCCCCCTCTCCCAAACGCGCTTTTCTTTGTTTTTAAAGGAGATCAAAATACCAATTTTCACGTCTGTAACAACTTTAGTTTTTATTAGATGTATGTATTCTCGTACAATTAAGTCAATTAATTTTTCAATTCTTTAAGCCCCCCCCCCCCACTTCATTGGATTTTCCGAGAATACGTGTTTCTTTTCATTTAAAGCAGATTCCAGATATAAAATTTAACGTCTGTAACATCATCATTTTTGAGATATCAGTAGCCTATTAAAAGAATTCCACACCATTTTCAGTCACGTTTAAACCCCCCCACCCCTCACCCAAGTGGTATTTCCGAAAACTAAAAAAAAACACGTTTCTTTATTTTTAATAGAGATACAAATACCTATTCCACTTCTGTAACATGTTAAGTTTTTTGAGATATACTGTAGAAATTCTCATTTTAAAATTTCACCCCCTTTTGAGTTCCCCTTAAGTGGAGTTTCCAAAAACAAATCACCTATGTTTCTTTACATTTACAGGAGATTCCAAATACCCACTTTTTACATCTGTAACATTTTACGTTTCTCAGAAATTCTGTAGATATAGTCTATCAAAAAGTTCACCCCAATTTGTCACTCCTGTTTAACCGCCATTAATTGGATTTTCCAAAAGCAAGAAAATACGTGTTTCTTTATTTTTAAAGAAGATCCCATATACAAATTATCAGTTCTGTAATATCATCAGTTTCTGAGATCTATGTATCCTCATTAAAGGCATTCAACCCATTATTCACCCTTTTACACCCTTCCTATTGGGATTTACAGAAAAAAAAAACGTGTTCCTTTATTTTTAAGGGAGATTCTAAAAACCAATTGTTATATCTGTAAACTTTTAAAGTTTTATGATGTAGACACACTCATTTTAAAAGTTCACCCCTCTTTTCACCTCCCATTATTTGGATTTTCCCAAAACGAAAAAATACCTGTTTCTTTATTTTTAAAGTAGATCCCAAATACTAAGTTTCAGGTCTGTAATATCTTCAGGTTCTGAAATATAAGTAGCCTCATTAAAGGCATTCAACCTCTTTTTCACCCTTTTCCACCCTTCCTATTTGGATTTTCCGAAAACAAAAAATACGTGTTTCTTTATTATTAAAGGAGATTCTAAATACCAATTTTTACATCTATAAACTTTAAAAGTTTTGAGATATAGATACACTCATTTTCAAAATTCACCCCCTCTTACCCCCCCCCATTAATTGGATTTTCCAATAACAAAAAAAAAGTGTTTCCTTATTTTTAAAGGAGATCCCAAACACCAATTTTCAGGTCTGTAATATCTCCAGGTTCTGAAATATAAGTAGCCACATTAAAGGCAATCAACCCCCTTTTGACACTTTTCCACCGTTCTTATTGGGATTTTTCAAAAACAAAAAATACATGTTTCTTTATTATTAAAGGAGATTCTAAATACCAATTTTTAGATCCATAAACTTTAAAAGTTTTGATATATAGATACACTCATTTAAAAATTTCACCCCCTTTTCACACCCCCATTAATTGGATTTTCCGAAAACAAAAAAATACGTGTTTCTTTAATTTTAATGGAGATCCCAAACACCAATTTTCAGGTCTGTAATATCTTCAGTTTCTGAGATATAAGTATTCTCTTTAAAGGCATTCAACCGTTTTTCACCCCCTTTTCACCCCTCCTATTGGGATTTTCCGATAACAAAAAAATACATTTTATTTTTAATGAAGATTTTAAGTACCAATTTTTACATGTGTAAACTTTAAAAGTTTTGAGATATAAATGCACTCATTTAAAAAATTCACCCCCTTTTCACTCTCCCATTAATTGGATTTTCCAAAAACAAAAAAATACGTGTTTCTTTATTTTTAAAAGCGATCATAAGTACCTATTTTCAGGTCTGCAATATCTTCAGTTTCTGAGATATAAGTACCGGTATCCTGGTTAAAGGCATTCAACCCATTTTTCACCCCTTTTCACCCCTCCTATTGGGATTTTCCGAAAACAAAAAAATACGTGTTTCTTTATTTTTAAAGAAGATTCTAAATACCAATTTTCACATCTGGAAACTTTTAAAGTTTTGAGATATAGATACACTCATTTTAAAATTTCACCCCCCTTTTCACCCCCTTAGCGATGGAATATCCAAAACTCCTCTCTTAGCGAGCACCTACATCTTAATATGAATACATCCCCAAAATTTCATTTCTTTATGTCCAGTAGTTTTGGCTCGGCGATGATGAATCAGTCAGTCAGTCAGTCAGTCAGTCAGGACAAGTTATTTTATATATATAGATGTTGACCGCACATTACATGCATTCAAGTAGTCTTCATCTGAAATGGATATTGTACGCTTATTATATGATGATGTGCTTAGTGATGGTGTAGTGCTTTCATTTAATACACTTGAAAATGCAGGCTGAGGAGATAATTTTGTTTCTTTTAACATTTCAAAGCTTTGAATATAGTCATCGGGCAGAATACCTTTCCTAATACAAAGTTTAAATTTCTCAGTTTCTGGAAAATACTCATGAATGTATTTTAAGTCCTCGCTTAAAAGTCCATTTACAAGCGAATCAAGAGAAAAGTTAATACATTTTATTAGTCTAAAGAGCGAATGCTAATATCGCCTACACGTTGACTGAATGATGTGAAACGTTCATGATTTTGTGCAATTGCATTGAACTTTGTGCATTTTAATCGTGCAAACTCGCGAATGATATAGTGCGAATCGTATCCTGGCAAGTTATAAAAAAAAGCAAGGAATACATTTAGGAACAGGATATAAAATGTTACATGATTGATGTGCAGGGCCGCGATATTTTCCTGTAAAGTGGCTATGATCTCTAACTTTAATCTCTGGAAGTGTAATGGTCTGTTTACAGATGTGGCAATCATCTGTTTCATCATGCATAATCATATCATCAAAGGTCAATTGAATTGGAACTGGGTATGATATAGGTAAGTAAATTAACACGATGTGATAACACTTGTAATTCATTTAACAGCTATGCAGTATAGTTTTCCCCACGACACACCTTAGAATATGATAATGATGAATCGTATGAACAAACAACTTTATATGCAACGGAAAACGGCGTATGCTTCTGAAAATATCAGACAACATTTTAAAAATCAGCGATGTGCACACCGGGTGTAAGAATTTACACATATATTAAGTTACTTCACTGCTGTTTGTCGATCACTGTAAATGATAATTTTAAATAGAAAATAATCTATGAATTATCATTACTCTACGTTAAAAAATTCCTAATAGAACATGGTACAAATATACACGACAGTACAGTGGGAACTGGCTTCATGCAATTGGCTGCAGGCACAACAAACGATAAGCCGCACTGGAATGTAGTCAGGACTGAACAGAAGACACAAAAGTTTCCAACAGAGGAGTTGTGTTCGTGTTGGTCATATGGCGACAATTGGATAAGAAAGGCGTAAGAATAAGAAGGAAGTGGTCTTGCTCTTAATTAAGGTACAGCCCCAGTATTTGCCTGATGAGAAAAAATAGAAAACCGCCAAGAGGGCCTGGTTCAATTCCCATTGTCATATAAAAAGAAAGACGGCGATAACTGTCATCGTCACTTTAATCAGATTATTACAATTTTTGCTTTATGTCGTACCGACACAGATAGGTCGTATGACAATGAATAGATAAGAAAGGACTAGGAATGAGAAGGAAGCGGCCGTGATCTTAATTAAGGTACACCCCAGTATTTGCCTGGCGTGAAAATGGGAAACCGCGTAAGACCATCCTCAGGGCTGCCGATATGGGGTTCGAACCAGCTATCTCTATTAGCTGAACGACAGTGAGTGAGCAAGGTGCGTGGAAGCATACGATATTAATTTACACACTGGCAGCATTTCAACAGACTACACTCACGCACCGCGAACCAGTCACGGCGACATACCAGCGAAGAAAGAACAGGTATTACAATACAATATATAAAATGATTAACAGCTAACTGCAGAACTTCGGGGGGGGGGGGGGCTGAGCAGGGGACGCTTAGTAGATTATGTCCCTTCGGGGACTGTTGCAGCATGGGTGCGGAAAAAATAACACACGATAACCCCTGCCTGTCGTAAGAGGTAATTAAAGGGGTGCCCAGGGGCTCACAACTTGGAAGCGTGGGTTAACAGCATGACAGTAAGATGGCGGCTCCCGGGAGATAGTAGGTTCGAATCTCATCATTCGCTGCCTTGTAGATGGTTTCCCATTATTTTCAAATCAGGCAAATGTTAGGCATGTGTCGTATAATTAAGGCCACAATCGCTACTTTCTCACCCTCGCTCTGTTTTATTCCAATCATAGACCACAACGAATTTATCTACAGTTAGTCTACTGTCGCGTACGCAGAAACCCCTATCTGTCGTAAGAGGTGACTAAAAGGGGGCACACAGGCACTTACAACTTGTGAGCTCTGGTTAGCGGCAACGTCTTGTGGCCGTAAGACATGGAATAAATGGATATGGCAACATTTTGAAAGCCGTAAAACTAGGCTAGATGAGGAGGGAAGGGCAACTGACCGTATAACTGGGCCCTGTGTGGTTAGCGCACTCCAAACTGCCGTCTGTGAGGGGAATGACACCTAGCCGTCAAACTAGACCAGATGAGGGGGAGGGAATGGCATCTCACCGTAAAACTGAGCCCTGTGAGGTTAGGCGCCTCCAAGGAGGGAAGGACATCTAGTCGTAAAACTAGGTCGAGAAGGGCATCTGACCGTACAACTGGGCCATCCTCCAGAATAGCGTATGTGAGGGGTGAAGGGCATATATCCGTAAAACTAGGCCCAGGTGACAAGGATGGAAGGGCATCTAGCCGTAAAACTAGGTCAGATGAGTGGGGAAAGAGCATATGACCGTAAAACTGTGCCCGTGAGGTTAGGCCCCTCCAAAATGGCGTCTGTGAGAGGGTAGGGCATCTGACCGTAGAACTGGACCCTGTGAGTTTAGGCCCCTCCAAGGAGGGAAGAGCATCTAGCCGTAAAGCTAGGTCAGATGAGGGGGAAAGGGCATCTGACCGTAGAACTGGGCCCTGTGAGGTTAGGCCCCTCCAAGGAGGGAAGGACATCTAGCCGTAAAACTAGGTCGGGAAGGGCATCTTTCCGTAAAAGTAGGCCTCACCAAAATGGCGTCTATGAGGTAAGGCCCCTTCAAAGAGGGAAGGGCATCTAGCCGTAAAACTAGGTCAGGAAAGGCATCTGACCCTAAAACTGGGCCCCCTCCAAAAATGCATCTCCAAGATGGCCACTGTGTTAGACGAGGAGAGAAGGTATCTAGCCATAAAACTGAGCCCTCCTCCAAAATAGCGTCTGCGAGATTAGGCCCCTCTAAGGTGGCGACTGTGACATATGAGGGGAAAGGGCATCCAGCCGTAAATCTGGGCCCTCCTCCAAAATGGCTTTTGCGAGGTTTGGCCCTTCCAAATGGCGACTGTCTCAGATGAGGGGGGAAGGGCATCTGGCCGTGAAACTGGGCCCACCCTCCAAAATGGCGTCTGTGATGTTAGGCTCCTCCACGTACGGAAAATCCGCGAAGGAAGGAAGGGCATCTGACCGTAAAACTAGGCCGAAGGAGGGAAGGACATCGAGCCGTAAAACTGCGTCGGGAAGGGAAGCCGGCCGTAAAACTGGGCCCACTCGAAAATGGCATTTGTGTGGTTAGGCCGCTCCGAGATGGTGTCTGTGGAGTTGGGACCCATCAAAATGACCTTGGTAGAGGTCAATGACCTCGTGGGAAATGCTGACTCAACACCCAATGTTCTATACGTTGCCCTACTACTATACATATCGCGTACAAGGACTGTATCGGGCGGATGGAGCACGAAATATGCGTGGATAGGAAGAAATTTTGGGCATTCGTTAAAGGTAAACAATGAAACTCGAATGACAGTGCAATGAAATACAATGAAAAAATCTATTACGCGACAAATCTGTTGCTGACAGTTTCCCGAACTATATCTCCTCTGTATACTCAGAGAAACGAGCGCGGTACGAGAATGTACTAAACGTTAATGGAATTAGTTCAAAATGCAATACTTAAAATGGAAATGAAACCAAAAAACGCCTCAGGCCCAGATCGAATCCCCCCGTTATAATTAAGGGCTGTGGAGATATTTCATTATATCCTCTCTCAAATACTTTTAACATTTCGCTAAAAATTGGAACCTTTCCTGATAAGTCGAAGATCACGCGAGTTAGTCCTCTCAAATCCGGGGACAGGTCAGAAATTACTAATTACAGACCCGATGCAATTTCTTCCGCAGTAGCAAAAGTTTATGAACAAACAAACCCTTTATCGGCATGTATTCAAACATGTAGAAATTATCATCGGAGACTCCCAGCATGGCTTTAGAACGGGGAAATCGACAACGACAAAACTATTGGAGTTTACTCATGGAATATCGGCAACTATGGAGCAAGAGGTCAAGTTGATGTAGTTTTCACAGATTTTAGAAAAGCATTTGATAAAGTTGATTACAATGCACCTTTAAATAAATTAGCTTATTATGGACTCTCTCATAGCCTAATCAAATTATTTGTATCTTATTAAGGGCTCGAGTCTGCGTGTTACTATACTCAATCTGGCGTCCCACTCTTTTCAAATCTTCTACCATTACTTTTCTTACGACTTATATAGGATCTTCGTAAATGTATAGAATATTCAAACCTATTGCTATTCGCAGACGATGTAAACAATGTCAAAAGCATTCGGTCTCAGGAAGACTGTAGATTTCTTCGGAAAGACCCTAATATCATATCCCATTGGAACTTCATTAACAAGCTAGTGTCATGTCATGGTATCTAACAGGAATAAAAATAACATTAGTCACTCATATCATATTTTGAATATTAACAATCAGGGATTTTGGTGTGCATTTTTCGCAGTATTTCACGATTATGATCAAATAACAGTCGTGTCGTGCCGAGGTGCGTGCGTTAAATTCGGCCGCGTGAACTATGGCGAAGTGATTACCAAATGCGTCCAAACAGGACCAACGTGCTGTTATTCTGTTCTAGGACAAACATTGGTGGACATCCATCCGAGAATGGAGACTAAATGGGGCAGCATGTCTGTCGAAAACCTCCATTGATGAGTGATGCACCAAGTTTCGACGCAAGACGCCGGTCGATCTGGGAGGCCACGCAGAAGATACACCAACTCAAGTGAGAGACACTCGAGCACCCGCCCTATAGTCCTGATCTGTGCCCATGCGATTATCACGCCTTCCGTCCCCTCAAGAAGGCCTTGAAGAGTCAACGCTTGCTGTCGGACGAAGAAGGCGGTTACGGACTTCTTCACGCAGCAAGACACATTGTTTTTACTACACGGAGATCTTCAACCTGGTGTGTCGGTGAGATGAGTGTCTCAGTCCTCACGGAGATTTTGCCTGATTGGCATCCCGATACAAGATTGTACGGGCATTGAATAGAAACTTGTTATCGCCCCTTACATAATGATTTTATGTTTTCGAAGCGTAGCTGGGGGTAGTGTGGCGACGAACGCGGCAATGTAACTCATTGCTAATAGTAACGCTTAAAGGGGGCAGAATAATGAAAGGGACTTTTATATCGTTACAACCATTCTGATAATTGAAGAATAATCGAAGCGAAAGACTGTAGTCAATCTAGGAAGGTAACTGCAAGTAAGTCAAGAAAACTACATTCTTCCATGGTTCAAAATAAATTGCCGAGAGTATCAAGTGAAGGCTATGTCAAAGGACTAAGGAAAAGCAACCATTAAAAGAACATTATACCTCACTGTGGGAGAACTGCCTCCAGAACCGAAAATTGACACCAGTAGTCACCTATGACAAAGGAATAATTCAAACTGTGACTAATAAGTTACATGTGGGAAATATACATCTGCGGCCAATTAAGTTTGAACAACGTTGACTAATATTGTGACGAATTCTCCTAAATGCGATCGAGACGGTCCGTTGTCTTGTCCAGCAAGATCTCTCCAATTAAAGCCAATCGATCTCTTCTTGTGGGGCTGCAATAAATCTAGATGTTGCATCACAGAATTATCGAGGAACATTCATCTGTAATACCAGACGTACTCAGGTGAGTTCATGGAAGTACAAGAAGACTTTGCATGAGTGCATCCATCAGGGGCAAGTTTTTTGAACACCTGCATAATGAATGAAAACTTTCAATAACAAGGTCAAAATCGGTCTCCTTATGCCTAAAGTGGTATTCTCACAAGAATTTTAATACGACGGAGCGAGCGGCTGTGCGGTCTGGGTCACGTAGCTGTCAGTTTGCATTCGGAAGATAGTGGGTTCGAACATCAATGTCGGCAGTCCTGAAGATGAGTTTATGTGGTTCCCATCTTCACACCACGCAAATGCCTGCGCTGTACCTTAATGAAGGCCGCTGCCGCTTCCTTCCCATTCCTAGCCCTTTTCTATTCCATCGTCGCCATAAGACCTATCTGGGTTGGTGGAACGTAAAGCAAATTGTAAAACAATGCATTTATCATTGTTATTATTATTATTATTATTATTATTATTATTATTATTATTATTATTATTATTATAATGTATCGTTATAATCAGACTGTAAAATTCAACCATATAAGTACTGTACATATTTTCTCCAGTTTTCTTTATTGATATTCGCTGAATTAGCGGCAGGGTCGTAGACATTGCCTCTTTAATATAGAACACACTTCGTACTCTTTGCTGTTTGAATGATTGTCTATATTTGCCTCCTTGCTGGTGCAATGGGCTTATTACAGTGCACATTGAGGTCCCCATCTAATTTATGGCAAGATTTCATTTATTTATCGTATGGCTTTTAGTGCCGGGAGTATCCAAGGACATGTTCGGTTCGCCTGGTACAGATCTTCCTATTTGACGCCAATGGGCGGCCTGCGGGTCTGGATGATGATGATGATGATGATGATGTAGGAAGAGGGTGAAACCCCGTGCCGGAACGTAGCCTGCTCCTGTCGAATAAAACCAAGGGGTCTGCTCAAAGCTTAACGTTTCCATCCGACGGACTAGTCACCATCAACAGATTTTGGCACACAATCTAGTGATTGGGAATTGTATACCACCACCTGTCCTTCCCTGCCGACCAACCTGGTGTCAGACCATACAGACTTTAACGATCATGGCCACCAATCGGGCTGTGGTGAGATCATTTTATTTAATTGCTTAATGTTATGATGCAAATTCGGGCTGAGCAGCGGTTGCTTGGTAGGCCAAGGCCCTTCAGGGCTGTAGTGCCATGGGGTTAGTTAGTTAAGGTGCAAAGGTACACATTGTCGCCGAAAGCAACACTTATGGAATCAAATAAGTTGTGTTTGCTTGCTGGTTAAGGTCGGACTAGCGACGGGAAAAGAGGTACGATGAGGAATGTGTCGATCATGACCCTAACTAGGTCCACCAAGGGATTCGCCAAATGGGAAAATAAGAAACCACTGAACAATGTTTTCATAGCTCGACGGTTGAGTTCTACGTGTTCCGTATAGGTGATTCAGCCGGTCCAAGGAACCGTCCAACTGAAATCTTATTAACAGTTTATAACAAAATGCAGCCTATACGTTTGCATCACAATTTAGAGAAGGCTGATAGTATACTCGATGAGGAGACGATATCCATCATTTTTCAAAGTTTTCTGTCTGTCATTCAGCTTGAAGTGAATAAATGTCAAAACTGATAATCTATTTTTCATCAAACTTTTCAATATTAACGAAAAGACATCTAGAATTTCCCTGCACTTTATTTTATCCCAATCCGTTAGGTTGGAGTTGAGAAACAACGTATTTAACCTAGGAAATGCCGCCTCTCAGACAGAGAGAAGAGAACGTTTTTATTAATTTTTACAATTTGCTTCAGGTCCCACAACACAGATAGTTCCTGTGGCGACGATGGGATAGAAAAGGGCTAAGAGTGGAAAGTAAGCGACCGTAGCCTTAATTAAGGTACAGACCCAGTATTTGCCTGGTGTGAAAATGCAAAACCATGGAAAACCAGTGGGGTTCGAATCCACTATCTTCCGAATTCAAGCTCACGCTGGTGATGGCGGTGATTATTGTTTTAAGAGGAAGTACAATTGGCCAACCATCCTCTATTAACATTAATCAGGGGGGGAAAATTGGAAGGGATTCCGACACTTCAAAAAATGAAGATATCGGCCAAAAAATATAAGGGTCACGAAGGACGTGATAATGAAAGACTCCCTATCCTTCGAGTTTTCTAATACCGCCTGGGTCGGAAAAGAACAAGAGTTTACCAAGGGAGGCCGGATGGGATAGATGCAAGTGAGGAGTCTGGCACTAGTAAGTGAAGGCAATGCCAGGACTCAGCTAAGGACCCTGTGGTCGCCAACTCACGCTCCTAAGTTAAGAGCTCTTGGGGCCTGTTTTAGTCGCCACCTACGACAAGCAGGGGATACCGTAGGTGTTATTCTACCATGCCCACCGACAGGACGAAATGCAAGCTCACAGCTGCGCACCCCTAACGGCAGGAGAAGCGAACACTGAGCAAGCTGAGTTCCCTCGCGGACCACTGATACCAAAGTCCACTGTTGTGGCAAACTAACTGGCGAGCCCACTGCTACACAAACAATCAATCAATCAATCAATCAATCAATCAATCAATCAATCAATCAATCAATCAATCAATCAATCAATCAATCAATCAATCAATCAATCAATCAATCAATCAATCAATCAATCAATCAATCAATCAATCAATCAATCAATCACAACTGATCTGCATTTAGGGCAGTCGCCCAGCTGGCAGATTCCCTATCTGTTGTTTTCCTAGCCTTTTCTTAAATGATTTCAAGGGAAGTGGGAAATTTATTGAACATCGCCCTTGGTATGTTATTCCAATCCCTAAGTCTCCTTCCTATAAACGAATATTTGCCCCAATTTGTCCTCTTGAATTCCAACTTTATCTTCATATTGTGATCTTTCCTGCTTAAAGACACCACTCAAACTCATTTGTCTAGTAATGCCATTCCACGCTATCTCTCCACTGACAGCTCGGATCATACCACTTAGTCGAGCAGCTCGTCTCCTTTCTCCCAAGCCTTCCCAGCCCAAACTTCGCAACATTTTGTCGGAAATCACCCAGAACAAATTGAGCTGCTTTCCTTTGGATCTTTTCCAGTTCTTGGATCAAGTAATCCTGGTGAGAGTCCCATACACTGGAACCATACTCTAGCTGGAGTCTTACCAGAGACTTATATGCCCTCTCCTTTACATCCTTACTGCAACCCCTAAACACCCTCATAACCATGTGCAGAAATCTGTACCCTTTATTTACAATCCCATTTATGTGATTACCCCAATGCAGATCTTCCCTTATATTAACACCTAGGTACTTACAATGATTCCCAATTTCACAATGCCACGACTGAAAATGCCTAGAGAACTTGTATTTGGTAGTTTTTGCCTTCTACTCGCTGCATTAAAACCAAAGCCATCCGAAGTATCACACATGTTGTTTTGAGATCTCAGTGTTACTGGCGTAGGACTTGTAGGCGCCAATACTCCGGTTTCACCTCGATTGTGGTGTCGTATGCCCATTTTTAGGATTTTCAATGGGTTGATGGATTCTCTACTGTATTACCCTCGCATTTGTGAAAAATATTCATCATAAGTCAACACAACAACAAACAAAAAAACAAAAAAAAGCGTAACACTAAAAAGATAGTGAACTCATTCTGATACAGTTTCCTGTGTCCATCAGTTCTATAAATGGTCACAAAATTAACTTCCACGCTTGCACGGCCGCGCGCAAAAGCTAGCAGTAAATATAGTAGGTAGGATACACAGGGAAGAGTGTTTCCCTGGCATGAGAAGCGAAATATCGATGTAATAAGCTTAAAATACACTATCGATGAAGTACTATTTAGAGCACAATAATGAAGAGTCTGGTGTGAGAAATGACAGAAGTTAAAAATCAAAACCGATTGTGAAAGCGAAATATAATTATTTTGATCTCTCTGTGAGTTATTAGCTGTTTCAGTGACATTGAGAGTATACTGTACGTACCCTGAGACCAAATTTGGGAATTAATTAAACAAAGGTAATCGAATTACTTGTAACGAATACGTTCTTCGAGATCTGTGCTTCTTACAAAATGTAATTTTTACTTTAATGTTCTTCTTGAAATAAAATTGTGATCGCTACATGCTAGTAATTAATATACATCGCATGGAAGTAGTGGTGATTATTGTTTTATGAGGAAGTACAACTAGGCAACCATTCTCTATATAACACTAATCAGAGGGAAAGAATAGAAGGGATCCGACAGTTCGAAAAATGAACATAATGGCCAAGGAATGACAAGGACCACGAAGGGCGGGAAAAGGAAAGCAGAAACGATCAAAGAATAAATGGTTGTGAAGAGAACTGTTTCAGTTCTTCTATAGCAGTACCAGTAGCTTCGCCAGTGCTGGATGAGGTACTTCTAAAGACATCAAACTTATCCTACAATATCCAATACTCCTGGCCCGGTTACATAAAAACATCTGACTGGAGATCAATTTAGAACCTAGTTCTGAAAATGAACTGAGATTAAGACTTCGTCGCGTTGTACAAAATTGAACTCGGTTTACGCATGTGTAGTTCAAATGTAATCGAAGTTCAGAAAAGTGGACGTTGCAACACCGCGAAACAAATGATATACGAAATAGCTTTGCCCGTTGGATAATACTAAAATGGTAAGATTGACCTGGTCGTGTCTGCCAACAACTGAAATACGAAATAGCTTTGCCCGTTGGATAATACTAAAATGGTAAGATTGACCTGGTCGTGACTGCCAACAACTGAAATACGAAATTGCTTTGCTCCTGGGATAATACACGCTGAATTGAGTTGGCCTTCACTGTCGACAATTGAACGTCGTTTCAGCATGTACTGGAATTTATTCATATTATGCTTTTCTTGCAGCGAACACAGGTGAAGGAAAAACGGATATCCGACTTCCCTCAGTCAACCCTTGTTTCTTTTCTGATCCGCACGGTATTAAGTTTGCGAAGCCTAATGAATCTTTCATTTTCCCGACCTTCGTTGTCATTCTTTCTTTTAATGGTCTTTGAAGAATCGGTTAGTGTTAAGAAGGGGTGATTGCCCAGTTGCACTAGGCTCGTTCGGTCTTTTGTGATTTAGTATCACGTCAGGATAAAAATGTTGTCACATAGAGCCCGTCGCATGTCCGTTTTTCCTTTACGGTACCTGTTAGCTACGGCGGTATTAAAGAGGTTTTAAATCATAAATTGGGTCATAGTGCTTTTATGAGCACAGCAGAGCGAATACGTAGCTGTCAGGAAAAGGTGAAGCAACTCTGCATATTAGTTGCTAGCTCATGTTTCACACGTAGCACGAATCGAACAGGGCAGTCTCCAGCTGGCAAATGAAGCACGTTTGAATGCATTACATTTTCCCGAAAAGACTTGGGTCGATTTACGGAGTAATCAC
Organism: Anabrus simplex; assembly: GCF_040414725.1. Lineage (NCBI taxonomy): Eukaryota > Metazoa > Arthropoda > Insecta > Orthoptera > Tettigoniidae > Anabrus > Anabrus simplex. Next base: position 1,791,581,991 of record NC_090265.1, on the reverse strand, counting down.
AGTGCAATCACACAGGCAAATATGTTACTTTGCCATAAGCCAATAAGAATACTCAAAGGTTAAGTCTGCAAACCGTACCAAAGTCGAAACGGGACACCGGTAGATAAGGAAATTTCCTTCCATTTCACCTTTCTCATTATGTCAAAAACATATCACAAAATAGAGGAGTTTATGTCCCTTTCCTTTCTGAGCAGTCTTGTATCTCGAATAGAAAACAGCTTCTTAAACTGAGATCAAAGAGTTTAATCGGAGAAATTTATTTAGTCAAATATAATCCTAGTTCAATGCGAATTGATCTCAGATTTACGTTTATACAACAAAAAATCCGAGTTTAGCTTGAAATAAGATCAAACCAAGACCAACTGCTGGTAAGACTCCAACTAGAGGATTAGCCTACTTGATTCAAGAACTGGAAAAATCCCAAAGAAAAGCAGCTCGATTTGTTCTAGGTGATTTCCAACAAAGGAGTAGCGTTACAAAAATGTTGCAAAGTTTGGGTTGGGAAGACTTGGGAGAAAGGCGACGAGCTGCTCGACTAAGTGGTATGTTCCGAGCTGTCAGCAGAGAGATGGCGTGCAATGACATTAGTAGACGAATAAGTTTGAGTGGTGTCTTTAAAAGTAGGAAAGATCACAATTTGAAGATAAAGTTGGAATACAAGAGGGCACATTGGGGCAAATGGTCATTTGTAGGAAGAGCAGTTAGGGATTGGAATAACTTACCAAGGGAGATGTTCAACAAATTTCTAAATTATTTGCAATCATTTAAGAAAAGGCTAGGAAAACAAGTGATAGGGAATCTGCCACCTGGGCGACTGCCCTAAATGCAGATCAGTAGTGATTGATTGATTGATTGATTGATTGATTGATTGATTGATTGATTGATTGATTGATTGATTGATTGATTGATTGATTGATTGATTGATTGATTGATTGATTGATTGATAGGGCTATTGAGCAGTTTATGGCGTTTAAATTAGTAAAACGAAGCTCAGAGTCGAATGCTTTCCGCATTTTTTAATAATAGTGCCGCCATATTCATCCATATCTGTCTCTGATGTAGTAATAACAATAATAATTTCTTTTTGATTGAGCGAACAAATTGACTCCGCCATTATTTACATAACACGATATTTGAGATTGATGCTGATACCTTCTTTTTTTTTTGGTCTGTATCGATGAATATTCAATAATATCAGCTCGAGGTATCATTCAAAAACAGAAAGTGAGATGTCACCAAATGTCATACTGTAGAAGAGATCGTAGCTCGATAGTATTTAGGGCAAAAAGTCTCCGAAACGTACCATGGGCTATATGACACAGGCGGTACCAATGTATCAGTACACGCATAGTAATTAAAAGGTTACGGACAATTTGATTAGTTTAAAAAAAAATTGAAAATACTAGACACGCCATTGAATAGAATCTGGTCTGTAGTCAGGCCTTTTATTGTTAAAAAATGGAGAATTTAGCCCTTCAAGCAAGTAACTCAATGTTGAAAATATCATAGGGACATGCGCTATGAACTTTGGTAAATAAAATATAATACAGTATGAGAATATGTTCTTTATTTATTCTTAAACATTACAATCCTCTTCTTAATGATCATCATCCGGTCAATTTTCTACCACTACGAGCGCCAATGTGTCAATGGATTTTCCAGTTAAGCACCACTAGGAGCGCTAATGTGTCAATGGATTTTCCAGTTAAGCACCACTAGGAGCGCTAATGTGTCAATGGATTTTCCAGTTAAGCACCACTACGAGCGCTAATGTGTCAATGTATTTTCCAGTTAAGCACCACTAGGAGCACTAATGTGTCAATGGATTTTCCAGTTAAGCACCACTAGGAGCGCTAATGTGTCAATGGATTTTCCAGTTAAGCACCACTACGAGCGCTAATGTGTCAATGGATTTTCCAGTTAGGCACCACTAGGAGCACTAATGTGTCAATGGATTTTCCAGTTAAGCACCACTACGAGCGCTAATGTGTCAATGGATTTTCCAGTTAGGCACCACTAGGAGCGCTGTGTCAATGGATTTTCCAGTTAAGCACCACTAGGAGCGCTAATGTGTCAATGGATTTTCCAGTTAAGCACCACTAGGAGCGCTAATATGTCAATGGATTTTCCAGTTAAGCACCACTAGGAGCGCTAATGTAAGTCATGCAGAGTTTCACTTTAGCCCTTATTACTACATCCGGTGTGGACATATTTCAAAAATTCAAAAAACGCCTGAGGGTATTGAACCAAGGAACACATTACAGAAAGGATTATGTAAATAAATTCATTTGGCTATGATTTGAATAAAAAAGAATACGAATAAAATAACAAGCGATTTTAAGCGGTTTTCCCAGAACTGCATTTAGGCCGGAAATGATTTTCGAAATTTCTTCTTTTAGATTGATAGAGTTACCCAAGACTCGCAATTTAAAACCTTTCCGGGCCCTTTAGCCCTTCAAGTTTCGGCACAACTGAGGAAACTGCTTTATCTTATGTTTTTCGTAGCATGGGGCCCCCTACATTGTCTGCTAAGAAAACTTTTCAACATTAAAATACTCTTTCTTGGATTGTTCTCATCATTCAATAACAAGGTGTCTGAACATCCTCGCGGAGTTAACTTTGTGTAGAAAAGCTCAGACTGTGAACTCTGCCTTGCTAGTTCTAGACACGAGGTGATTTTCCTCTCTAACTACCAGTGCATGCTAGATGCTGCTAAAATAACCTAGAGCTCGCTGGCTCACGAATATCATATTGAATTCTTTTCCATCGATACTGGAGGTTGGTGACCATTGCAGCTGAGAGATATTCACCTACAGTGACCTATTTCTCACAGTAGAGCGGTAAGCAGGGACGAGAGCGGATCGTCCCGCAGCTCACAAACACGTCTTACTCGAATATGTGTGTTAAGCTATTATTAGAACAATGCCTCTGATTCAAGGCTGGTCAGCTGACAATCCTGTGTTCAATCACTGCCTCCGTAATCTCGGAGGTGTTAGTTCGTACGAGCTATAAGTACAGCTTCATTGATTGTCACCTCTGATAGGAAGATGTTGTAGTGCAAAGGAAGTGCACAATCATCACCAGCACAATGACTGTTCTGGATCTGCAAGTACTGAAACTCAACACCCATATCGCTGGGCTAATCCACAACTGAGTGAGGTAGGATCGATCAAATCAGTCACCACTGATCTGTATTTAGGGCAATCGCCCAGGTGGCAGACTCCTTTCTGTTTTATTTTTTTCAAGTCTGTTCTTAAATAATTGTAAAGAATTTGGAAATTCATCGAACATCTCCTTTCGTAAATTATTCATATCCCTAACTCCCCTTCCTATCAACGAATATTTGTCCCAATTTGTTCTCTTGAATTCCAATTTTATCTTCATATTGTGATTTTCCCCACTTTTAAGAACACCACTAAAAAGTATTCGTCTACTAATGTCATTCCAGGCAATTTATCCAGAACACGGAACATACCACTTAGTCGAGCAGCTCGTCTCCTTTCTCCCATGTCTTCCCAGCCCAAACTTCGCAACATTTCTGCAACGCTACTTTTTTTTTGTCGGAAAAGACCTAGGACAAACCGAGCTGCTTTTCTTTGGATTTTTTCCAGTTCTTGAATCAGGTGATCCTGGTGACGGTCCCATACACTGGAACCATACTCTAGTTGGGGTCTTACCACAGACTTATACGCCCTCTCCTTTACATCCTTACTACAACCCCTAAATACCCTCATAACCATGTACAGAGATCTGTACCCTTTATTTACGATACCGTTTATGTGATTACCCCAATGAAGATCTTTCCTTATATTAACACCTAGATACTTACAATGATCCCCAACAGGAACTTTCACCCCATCAACGCAGTAATTAAAACTCAGAGGACTTTTCCTATTTGTGAAACTCACAACCTGACTTTTAGCCCCGTTTATCATCATACCATTGCTGCTGTACTGTAGGTTCTTCCCTGTCATCTTATTCGTTCAAATCTCAGAAATTCTTTCGAAGGCGGCACCTCACAAATGTTGCTTTAGCATTCAATTACCCCGTCCAGCTCAATGACTAAGTGGTTGGCGTGCTAGGGTTTGGTCACAGGAGGCCCGGGTTCGATTACCGGCAGAATCGGGAATTCTAACCGTAATTGGTTAATTCCCCTGCCACGGGGGCTGGGTGTATGTGTTGTCTTCATCATCATTTCATCCTTGTCATGACGCGCAGGTCGCCTACGGCAGTCAAATCAAAAGACCTGCACCAGGCCTCTCTGGAGACCATACGGCATTTCATTTAAACCAGCCTACTTATGAAAATATACTGTACTGTAATTACTTGACGAAACTCAGTATTCGGCCGAGAACTAGAATAATACTAATCTTACAAAGAGAACACAAACATTTACGAACTATAGTATATTTATGTGGTTGAAAATCCTGACTACAGAGCAGGTGAGTTCCAGTTCGATTTCCGGGTGAGTCTGTTCTTTTGTAATCTGTAACACGCAGTGTCATCGTGATCACGAACTTGGTATTTTGGCTTACTCAATGTTATTGATACAAATTTGTATTGATCTGACCAATAGCAGACGTGCTACCAGCTACGCCCCCGTACCACACAACCAACTCGCTGTTACCCGTGACTTCGCTCGCGAGGATTTCATAATTTGATAAAATTAATCGTTCGTCGGTACTGCACAAATACATTATCTGAACATCCCTAAAGTACGTATAAAATCTCACCGAAAAATTGTGTTCCATTTGTCCCAGAACGCCTTTGTAAGCCACGTTTGTGGTACGGTGTTGCCTTTCGGGGCTCAGATGACCAAGCTACTGGCAGAGCTAACTCTGGAACATGCGACACGTGAGAAACAGTTCTCCCTCAAGTCGAAACAAAAAAATTGTCTTTATTTTCAAAGGAGATTACAAATACCAATACACGTCTGTAACATCTTCAGTTTTTGAGATATAAGTATAGCCATAAAAAGAAATCAATTCTTTCTTCACTTCTTTTCACCCCCATCCCTTAAGTGAATTTTCCGAAAACTGAGAAATGTGTGTTTCTTTATGTTTAAAGAAGATTCCAAATACCAATTGTTACGTGTGTAACATGTTACATTTTTGAGACATAATAAGTTTAAGAATTCACCCCGCCAGCCCCCCCCCCTCCCCACATCAAGTGGATTTTCCTAAAATAAATAATAAGTGTTTCTTTATTTTTAAAGGAGATTCCATGTACCACTTTTCACATCTGTAACATCTTCTGTATCCTCATAAAAAAGGATTCAACGCCGTTTTACTTATTTTTACTCCCGTTATGGGAGATTTTCAAAAACAAAAAATACGTGAGATTCCAAATACCAATTTTCACGTCTTCAAGCTGTTAAGTTTTTGAGATATAGACATGCACATTTTAAAATTTCACTCCCCCCTTTCCCCCCCTTAGCGACGGAATATACAAAAATCCCCCCTTAATGAGCAGCTACATTGTAATATAAATGTAGCCCCAAAATTTCATTTCTGTACGTCGAGTAGTTTTGGCCCGGCGATGATGAATCAGTCAGTCAGGAAATGTTATTTTATATTATATAGATGTATGTTTTTTAGACATATGCATGTATGAGATATTGATAGGGTCCCTAGGTAGTAGAGTACTAATGATTCATACTAAGCCACGAGACAAATGAAGCAGGATGACCAGTTTCTCTTATCCTCCATTTGAAACAGTACTAGTTGAAGATGAGGTGTTGTAAAGAACATATATTTGCCAATTATTCATCCCCTGAAGCAACCTAAAGTGAGACGTACCGTCTGAATGTATAATTATGAATCAGCCGAGTTCCTTCGTCAGAGGGGTGGAGTGGGATAGCCGTATCCTTCAGTGTCTCCCTTGAAAACTGGAAGTCAGAATTCCAAACATGGTCGGTAGTCTAGATGCATGAGCCCCTTCAAATCAAATCAAATCAAAATCTCTTTATTTGCAAATGAGGTGTCTACCTCGGTGGCAAATGGTACACTAAAATACATTATTGTCAAGCACTAAATATTAAATTAACAAGAGACAAAGAAAATTTACCTAGAATACAATATTATACAATTTAGGCTAATAATTTGTTCTATTAAACACATACATCATCCTTAATAAATTTATATTGTTTACAAAATTCTACTTATAATATCTTACAAACATAGTCAACTCATATACAGTATGTGAAATTACTTCTAATAGTAATATACAACTGGTATAAGATTAAAATTAACATTGAATTTATTTACATATTTATATTTTACCCATTTTGGAACATAAGTAGCATAACGACCTGCTGCGTCTTAACCAGAGCCCCTTTTGGTACCACTTTTCAGAGTTCCTGAAGGGCCTTCACAGCTACCGTAGCGGTCCCAGGGCCCTCGAAGTCCCCACTGTACTTCACCCCTACAGGCAGTCCCCTACTTGGGCTGTCCAAACTCCATAGACCAGGGGATGGAATTAATTTAATCACACAAATTTTTTATTTACAATATCCTGCACTGGTCGAATGCCCTCTAACATTTCATTTATTTTCTCTGTTGTTGTTTATTCTCTTCTTGAATATCTGTACAGATTTTGGAAAAGGATCAAACACTACCCCTGGTAAACTGTTCCACTCCTTCACGCCCTTCCCAATGAATGAAAATTTACCCCAATCGCTTCTGCTAAAATTCCTTCTAATTTTGTACTTGTAGTCAGTTCTACCAATATAATTATTTTCCAACTGAAGCCTCTCACGGATATCTCTCCATGCTTCTTCTCCTGTATAGGTTCTATATAATCCTATAAGTCTAGTTTTCTCCCTTCTCTTACTTAAAGGTTCCCAACCAAGTTCCTTTAACATTTCTGATACACTACTCTTTCTCCTGAAATCCCCTGTTACAAACCTTGCTGCTTTCCTCTGCACACCATCTAGTTCTTTTATTAGGTATTCTTGGTGAGGATCCCAAACACTGTTTGCATATTCCAATAATGGACGAACCATACTTAAGTAACTTTTTTCTTTTAATTCTTTGTTGCATCCTTTAAGTAGCCTCATTATGACATGTAACGATCTGTATGCTTTCCCAACAATGTCATCAACATGACCCTTCCAGTGCAAATTTCTTTCAAATCTCACACCTAAGTATTTGCACTTGCCATCTTTAGGAATAACTACCTCATCCAAAGTATATTCAAATTCAGTTTTAAAGCTCCTGTTTGTAAATGTTGTAACAGTTGATTTGCCTCCATTAATATTCATATTATTTTCTTCAACCCATTCTTGGATACTATCAATGTCCCTTTGTAATTCTGAGCAATCCTCAATGTTATTTATTTCCCTATAAACAATTATGTCATCTGCATACAATCTTATTTTCGATGTTATATTGTTCCCTAAATCATTTGCGTATATTAAGAAAAGTAACGGACCGATTATTTTAATTTCGTACTCACTGCAATTGTCGATCTCTGTTTCAAGCACGATGTCCTCTAGGTTTTCTCTTTGCAGCAGTTTATTGTAGACTTCATCATCAATACGTTTTAACTTCTCGTATCTTTCCACAAGTGAAGCATACCTGCTACGAATTTCTATGTGGTCACAATCGGCAAGATTCAGTAGTTCTTCAAGCTTATTCACTTCGCGAGTAAACACCCCGCGTAATACTCGTCGTTCGGTCATCGTTCTTCTAATTTATATTGATGTTGAAATTGCCTGTTGTCCTGTCACGGTCGCCAAATGTTCTATACAGTAACAAATCATTTACTTTAACACAATTTATTCATACAATTCAACACCATCTTCAAAACTATAAGCAAGGAAACTACATAACAACATAGAACAAAAGACTGTCTTTCTTATGCTTGAAATCGATTAGTCGCCAAAGGTATAACTTGTGTTCTCCACAGTAATAATTGGGGGAGATCTAAACTTGCCTGAAGTTGAATGGAATGGAGCTGCAAGTGAAGCCCATGAACAGAAACTGGCAAATAAGTTAATTTGGGAGGGAGGATTTACACAATTAGTACAAGAACCGACTCGTCTCAATAACTTACTAGATGCAGAAACTAGAGCTCAAAAGGTTTGATGGGTTTTGGGCGCAATTTACTAAAATACATGAAGATGGCAGCCTTAAAGAAGACAAATTTGTTTATTTGATTCAATGTATGGAACCTGGTTCACCTGCTCAGAAACTGGTAGAAAACTTTCCTCCTTCCAAGGAAAACTATAAAAAGGCTATAGATTTGATGAAGTCTAGGTATGGGAAGGATGAGTTACTTATTGAATACTATGTTAGGGAACTTTTATCCTTGGTGTTAAAGAAAGACAGCTTAAGATCCATAGCACAACTGTATGACAGTCTGGAAGGACAGTTGGGGGCGCTTGATTCATTAGGAGTGACAAAGGAGAAATACGCAGCAATGTTATTTCCCCTTGTGGAGAGTGCCTTACCAGAGGTTATGTTTAAAACCTGGGACAGGTACCGTGTATCGAAAGAAACGTCTACCAAGGAACCTGACTGTTGCTTGACAGAACTGTTAGCCTTCTTAAAGACTGAGGTTGAAGGGGATGAACGACTTAAGCTAAGGCAAGGTTCTTTTGAAGCTAAGGAGAGGGTAGATCGTGTTAAGCAAGATGATAAAATCAAGATTAAGAAGAAGGAAATGCCTTCAGCAGCTGCTTTAGTTTCAGTAGAGGATGTTTCGGTTAGTAAGGGAAACAAGAACAACAGAGAACTAGCCTGCGTGTTTTGTAGCAGAACCACACATCCTTCTCAAGACTGTGCTGTAGCTATTGATTGTTCACTAGAAGAACGCCAAGGGACGTTAAAGAAAAAGGGAGCTTGTTTTAGGTGTCTACGACAGGGACATGTCAGTGCTAAGTGTAAGATGTTTGTGAAGTGTCCATTTTTCAGAGGGAAACATTACGCTTTGATGTGTGCGAAGACAGCCTCAGATGAACCTAAAGATGATTCAGTTTCAAATACAGTTAGCATGATAGCAGGTAGTAATGAAAGACAAGTGACCTATCTGCAGACTTTAGTTGCTAAGGTAGTTGTTGGTGGGTCCACTCACAGAGTGAGAGTTCTTTGCGACAGTGGATCGCAGAAAAGCTACATTAAGAAGTCTTGTGCTAAGAAATTAGAGTTGAAACAAACCGGAAAGGTAACCCTAAGTCAAGAATTATTTGGAGGTAGGAAAACAGCACCTGTTAGCTTCGAGTCATATCAGATAACCCTGTTGGGTATGAACGAGGAAAGGAGATGTGAGGCTACTGTGTTAGGTTCTGATTGTATTTGTGGTAGTGCTCCTCTAGTTGACGCTGACTTGTTTAATTTACTGAAGGATAAGGGAGTTGAACTTACTGATGTTAGACAGTGTGATGATAACAATGCTAGTGAAATACAGGTATTGTTAGGAGCTGATGTCTGGGCTCAGATAATCACGCCAGACTTTGTGCACGTATACAAGAATCTGGTGGCTGTGAGAACTTGTTTGGGGTGGACACTTATGGGCCCTTCTGAGACCACCTCACCAACTGCCTCGTCTTACACTTTACTTACATGGACTCAATCAACAAGACTAGCGGATTTGTGGGAAATTGAAGCTATGGGTATAAAAGATCCTGGCGAGCAGATCAAAAAGGAAGAGAGGGAACAACAGGTCAAGATGTTCTTCGATAAGACTGTGAAGAGAGAAGAAGCATCTGGACGCTACATTGTTAAACTGCCTTGGATTGACGGTTGTGCTTCTCTGGAAACAAATCGTGAAGTTACTGAGAAACGATTGTTGAACACTTCAAGAAAGTTACGAGGAATGCAGAAATTTCATGATTATGATGAAGTGTTTCAAGAATGGGAAAGTAAGGGGATCATTGAAGGCGTTGCAAACGAGGTTTCGGATGGAGCTACGCATTATCTGCCTCACCGAGCTGTGCTGAAAGACAGTTGTACTACAAAGATTAGGCCAGTGTTTGATGCTTCCAACAAGGACAGAAATGGTAATTCTTTAAATAAGTGCCTCGAACCTGGACCAAACCTCATTGACCTTGTTCCATCCGTACTCACCAATTTCCGATCCTACCCTATAGGTCTAATTGCTGATATAGAGAAGGCCTTCCTGCAGATTATAATTGATCCTGAAGATAGAGATATGCTTCGTTTTCTTTGGTGGGATAAGGGAAAGGTCGCCACTTTTAGACATTGTAGGGTGGTTTTTGGGGTCTGTTCCAGTCCCTTTTTATTGGTTTCAGTACTGAACCACCTTCTGGATGGTGCTCCAACTCATTTGAAGGAAGTAGCTAATAAATTGAAACATGCATTTTATGTGGACAACTGTCTTACTGGAGTTGTTTCAAAAGAAGAGGTTGGGCCATTTATTTTAAAGGCACAAGAGTTAATGTCCTCTGCAGGTTTCAATTTGAGGGGATGGGTGAATTCCTCAGATAGTAATGTTGGCACAACTGAAAATGTCTTAGGACTTCGATGGTATTGTGACGTAGATGAACTTGGATGCAACTTCAACCCAACTACAGGTTTGGTAACCCGAAGGTTGGTACTCTCCAGTGTACAGAAAATATTTGATCCGGTTGGATTTTCGGCCCCAGTAACCCTTATTCCCAAACTCGTTCTACAGAAGACATGGCAAAAGAAGATAGGATGGGATGAGGTTTTACCAGAAGATATTTGTGAAGAATTCCATCAATGGAACCAGCAGTTACAATACCTACATGACTGCCGGATACCTAGAAGGATTTTCCTGCATGACAACAGCTCATTGCATGTATTTGTTGACGCCAGCAAACGGGCGTTTGGTTGTTGTATATTTCTGAGGACAGAAGATGAAAATGAAATCAAACTGAGCCTTCTGATGGCTAAATCGAGAGTGGCACCTCTCAAGGAACTAACACTACCTCGTCTCGAACTGATGGGTGCGCTCCTTGGAGTTAGGATGTCTCGGTTGAGCCTACGATGCCTACATAGGGATAGTATACACACAGTGTTTTGGTCCGATTCAACAGTAGTCTTATCCTGGATAGAAAACAAAGGACATTGGTCTGTGTTTGTAGAGAATCGGGTAAAGGAGATTCACGAGTATAGTAAGGCTGATTCATGGAGGCACGTTCCGGGCGGTCTCAATCCAGCAGACCTGCTGTCTAGAGGATGTTCACCTGCACAACTTTGGAGATCCCGATGGTGGGAGGGCCCCTCTTGGCTTAAAAGTAAAGAGGAAGAATGGGTCTCTAACCGTCCTGAACCAGTATGGGAAGAAGTCAACAGGGAAAGAAGAAAAACAGTTGTAACTGCCAAGATCACTCTTGTGAGAACGATGTTACTGCAACTAAGCTCACGATTCTCTGGATACACTAAAATCGTTAGAACTATTGCTTGGATTTTGAGATTCAGGCAGTGTAATCATAGGGATCATGTATCTAAAGAAATTGGTAGTGAAGAATTTCTCTATGCTGAGAAGAAGCTGTTCTTCCTTATCCAGAGTGAAACTCTTTATGAAGAAGAAAGAAAGGAGCATTTGAAGAATCTGCAGGTGTTCACAGATAACGAAGGAATTCTTCGCATGAAATCAAGAGTTGTTGATTCTGACGACACTCCAGAATATACCTATCCAATTGTACTTCCATCAAGACATGTAATGGTTGAAAGGATGATTGAACAGTTTCATTATTTTCATAATCATGCTGGGACACATACGCTACTTGTTTTGTTGCGCCAAAGGTTTTGGATTCTTAGAGGAAGAAGAACGGTGGCAGCAGTTGTTCGGAGATGTGTGATCTGTCGTCGTAACTCTGCTAAAGCTTTGGAAGTACCTTTCCCTTCATTACCAGAGGATCGAATTAAAGCATCGAGTACTTTCCAGATCACTGGTACAGACCTAGCAGGCCCTGTATTTCTACGAGGTGCAGAAAAGGGATGGATTGTTATTTTCACTTGTGCGGTTTATCGGGCTGTGCATCTAGAGTTGATCACTTCACTTAGCACGGTAGCTTATGTCCAAGCTCTACGCAGAATTGTGGCAAGAAGAGGAAGAGTGAATACCATTTATTCTGACAATGGGACGAATTTCACAGGACTGCGTAAGGCGCTGGAACAATTGGACTGGACTGAAATAGAGAAGACATGTGGTCTTCTGAAAATTACCTGGAAGCTGAACCCTCCCACGGCAGCCTGGTGGGGAGGATTCTGGGAGAGACTTATTCGGATTTTAAAGGATTTGCTACGCCGTAATTTGGGCAAGGCTTGTCTAAATTATGAAGAAATGTGCACTCTTTTGTGCGATTGTGAGAATTTGATGAACAACCGACCTCTAACTTATGTTTCTGAAGATGATGAACTGAAGCCACTACGCCCTTCCATGTTCCTACAGAATCTAGAGGGTAATGATGTAACCGACTTGGACCAAGTTCAATCTTGCAGTTTGAATGACAGATGGCGTTATCTACAAGCTGTTCGAGAGAGCCTTACAAAGCGCTTCAAAAAAGAATACTTGGGATTTCTTCAATCACGGAGCCAAAAGCAACGGGGATCCCTCCAAGTTGGAGACATCGTGTTGGTGGAGAGCAACGACAAGAAGCGAATCAACTGGTCCTTAGGAAGAGTGGTGGAGCTGTTACCTGGAAGAGACAATGTGACTTGTCTGGGCAGGATTAAGACAGCAACTGGTGTCTTACTTCGTCCAGTACAAAGACTTTATCTTCTAGAGATAAACTGTCTTGAGAAGAAAGATTTTACCAATGCTTCACAATACCGAACAGGAGAAACAGTAAACAACGAAGATGTTGCCAGTAGTGACTCCAGGAGTGAAAACAGGAGTGCATTCAAGACTCGCTGTGGTAGAGCTGTTCGACCACTCAAGAAACTAGACTTATAGTGGTTCACATCTATGAGTGAAGTGTAAGAGTATAAATTTTCTGTTGTCGATGTGTTGCAAAACTGCTTTTGCAAGGTGGGAGAATGTGGAGAACACAAGTTATACCTTTGGCGACTAATCGATTTCAAGCATAAGAAAGACAGTCTTTTGTTCTATGTTGTTATGTAGTTTCCTTGCATATAGTTTTGAAGATGGTGTTGAATTGTATGAATAAATTGTGTTAAAGTAAATGATTTGTTACTGTATAGAACAATTACCATATCATTATTATTGTTTTTATGAGTATAATCTATTATTTTCTCAAATATTTCCATGTCTCTTTCCTCTCTTCCAGGCCTGTATGTTCCTATAATTCCCACCTCCTTCATATTATGACAAACTAATTTTATCCCTAATATTTCATCCCTTTCATCGGTAAACCATTCATGTGAACAATAAGTTTCCTTCACCAGAATAAACACACCCCCCTCCCTTTTTATCTTCTCGGTCTCTACGATAGACTGTGTACCCTTCTGGAAATACTTCTCTATTACCCACCCCTTCTCTCAACCATGATTCTACTCCTATCACCACATCAGTCTCATAAGATTCCATCAATGTACCGTACCGAATTTTAATTGTTTATTTACTACACTCTGACAGTTTACCAAGAGCAATCTCAGACCTCCTTCCTCCCTAAAACTTGACTGTTGCAATTGGGTAACGTTTGACTCATGAGTTGAGAACGTCCCTGGAACCCAGATCCTTGTACATAGATCTTGATTTAAGGGTCTGGGTTTTCTGGCAAGTTTCCCTGTATGTGCCAGTTTAGTGGTATGGGTTTTCTTAAGTACAGATTAGTTTGCAAATCTCTGTTGATAATTGTAGCAATTTGTCTACAGAGATTTGCTTTTCCATTACCATTCAGATGTAACCCATGCCTAGTAAACATTTGCCTGCCAAGACCTAAAGTATCTACTACATAGACATTTCTAAAACTCTTACATAATCTCTTGATTATTATATTTACATCATGTACAGCTTTGTTCACACATGAGTCCTCTAAAAGGTCATACCTAGGTGGCACATTAACTACAATTACTTTTGAGTCATGTAGTTTGGAAATCTTACCTCTGAGAGTCATAATTAGTTCCTCACCTTCATTTGCAGCAATGTCATTTGTTCCACTCACAATTACCACATAATTGTCCTTCTCTAACACAGGATCACAACTTGAAAGGACGTCTTCAGTTTTGGCACCTGGTTTTATTAGTCCTAAAACCTCAGTTTCTGGATTCTGCAGCTCATCCTTGATGCCTTCTGCCATACCCCGCCCTTGACTGTCTGCGTAGAGATGAATCTTTGGCGATCTTGACTTTCGGTTGGTTTTCTTCTTCTGTACGTTACCTCCACTGGATTTAAAATTATTTGGAAAACTTGGTATGTCTTCTTCTGGAACTTGCTGAAGTAACTGAAATCTATTTTGGCACTGCAAAGAGTTTTTTCCCGGTTTTAAGTTGTACGTAGTTTCTCCCATATGTTTAACATTAGGCCTAAAATGGCTACGCGTCACTTCCGTCCACGGCGATCTTTCTTCTCCAATGTCTTCTTTACCTTCCAGTTTCTTTATTCTGTCCTTTAAGCTTTCATTTTCATGTTTCAGAGCGCATAAATCTTCTTGTAGCACTCCTAAAATCTTAATTATAGTTTCATATGTCTCTCTTTCTTGTTGTTCTGCCTCACTATCGGTTTGTTTACACTCGGGACACAGCCACTCACTTTCTTCAATATCAGTCCTATTTACAATATTTGCACAACGAAAATGGTACCATTCATCACACTTACGACATAGAATCCAATTTTTAACTACTCTTCTGCATTTGCCACATTTTTCACTGCATCTTACACCATTATCTACTACGGATATCACAGACTCACACACAGTAGTCGCCATCTTACTTACAATGAAACATCGGTGTTATCTTCCAACAAAGACTTTTTTAAATGGATTGTTATTATCCACGTTGCTCTGAAATCTTACATCTGTTCTTGAATAAATAGTTATCATAACAACACCGAAATCGAATGTTCAATCTTATAATACTTGGTCAAACACATCTCCGAGAATATGGCCGAAACCCTCACTTCACTTCACTTTTATTTTCAGCCTACGCTGGAAATCTAGACTTACAAGTACATATGCAAGTGAGTGTATCGGTCATTGCGCGATGATGATGATGATGATGATGATGATGATTAGTAGTAGTAGTACTAGCAGTATGAATACAGCGAGAATGATTGCTGGTACAAACAGGTGGGAACAATGGCAGGAGGGTATTCGGGATGAGGAGATAAAGGCTAAGTTAGGAATGAACTCGATGGATGAAGCTGTACGCATACATCTGTTTCTGTGGTGGGGCTATGTGAGGCGAATGGAGAAGGATAGGTTACCTAGGACAACAATGGACTCTGTTATGGAGGGTAAGATGGGTAGAGGGAGACCAAGACGACGATCGTTAGACTCAGTTTCTAACGATTTAAAGTTAAGAGATACGATATAGAACTAAACGAGGCCATAGAACTAGTTACAAATAGAGGATTTTGGTGGCGATTAGTAAATTCAAAGAGGCTTGCAGACTGAACACTGAAAGGCATAACGGTCTATAATGAATATGTATGTATGTATGTATGTATGTATGTATGTATGTATGTATGTATGTATGTATGTATGTATGTATGTATGTATGTATGTATGTATGTATGTATGTATGTATGTATGTATGTATGTATGTATTATCTTCTATCTTAATGTGTTTACCCTCCAGGGTTGGCTTTTGCCTCGGACTCGGCGAGGGATCCCACCTCTGCCGCCTCAAGGGCAGTGTCCTGGAGTTTCAGACTTTGGGTCGGGAATACAACTAGGGAGAATGACCAGTACCTCGCCCAGGCGGCCTCACCTGCTATGCTGAACAGGGGCCTTGTGGAGGGATGGGAAGATCGGAAGGGATAGACAAGGAAGAGGGAAGGAAGCGGCCGTGGCCTTAAGTGAGGTACCATCCCGGCATTTGCCTGGAGCAGAAGTGGGAAACCACGGAAAACCACTTCGAGGATGGCTGAGGTGGGAATTGAACCCACCTCTACTCAGTTGACCTCCCGAGGCTGAGTGGACCCCGTTCCAGCCCTCGTAACACTTTTCAAATTTCGTGGCAGAGCCGGGAATCGAATCCGTACCTTCGGGGGTGGCAGCTAATCACACTAACCACTTGTATGTATTATTAGTATTATTATTTTGTTGTTGAAAGATTTATATGACTTGATGAAACTCAGTGGCTAGTTAAAACTGTCAATAGTGTCACAACTGATTAAAACCATTTTTCAAGTTTTGCATTCGATACAGAACCAATATGGAATCAACACGGATATTTTTCACGATTATCGTGTGAGCTATCGCAGAGATTGAATTGTGGCACAGTTTTTGTACTATGAAATGTTCCCGAGAAGGTGTAATTTATAATAAAGAATGAGACAATTCAACATGACGAGTGCTGAATTTGTAGAGATACATTGTTGCAATGTTTGAAGTATTCAGATCAAGTGAACGTAGTTTATTTCCTACAACCAGGGTTGTTAGAGAAATCCAACGTTTTGGATATTAATATTACTTCTTCTGACAGTTCCGAATATCATTTGGGGAAGAGAAACGGTACGCTGATGATTTTGGTCATGGTCGTTGCCCTGTTTTAGTGATTATTTTATCTTTACTTTGAAACATGTTTGTGAAGGTGATGTTTGAGTGTAAGAGAAGCATTACTACAAATTACTAACTCAAGATTCAATGTCATAGTTAATGGCTGACGGTGTATGAATTTGTTGTTACTGCTGGCTTGAGACATCGAGGTCATCATCTCCGTGTATTTCTGTTCGATTCCCACCTCAGCCATCCTGGAAGTGGTTTTCCGTGGTTTCCCACTTCTCCTCCAGGCAAATACCGGGATGGTACCTAACTTAAGGCCACGGCCGCTTTCTTCCCTCTTCCTTGTCTATCCCTTCCAATCTTCCCATCCCCCACCGAGGCCCCTGTTCAGCATAGCACATGAGGCCACCTGGGCGAGGTACTGGTCATCCTCCCCAGTTGTATTCCCTCGGCCCCATGTCTCACGCTCCAGGACACTGCCCTTGAGGCGGTAGAGGTGGGATCCCTCGCTGAGTCCGAGGGAAAAACCAACCCTGGAGGGTAAGCAGATAAAGAAGAAGAAGAAGAAGAAGATAATGCTCCAGTATGTAGGTAGAGCCTCCTTGGCTCAGACGGCAGCGCGCCAGCCTCTTACCACTGAGTTCCGTAGTTCAAATCCCGGTTAGTCCATGCGAGATTTGTGCTGGACAAAACGGAGGCGGGACAGGTTTATCTCCGGGAACTCCAGTTTTCCCTGTCATCTTTCATCCCAGAAACACTCTCCGGTATCATTTCATCTGTCAGTCATTAATCATTGCCCCAGAGGAGTGAGACAGGCTTCGGCAGCCGGCACAGTTCCTATCCTCGCCGCTAGATGGCGGCTTCATTCATTCCATTCCTATCCCAATCGAATGACTGGAAATGGGCTGTGGATTATTTCACTCCAGACCATCACGGCTAATACGAAACTCGCAATTCAGTTGTTACTAGAACTGAGGTCCGGCCCCGCGGTGTAGGGGGCAACGCGTCCGCCTGTCACCTGGCGGCCCCGGGTTCGATTTCCGGCCAGGTCAGTAGTTTTTTAATTGTACATGATTAATATTCCTGGCCTGGGGATTGGGTGTTTGTGTCGTCCTTAATCTTCCTTTCCTCACATTCAACACTTTACACTTCCGCAATTTTCAAATACACGCAGGTACAAAGTAGGCGCAAAAGATCTTCATAGGTCGACGCCCAGAATAAATACCTTTTTTTTTTTTTTTTTTTTGCTAGTTGCTTTACGTCGCACCGACACAGATAGGTCTTATGGCGACGATGGGACAGGGAAGGAAGCGGCCGTGGCCTTAATGAAGGTACAGCCCCAGCATTTGCCTGGTGTGAAATGGGAAACCACAGAAAACTATCTTCAGGGCTGCCGACAGTGGGGTTCGAAGCCACTATCTCCCGCACGGCCAACTCGCCCGGTAAAAAAAAAACAAAAAAGAAAACTTGAACTGAGGAAGTCTGGCAAATAACGCTGAAACGGTTATTAGTTTAGAAGGCAGGACAGATGTCTGTGTGTGTGTTAGATACTTCATAGCGTTATTTTGGCGCTTCTGCTAGTGGTGGCTGATCAGGAGCAAGACAGCGTAAGCCATGTTCATCAAAAACGTCCAGGTGGCCCAGGAAAAATCGGTGCTTCCCCCTTGTTTCGCTTGAGTTTGTATAAAAATAAGGGCAACGCTGACGCTACCCCGCTTGTTTCTATAGGCCTACATGTGTATTTCTTTTGCGAGACGACAGCCTTCCTTCGGACTTTAAGAAATCTAATGTTCATTTCACAGTGTTATTTATTCTCCATTCATGTTATTATTATTATTATTATTATTATTATTATTATTATTATTATTATTATTATTATCGTCAATCAAAGGTGACATTATCATTTTTTAAAACAATGTCATGTATCTGTGTAGGTATACTGTGATTGGGGATATTCGTGCCCTGCTGTATACCATATTTATTAAATTAAATTAAAATTGAATTAAAGTGGGTTCATGTTTGTGGGTTACTGTAGTCACGTCCTAGTTCGTGAACCATGGGCAACGGCTGAGTGGCCTAGTAAGTGGTCCTGAGAGTCGGGATACCAGTTGCTATGGAATGGGAGTGGGCATCTCGGACATATTCTGAGTCGTGGCCCTCCTTGTGCTCAGGCGGCTAGGACTACACAATTCACCGGTGGTCCATAACCCGTTAAAGGAGAGATCCTCACTTGGACTATGTGCAAGTAGGGCAGCATCCTGCTTCATGAATTTACCGAGCTCAGAACACTTTAAGCAAGCCTCGGACCTATGGGAGTAATGGAGTCCCACTCCCATTTGACAGGCGAGGGACTCCTTGGAAACAACTTGGCAATCAATCAATCAATCAATCAATCAATACTGATCTGCATTTAGGGCAGTCGCCCAGGTGGCAGATTCCCTATTTGTTGTTTTCCTAGCCTTTTCCTAAATGATTTCAAAGAAATTGGAAATTTATTGAACATCTCTCTTGGTAAGTTATTCCAATCCCTAACTCCCCTTCCTATAAATGAATATTTGCCCCAGTTTGTCCTCTTGAATTCCAACTTTATCTTCATATTGTGATCTTTCCTACTTTTATAAACGCCATTCAAACTTATTCGTCTACTAATGCCATTCCACGCCATCTCTCCGCAGACAGCCCGGAACATACCACTTAGTCGAGCAGCTCTTCTTCTTTCTCTCAATTCTTCCCAACCCAAACATTGCAACATTTTTGTAACGCTACTCTTTTGTCGGAAATCGCCCAGAACAAATCGAGCTGCTTTTCTTTGGATTTTTTCCAGTTCTTGAATCAGGTAATCCTGGTGAGGGTCCCATACACTGGAACCATACTCTAGTTGGGGTCTTACCAGAGACTTATATGCCCTCTCCTTTACATCCTTACTACAACCCCTAAACACCCTCATAACCATGTGCAGAGATCTGTACCCTATATTTACAATCCCATTTATGTGATTACCCCAATGAAGATCTTTCCTTATATTAACACCTAGATACTAACAATGATCCCCAAAAGGAACTTTCACCCCATCAACGCAGTAATTAAAACTGAGAGGACTTTTCCTACTTGTAAAACTCACAACCTGACTTTTAACCCCGTTTATCAACATACCATTGCCTGCTGTCCATCTCACAACATTTTCGAGGTCACGTTGCAGTTGCTCACAATCTTGTAACTTATTAATCACTCTATAGAGAATAACATCATCCGCAAAAAGCCTTACCTCCGATTCCACTCCTTTACTCATATCATTTATATATATAAGAAAACATAAAGGTCCGATAACACTGCCTTGAGGAATTCCCCTCTTAATTATTACAGGGTCAGATGAAGCTTCACCTACTCTAATTCTCTGAGATCTATTTTCTAGAAATATAGTAACCATTCAGTCACTCTTTTGTCTAGTCCAACTGCACTCATTTTTGCCAGTAGTCTCCCATGATCCACCCTATCAAATGCTTTAGACATGTCAATCGCAATACAGTCCATTGACCTCCTGAATCCAAGATATCTGCTATATCTTGCTGGAATCCTACAAGTTGAGCTTCAGTGGAATAACCTTTCCTAAAACCGAATTGCCTTCTATCGAACCAGTCATTAATTTCACAAACATGTCTAATATAATCAGAAAGAATGCCTTCCCAAAGCTTACATACAATGCATGTCAAACTTACTGGCCTGTAATTTTCAGCTTTATGTCTATCACCCTTTCCTTTATACACAGGGGCAACTATAGCAACTCTCCATTCATCTGGTATAGCTCCTCCGACCAAACAAAAATCAAATAAGTACTTCAGATATGGTACTATATCCCAACCCATTGTCTTTAGTATATCCCCAGAAATCTGATCAATTCCAGTCGCTTTTCTAGTTTTTAACTTTTGTATCTTATTGTAAATGTCATTGTTATCATATGTAAATTTTATTACTTCTTTGGCCTTAGTCTCCTCCTCTATCTCGACATCATCCTTGTAACCAACAATCTTTACACACTGCTGACTGAATACTTCTGCCTTTTGAAGATCCTCACATACACACACCCCTTGTTCATTAATTATTCCTGGAATGTCCTTCTTGGAACCTGTTTCTGCCTTAAAATACCTATACATACCCTTCCATTTTTCACTAAAATTCGTATGACTGCCAATTATGCTTGCCATCATATTATCCTTAGCTGCCTTCTTTGCTAGATTCAATTTTCTAGTAAGTTCCTTCAATTTCTCCTTACTTCCACAGCCATTTCTAACTCTATTTCTTTCCAGTCTGCACCTCCTTCTTAGTCTCTTTATTTCTCTATTATAATAAGGTGGGTCTTTACGATTCCTTACCACCCTTAATGGTACAAACCTGTTTTCACATTCCTCAACAATTGCTTTAAACCCATCCCAGAGTCTGTTTACATTTATATTTACCGTTTTCCACCGATCATAGCTACTTTTTAGAAACTGCCTCATGCCTGCTTTATCAGCCATGTGGTACTGCCTAACCGTCCTACTTTTAACACCTTCCTTTCTATCACATTTATTTTTAACTACCACAAAAACAGCTTCATGATCACTAATACCATCTATTACTTCAGTTTCCCTATAGAGCTCATCTGGTTTTATCAGCACGACATCCAGGATATTTTTCCCTCTGGTTGGTTCCATCACTTTCTGAATCAGCTGTCCTTCCCATATTAACTTATTTGCCATTTGTTGGTCATGCTTTCTGTCGTTCGCATTTCCTTCCCAATTGACATCTGGCAAATTCAGATCTCCCGCTACAATCACATTTCTTTCCATGTCGTTTCCCACATAGCTGACTATCCTATCAAATAATTCTGAATCCGCGTCAGTGCTACCCTTTCCCGATCTGTACACTCCAAATATATCAAGTTGCCTATTATCTTTAGAAATGAGCCTTACACCTAGAATTTCATGTGTCTCATCTTTAACTTTTTCGTAGCTTACAAATTCTTCTTTCACCAGAATGAACACTCCGCCTCCCACCCTTCCTATCCTATCTCTACGATACACACTCCTGTGCCGTGAGAAAATTTCTGCATCCATTATATCATTTCTCAGCCATGATTCAACTCCTATTACAATATCTGGTGAATATATATCTATTAAATTACTTAATTCTATTCCTTTCCTTACAATACTTCTACAGTTCAACACTAACAATTTTATGTCATCCCTACTTGATTTCCAGTTCCCTGTTCCCTTATCACCGCTCCCTAGGCCATCCCGTTTCCCTGAATGTACCTCCCTATTACCCTTCCAAACAAATTTCCTAACTTATACGTACCACTGCGGTTTAAATGAAGGCCATCTGAGCGCAGATCCCTATCTCCTACCCACCCATTTGGATCTAGAAATTTCACTCCCAGTTTCCCACATACCCACTCCATAGTCTCATTTAAATCCCCAATCACCCTCCAGTCAGTATCCCTTCTACACAGTATTCCACTAATAACAATCTCCGCTTTCTTAAACTTCACCCGTGCTGCATTTACCAGATCCCACACATCTCCAACTATGTTGGTACTTATATCAGCTTGCCTTACGTTGTTGGTACCAACGTGAAACACTACCACCTTCTCCTTCCCCTCCTCCCTCTCTTCTACTTTCCTCAACATCTGCCTCAACCTAATTCCCGGATAACACTCTACCCTGGTACCCTTTCCTCCATACACTTTCCCCACGTGTCTAACGATGGAATCTCCCATGACCAGAGCCTCAACCCTACCCACCTCGTTTGATCCCCTCCCCTCCTGGTCAGCCCTATCTTTCCTGATAACTGCAGAAGCTACTTCCTCCTCCCTTTTCTCCTTCCCATGACCCTGTTCCACCTGTCTTTTCCTATCATCTACTCTACATTTTCCTTTCCTACCTTTTCCCTTCCTCCTACTCCCACACATCTCAGCAACAGTTCCCTGTCCCTCATCTTCCCTCTGTTGTTCTACCTGGAATGACTCGTACCGATTTTGCACAGACACCTGTCCTGAATTCTGATCCTGAATAGAGCTCTTAGCCTGCAATCTCCTTCCCCTTAGAACATTAGACCACCTGTCTTCTACAACGCCTCCCTTGCCTTCCCCTCCCTCTTGTACACCTACTGTAACCTGTACGCTGTTTGAGGGAGTCCTATCTTCCTTCCTGTCTTCTGTGAGAATCCTAATTATCTCCCTCAAACTTTCCAACTCCTCCCTCATACCCCTCATTGCCTCGCCACACCCACAGAAACTACACTCGCGCTCCTTAGCCATTCTTTACTTGGGGGAAAATGAAATTAAAAAATAAAATAACTTATTTGCAAAAAATAAATGAACGGAGGGATATATTGTCGGGGATAGTACACAACAATAAGGTAATTAATATACGACTATACTACAATACTACTTAGTCGTGCTCTATTTTTTTATCCTACAACCCCTGACAGGATAAAAACTGCTGTTAATTACTGAATATCGAAAGTAATAGCCTACACAAGAACTACACAATTCCAAACTGCAATTAAGCCTATTCTAATTACAACAACGGTATTTTAGTACGAGTTTCTACGGATACTTCTACTACACCAGTACTACACAAATATTTTACAATAATAAAATAATCACACTGAATTCTAAAAGGATATTACTCGTATACTACTGTACAGTACACTACAGTAATGTTAAACTACTTTCAGACGTATCCTAATTACGGAACCGTACCGTATTGTACCGTACCCAGGGGTAAATACCCTCTAGGACGATGCCTCCATTCCTGTATGAACATCCGACTAACTCAGGGTTGGGCAGAGAGTGGGTTGGTTGTCGATTGGGTCAGGATAAAAAGTCGAAGTTCTACACTAAAATAGCAATCAATGACAGGAAATGGAGGTATAACACGAATGAGAAACAATCATAGGGGGTAAGATGGATTTATTAATAAATATCCCCGATCAAATCACATGAAAATAATTGAATCAAAAAATAATAATATATAAAAACAAAATGAACTCAAAGTATTAAATAAGTCGAAATTAGAAACGTAATTTGAATGATTATACAAATTTGACATTAACAAAACAAGTTCAACAAAGAACATTAATATAAATCAAGACTGAATTTCTTCTTATAGTCCAATGTTTATGTTGTATGGCAACAAGTGTACGCAAACACTGCCATGTGGTATTTCCGTATGGAGTTTCACACTATCGCATCCCAACGATACGGTTACAAAGTTAAGTTACTCCCGAGAGTCGTCAAACTATTTCCGTAAAATAAAAGTTACATAATAAAGAAAAATTACGACGGAAAGAAAAATAATTAAGAAGCAATGGACGCTATGTAAGTATGCAAAATACTAGGGGCAAATCCTACACTATATTTACAACACTTCAAATAGTCAAACTAAACATATATATATATATATATATATATCGGATATCGAGTAAAGTCTTAAATGCTACACTGATTCTAATGTGAATCCCGGTTCACAGCAAAAGATCTAGACAGAACTAGATAAACCAACAATACTTCAGCACTCGGGCTGTTCCCTTTAAAAACAACGAGACAAGGTATACAATCACAAAATAATAATGTAAAACCATCCTGTAAGGGAAAAACATAAATAACCCTTGATATCATGAAGAAAGCAATGGGCAACATTGCCTCCTTCTGCTGCGTTTGAGCGCTCCACAGCGCGGTCATCCGTCATGTACTTCCGGGTAGATTACGAGCTGTAAAGAAATATTGAACTCCACTATGCTAAAAATTGGATTTTGTCTCCCGAGGCCGCCACAAGGAAATACTGTCTCTTTCACACATACCGATAAACACAGGCCAGGAATCAGCTTGTCATGAGATAACGCCTTTCATCAACTACACGGAAACTCACGTATATTCATTCCTTCTTAGCATGCTTGGGCCATTTAACAACATCAGACTCAATAGTCTGGAATTAAC
Source organism: Anabrus simplex (assembly GCF_040414725.1). Taxonomy (NCBI): domain Eukaryota; kingdom Metazoa; phylum Arthropoda; class Insecta; order Orthoptera; family Tettigoniidae; genus Anabrus; species Anabrus simplex. Next base: position 1,791,557,455 of record NC_090265.1, on the reverse strand, counting down.
ACTGTCCATTCTGATCACAATATACTCAGAAGACACTAGGCAGGCACACACATCTGCTCAATACTCTTTATCTTGTCAGGCATACAATCGGCCTGCACCAATACATTGTAATTCAGCATGCAATTATTAACTCAATGTTCCTCATGAATCCCACTGGCCTTTCCACATAATGAGACACAGTTCGAGTCCTTGGCAGACCACCAGGCAAACAGAATCCTACTTAACTTCAAAGATCTTATTTTAACAACGACGTTCTGCAGCTCCTTCTGGCAGCTTCTGTAAAACCATGCATCATGCAAAATAGCTATACCCGTCTCTCTGATTAACCGAAATAAAATGAATTAATACGTGTTTGACGTAATACAAAAATGAACCTGTCGATCTAGCCCTTCTAGCCTATAAATAAGGAAAACTCGGAATATCCTACGCTAAGTAATATACACAAATAAACAACAACTAATCCTACCAATCCCTCATTTTCCCAAACATCTACTCATAAAGCAAAATGAAAATAAAATAAACATGAATTAATCTCGTATCCGAATCTATCATAATAACAAAATTAAACAAAGACATGCCGTCAGGCTTACATTTTGAATGAAAACAAAAATTCTATCTACACTGCCCTAGTACCTTAACATAACTTACATATCATGCCATAAATAATACATGCGTCTTACTTTACATGACTCTCGGGATACCAGGATAGCAGCTTACATCCCCACTCATTTAGGGATCTACTCCATGTTAATCACATCATTAACATGTGTGAATACACTTCCTTCCTCTGCAGGCGTATCCATCATCTTGCTGGAAAATAATTCACTGGAACACAGAAAATATAGTTGATAATATCTTCGCTGCTTTGCTGCGAGCCGAAATACCCTTCTCTTTACCAGATCAGCTAAACACACTGATTCACATATATATAACACATTTCACTTAAAGGGTAAAAATACAGTTTAAAAAGCAGCCCACGGTTCAGTACGGAAGTTCCGCGCGAATACGCGCCCGTCGCGAAATAGTGAAACAATAGCACGTTTCCACTACACTTGTTACTCAGCGGTCACTACGCCGTCTTTATCAATTTAAAAGTAAACTCTGTCAAAATTATACTATTTCATTTACTCAAGTACAGTAAATATTGCGACTGCACAATTTGAAGTATCAGTGAGAACCAATTACTATTACTGGAATAACACCAGTCACAGAGTTAATGCATCCGCACTGTTCAAATCTTCACTACGGAAATACAGAGTTGGTGCATCCGCACTGTTCAAATTTTTACCACGGAATGACGCTCTCCAGAGCTTGGGTTACTGAGGAGGCTTCGGTGACGCCAATAATATTGGGGTTCCCGGGTGTCTGAACCACCCACCAATCAGAGAGTTCGTCATCTATAATGACACAATACTTATTATGATATATTTACAGAACACAGCTCAAACACTAGCAAATTTCTTCCTCCAATTTTTATAATACATTTCCAAATATATTTGACTTCAGAAACTGTGGAAACCCGATTATCTACAGAAACTAACTTTATCCACAGAGCACGTTGGTCATCCTGGAATTAAGATTTGGCGCGGTGTAGCCTCCATGTTTGCCAAATCCCTAAGTTCCCATTGGCTGAAATATCTTGCTTGGTCAGCATCTAATACACGTGTCGATCCTTGCCAGCGCTTGGGTACGCTATCTTTTCTCACGGTCGTACGGAAATATGAAGCAACATCCAGCGACTTACTGTCTTGCTCAACATCCGGTATCAACTATCTTGGGGTACGATGCTTTAACATGTTAGACTGTAACTTTAATGAATAAATTTCACATATTTGGTCAAATAATATTCCAATTATTATTATGGGCCGGGAGGATACGGCTCATCATGTCACTAAACTAAGCACAACAGAAATGAAATTTGCAAGAACTACTGTACTAACGAACTAACTGTACTGGCGAACGAAATGGAATTCGATGGGGAGCTATCAATATTAATGGGGCTTATGGAAGAAAGAAGGTAGAACTTGCTGAGTCAGCAAAGAGGATGCATCTGGATGTGCTAGGAGTAAGTGATATTCGGGTAAGGGGAGATAAGGAGGAAGAGATAGGAGATTATAAAGTGTACTTGACGGGTGTTAGAAAGAGAAGGGCAGAGTCTGGGGTAGGGCTCTTTATCAGGAATACCATTGCACGCAACATAGTTTCTGTTAGGCACGTAAGTGAGCGAATGATGTGGGTAGATTTGTCAGTGGGAGGAATTAGGACAAGAATTGTGTCCGTGTATTCACCATGTGAGGGTGCAGATGAGGATGAAGTTGACAAGTTTTATGAAGCATTGAGTGACATCGTGGTCAGGAACAGCGGCAAGGATAGAATAGTGCTAATGGGCGATTTCAATGCGAGAGTTGGGAATAGAACTGAAGGATACGAAAGGGTGATTGGAAAATGTGGGGAAGATATGGAAGCTAATGGGAATGGGAAGCGTTTGCTTGACTTCTGTGCTAGTATGGGTTTAGCTGTTACGAATACATTCTTCAAGCATAAGGCTATTCACCGCTACACATGGGAGGCTAGGGGTACCAGATCCATAATAGACTATATCTTAACAGACTTTGAATTCAGGAAATCTTTTAGGAATGTACGAGTTTTTCGGGGATTTTTCGATGATACAGACCATTATCTGATCTGTAGTGAACTAAGTATCTCTAGGCCTAGGGTAGAGAAAGTGAAATCTGTCTGCAAACGAATAAGGGTAGAAAATCTCCAGGACGAGGAAATTAGAAGTACATGGATATGATTAGTGAGAAGTTTCGAACAGTAGACAGTAAGCAGGTTCAGGATATAGAAAGTGAATGGGTGACATACAGGGATGCTGTAGTAGAAACAGCAAGGGAATGCCTAGGAACAACTGTGTGTAAAGATGGGAGAAGGCGAACATCTTGGTGGAATGATGAAGTGAGAGCAGCCTGTAAACGTAAAAAGAAGGCTTATCAGAAATGGCTCCAAACAAGGGCCGAGGCAGACAGGGATTTTTTTAAAATTAATTTATTGGCTTTAGGTGCTAGACCAAACAGCCAGCTAGATGTACATTAGATAACAAAGCATATACATTAAATATACACTTAGAATACATATACACCTATGAATCTTCCATAGTATTATAATGGTATTACGTTCCGAGCCCGTACAGAATGCGCGCATACACATACGAAGAGAAAAAAAAGAAGAAATTGGGACACTGCAACTGTAGTATGTTTACGTAGTTTTTCTGAAGTAGTATCACATCAAACTTTATAATCTTAAATCGGTGTCTTTTAAGAATAAGGCGATTGCATTATACGCTTCTGGTTGTTGGGATGATAAAATGCACTGGATGTTGAGTGGTAGTTGGAAGTTCAATGAAAGTAAAGTTGTTATAAATTTTTCCTGCTGTACATTATAAAGATGGCACGAGAAGAAGATGTGGTTGAGGTCAGCGATTGCTTGGCGGACACAGGAACAGTAGGGCGAGTTTAGGACTCCTATCCGATAGAGATGATTTGCAAAACTGCCGTGGTTGAACCTCATGCGAATAAGAGAAGTGATGTATCGGCGACAAGCATTCCATTTGGAGAACCAAGGTGAGTGAGGAGGGTATGGTTGGACTGCAGCGTATTGTTTTCCCCGTTGCCCTTTTGTAATATACCATTCTTCTTCAATTTGCGTCCAGGAACGCTGCTTGATACGTGGCACGTAGTCTCGAATAGACACTGGTGAATGTAACCGTTCGCCCAAATGCGTTGCTGCTCTAGCGAGCCGGTCAACATACTCGTTGTGTTTGATACCTTTATGACTAGGTATCCAAAGAAAGTGTACAGCAATATTGAGGCGAGTAAGTTGTCGAATTCTCTGAATGATCTGAATTTGATGAACCGTTAGTTTGTATGTAGCAGGTGACTGTAAAGTCTTCAAGACACTGAGGGAGTCAGTAATTATAAGAACTGCAGAAGGTTTAACTCTTAAACTGTATGCTAGAGCTTCGGAAATAGCGACAGCTTCTGCTGTAAAAATAGACCAGTCATTTGGTAAAGTGAATAAACGAGATTCTTCAGTTGCGGGACAGTAAAAAGCGCATCCCACTGCAGGTGGTGAGGGTATTTTTGAGCCATCAGTGAAGATTTGAAGAGCATTGGGCCACTGTCTTTGAGTATATTCCACAAAGTAAGACTGAACTGTGGTTAGAGGAAGTAAGTCTGTTGTAAAAAGATGTATTGGAACAGAAAACAATAAGTAGGAGTACGGAATCTCAAAAGCAAGGCAAGACTTGTGGGGTGTTGACGATGGAAGTATGGGGCGTAGAAACTGAAGACTGTTCAGAAGGCATATATTTTTCATCCATTTTCGGTGTCCGTGTTCTCTCATAACTGTTTCTAAATCATCCAGACTGCTGCAGATTGGTGGTTCATTGTTGTACATCCTGGATAATACAAATTTGTCTGCTAAATATTGTCGACGTACAGCAAGAGGAGGTTCGACGCACTCTAGTAACAACGCATTTGTTGGGGTCGAAGCCATTGCTCCAATGCAGGTTCTGACACAGCTATATTGTATTCTGTCCAGCTTGCGCAAAGCGATTTTGCTTCCGTTATGATAAAACATACTCCCATAATCCATTTTGGATCGGATCAAACTGCGATATAGGAGAAGGAGAACACAGGGATCAGCCCCCCACCATGTTCGGGTGAGAGCACGAAGAATATTCATAGATCTTTCCAGTTTTGGTGTAAGCTCAGATATATGTGGCGACCATGTCAGTCGAGTGTCATATGTGAGACCTAAAAACCTTGCCTGAGGTTTGACTCTGATGTTGTAAGGACCCAAGTTCAAGGTTAAGGGTAGGACTCTCAGGTATTTTCGCGTAAATATCACTACTTGAGACTTGGAAGGCGATAGGGATAAATTATTTTCAAGGAGCCAATGGTCTAATTGATATACAGCTAAAGCCATGTGGGCTTCTACAGTCTGGAGAGAGCTTGCACTAGTATATACACACACATCGTCAGCATATTGTAATATTTTAATCCTGGGTGAAAATATGGTCTCTAGATCACTGGTGTAAATGGTGTAGAGCAGGGGACTAAGCACAGCACCTTGAGGGAGACCTTGTGAGACTTTCCGTGGTCCAAGTAGTTTGTCATGATAACGCACATATATCCATCTGGTGTGTAGAAGATTGTAAATGCCCTTGATGAGCGGATGAGGAAGGCCGAGGTCCATCAATTTAGATAATAATCTTGAGATATCAACATTGTCGTATGCAGCAGAAATATCCAGAAAAAGGGCAAGCATATAACTGTTCGAAGCAAATGTCTTATATATGTCCGTAGTGAGCAGTGCATGACTATCATAGGTACTTCTTCCTTTTCGAAAACTATTCTGAGTTCGTGGTAGAAGATTGTGAAATTCTAGCCACCATTCGAGTCGAAGTTTAATCATACGCTCGAGGGTTTTCAGTATACATGAAGACAAGGCGATAGGACGGTAAGCGTTCGGATCCTCTGGTTCCTTTCCGAATTTGAAGATGGGTATCACAATCTGTGTTAGCCAGGATAATGGAAATTCTCCTTGAGACCATATTTCGTTTATGATCCGAAGCAGCCACTGTAGAGCATGGATTGATAAATGGGCCAGCATCGGGTAACAAATATTATCAAAACCTGGTGCAGTACTGGAGGACTGTTTTATTGCATTTTGCAGCTCAGCCAATGTGAAGGGAGAGCATAAAAATGAGTACTCGGGTTCGTGTTGAACTGAAGGGATTGAGAATCAACAAACGGTGGAGCTATTTTGTCAAAGAATCCCTCTATACAGGCTGGTGAGATCGTATGGGATCGTGGACTATGATCTTTGTGGCGGAAGGCTTTGATTTTGTTCCAGACGTCGGAGATGTTGGCATTCCTATCTAATGATGCACAGAATTCCTTCCAGCTGTGTCTTTTCCTTTCTTTCAAAAATCTCCTTACTTGAGCTGTAGTGTGCAGACATTGCTGGTACCTCTCAAAAGTGGGTTGTTCCCGGTATTGCCGAAGCGCTGTCCGTCGTCGTGCAACAGCTCGAGAGCAGTCTGGGGTCCACCAGACAGCTGGTTTTCCCGTGTGTATAGATCCAACTTTCTTCAGGGGAATCGAATCGGATGCAGCTTTCTCCATAGCGGAGATATAGAGGTTGTAGCTGAAACCACTAGGATTTTGCAGTGGAAGGCATAATATCTCTTCATCCATATTGGGTGTAAATACTGGCCAATTTGCTTTAGAGCAGTTCCATTTTCCTGTTGACACTTTCTGCTGATGAAGTGGAGGAGAAGTCTCTATTGTGATCAAAATGGGAAAGTGGTTGGAACCCCCAGAATCAGTAAGGACGGACCAGTTGGTGGACAAGGATAAAGAGGGGTTGGCAATAGTGAGGTCAACTGCCGATTTCTGCCGATTCGGTGAAGGAACCAATGTAGGGGAATGATCATTCAGGATGACTAAATTATAATGTTCGACCATATTGACTATATCATTGCCGTAGCGATCGGTGGTTGGACAACCCCATGCTGTGGAGTGAGCGTTGAAGTCTCCACAGATGATCTGTGGGGGAGGAAGTTCCGACATGATTTCTTGCCAAATGTCCAAGGTGACTGCTGTTCTCGGTGGGCAATATCCAGATGCTATCGTAAGAGTTCTAGAAGGTAGTTGTATACTAGCTGCAATCAGTTGAAATGGCGATGGTACACTACGTTGGATAGTTAGCTGTCTGTAAGATAATGTCGTGTGTACCAGAATAGCAACGCCACCATATCCATCATCACGGTCTTCCCTTAAAATGGTATAGTTGCGAAAATGTATATATCTTTGAGGTTTGAACCATGTTTCTGACAGGACAACAACGTGAGGGTTTATATTGTGAAGGGTATTATCTAGACTCTCTTTGTTTGAAATAGCCGATCGTGCATTCCATTGAAGAATTTTAAATGCCATTATGAGCTTGGAAAATCTGTGACAGAATATACTTGATCGCCATGGGTTGTAGAGAGTCAGATGGTTGAGACGAAAATAGTTGGATCAGTAAGGTAAGTAGCCATGTCCCAGATAGTGCGATTATGGATGCATTTTGGCTTTGAATCTCACGCTGCAGAACACCTCTGTTCGAGATCACCGACCGGCCGTTCCACTGTAAGATTTTAAAGGCCATTTTCAGAGGCGAAAATATTGGTAATCATGTCGCGTATTGTTGTTGGATGAATGTTGCTGGATGCTGAAGATTGGAGCTGACCTACGATGAGCATAATAATATTGAATATATGCTCAATGAGTTGTTCGTTGTTTTGAGCAGGATTTGATGTTACGCGATGGGGTTGGGGAGGGTAGGGATTGTGAGTAATCGGAGTAACAGGTAAATGTGGAGGAATATAGGCCAGTTGAGAAATTGGTGGGAAATGGGGTTTGAAAGGTTGTACCGGACGTCTTGACGAGTTTACAGGAACTGAAATTTTACGCTGAGAGGCGAGTGGATGGTCGAGTTGTTGGTTAAATGTTGAATGGGGAGAGATCTGTTGTGTGATATTCCATGGGGTATCTTCCTTCATTGGTGGCTCTGCTGTAAAACTTGGTGTCAAGGGCTCATGTTGTTTTGGAAAGTTTCTTGCTGTTGACATGTTAGAGGTTGCAGAAATATTAGGTAGCGGGGGAAATTCCACCTGATTTTGATAATTAACTGGTGGGCGTGCCGCTGAGTCCGCGTACGCTCTGTTGTTATAAATATCAAGCGCAGCCACTTGAGAGATATTGTTAAATGCCATTAGTTCCCGAACAGAAATCCACTTTTTATATTCTGTGCAGTTTTTATCAGTGGAGAGATGAGCTCCTTTGCAGTGAACACAACAGGGAGTAATTAAATCTGAACACTGACTGAGCAACGGCTACAGCGTTGAGCACTTCGGCATTGCAGGCTAGAATGATTGAATCTGAGGCATCGTTCACATAATCGTACAGACATCACAAATGGTTGCACTGGGCACCTAGTTCCGAGTAAGTGTATATATGCTGGCAGTTGTTGTGCACGAAAAGTTAACAGACAAACTGGGATAGGCCTTCTCTCCCCGCGAATAACCTTACTGAAGCGCTTTACACGAACAACTGGTAACGGGGTTTGTATCTCCCGTAATATTTCATCTTCACTAAGTGAGGGGTCAACATTTTTAATTAAACCTTGTCTTTGAATAACACTAGACGGAATGTAAGCTTCTAATTTTTGTTTACGAAAAAATTCTGTTTCCACTAGTTGATTCGCCACTGCTCCTGAAGTGGTTTCAACTCGAAGTCTGTTTCGCCCTATGGGTTTTATGTCCAGGATGTTTTGACGGCTAACGACCTGCTCGTTAAATAAAAGCCTACCAAGCGCCATTGGATGGAGACTACCTACGTCTTTGTTTACACTTTCAACGATAACAACGAAAGGGCCATGATCATTGGGATTGTATCTATTTTCGCTACTATTGCGATATATAACTCTTTGATTAGTGTTGGGCTGATTTACAGATGAGGATAAAGTATTTATTTCTCCCACATCAGCACCATTAGAACTATTCGTGGTATGAGTTGAACCGGAACTGTTTGTGACATCAAGGATCATGTCAGACTCCTCAGTAGGACGGGGTTCACTTCCACTAGGACGCATTTTTTTGCACTGGGGATTGAATTCACTTAAAAATTCAGAGTCAGAATTACCTGATTTGATGGCTGGTTGTGCTGATGCAATGGATACTGGTACCTGACCTCTTTGAAGTAATGCGGCAGATGCTCCTTGCATCTCTGTTGAGTAGGTGTTGACAGGTTGTTGAGTCGACAGAAGTTGATGTGGATTCGGAGGAATTTTAGCATTTAAAGTAAAGTCTGGAATCATCGATGGAGAGTTGCTGTAGCATGCTTGTAAGGCAGCGTTAATTACCTGACCCGTGTCAGGAGGATCGTTCATGATGCACTCACATAAACACACACAAAAGGAATTTTCAAGCTGCTGTTATTCTATTTACTGCAGTTGAGATGAGAGTAATTCCTCAAATTCGCGTAACTTCTACTTTCCCGTGAAAATGGATTAATATTCTTCAAGCTTTCTATTATTTCGTTTGCAGAAAATGAAACTTCTCTCTTCTACAACGCCAAGGAATAAATCGACAGGGATTTGTACGTAGATGAAAGAAACAGAGCGAAACAAATAGTTGTTGAATCCAAAAAGAAGTCATGGGAAGATTTTGGTAATAACCTGGAAAGGCTAGGTCAAGCAGCAGGGAAACCTTTCTGGACAGTAATAAAGAATCTTAGGAAGGGAGGGAAAAAGGGAATGAACAGTGTTTTGAGTAATTCAGGTGAACTCATAACAGATCCCAGGGAATCACTGGAGAGGTGGAGGGAATATTTTGAACATCTTCTCAATGTAAATTTACTACCATTGCAGCTTAAGCGAATTACCAAACGCAGTAAAATGCATAAATGATGACATGAAAAGACTCAGTGAATATGCTCTCGCAAACAGACTTCTCATAAATCCATCAAAATCGCAAGCTGTCATTGTCGGTTCCCAGAAGCTCCTACACAAGATCAATGATTCGATCATTCCTCCTTTACAAATAAATAATAGCACAATTCCGTATAGTAAAACAGTGAGAAATCTTGGGGTGACTATGACTGAAACTCTAAATTGGACAGAACATATCAAAAACATAAGTCATAAGGTGTTTGCTACTCTACACCCACTGAAATTAAACAAAGATATTATACCACTAAACATGCGGCAAAGATTAACACAGACCCTAATTCTTCCTATCCTTGACTACTGTGATGTTATCTTGGTAGACGCTACTAAAGAACAAACTAGGAAACTGCAGCGTATTATGAATTGTTGCCTTAGATTCATTTTTAACCTAAGATATGATGCGCATATTACTCCTTATTATCAAGCACTGCACTGGTTAAAACCTGATAAGAGACGTGAATATCATATACTTGTCTTAATACACAAACTCCTGCATAGTAACTCCCCCCGGTATATTTCATCTAAACTTCACTTCCTCTCTTCCTTCCATAATCGTTACAATCGCTCGGGCTCCACTTTAGCTATTCCTCTTCACCACTCTTTTGTGTATAATAAATCTTTCATTGTAACCGGATCCAGGCTTTGGAATTCCCTGCCAGTAAGTGTCAGGGGCATTGACTCCTTCCTCAAATTTAAAATATCTTGCCGAGACTTCCTGTTGAGAGATACCGATTGAAGTGTGTATTGGTGTGTATTGTGTGCGTGTGATTGGTAATTGTAAAATTAAAAGTTGTTTCTGTTAGTTATATATAATATAAACGTAAGGGTAGTTTATAAGTGTGTACATTGTAAGTGTATGTGCAAGTGTCTGTGTGAGATAGAAAAGACTGAAGTAACGAGCTAATAAGGTGCATATTGTGTGGATGTGTAACTTAAGCTTAATTTAGGAAATAGTATAAGTAGTGTAATTAGTAATAGGCAACCTTAATATTATTTATTGTATTGTGGTTAAGTGTAAGAGAGGGCCGGGTGCCCTAACTTCGCCACATGAAAGAAGCCATAATAAAATAAAATAAAAATAAAATAAAAGGAAATCATCATGGTGGTGTTGCAAACAGTCAAGCTCATGGGGAGGAGGAAAATGATGTTGGTGAAATTATGCTTGAGGAAGTGGAAAGGATAGTAAATAAACTCCATTGTCATAAGGCAGCAGGAATAGATGAAATTAGATCTGAAATGGTGAAGTATAGTGGGAAGGCAGGGATGAAATGGCTTCATAGAGTAGTCAAATTAGCGTGGAGTGTTGGTAAGGTACCTTCAGATTGGACAAAAGCAGTAATTGCACCTATCTATAAGCAAGGGAACAGGAAGGATTGCAACAACTATCGAGGTATCTCATTGATTAGTATACCAGGCAAAGTATTCACAGGCATCTTGGAAGGGAGGGTGCGATCAGTCGTTGAGAGGAAGTTGGATGAAAACCAGTGTGGTTTCCGACCACAGAGAGGCTGTCAGGATCAGATTTTCAGTATGCGCCAGGTAATTGAAAAATGCTACGAGAGGAATAGGCAGTTGTGTTTATGTTTCGTAGATCTAGAGAAAGCATATGACAGGGTACCGAGGGAAAAGATGTTCGCTATACTGGGGGACTGTGGAATTAAAGGTAGATTATTAAAATCAATCAAAAGTATTTAACGTATGTTGACAATTGGGCTTCAGTGAGAATTGATGGTAGAATGAGTTCATGGTTCAGGGTACTTACAGGAGTTAGACAAGGCTGTAATCTTTCACCTTTGCTGTTTGTAGTTTATATGGATCATATGCTGAAAGGTATAAAATGGCAGGGAGGGATTCAGTTAGGTGGAAATGTAGTAAGCAGCCTGGCCTATGCTGACGACTTGGTCTTAATGGCAGACTGTGCCGAAAGCCTGCAGTCTAACATCTTGGAACTTGAAAATAGGTGCAATGAGTATGGTATGAAAATTAGCCTCTCGAAGACTAAATTGATGTCAGTAGGTAAGAAATCCAACAGAATTGAATGCCAGATTGGTGATACAAAGCTAGAACAGGTCGATAATTTCAAGTATTCAGGTTGTGTGTTTTCCCAGGATGGTAATATAGTAAGTGAGATTGAATCAAGGTGTAGTAAAGCTAATGCAGTGAGCTCGCAGTTGCGATCAGCAGTATTCTGTAAGAAGGAAGTCAGCTCCCAGACGAAACTGTCTTTACATCGGTCTGTTTTCAGACCAACTTTGCTTTATGGAAGCGAAAGCTGGGTGGACTCAGGATATCTTATTCATAAGTTAGAAGTAACAGACATGAAAGTAGCAAGAATGATTGCTGGTGCAAACAGGTGGGAACAATGGCAGGAGGGAACTCGGAATGAGGAGATAAAGGCTAATTTAGGAATGAACTCGATGGATGAAGCTGTACGCATAAACCGGCTTCGGTGGTGGGGTCATGTGAGGCGAATGGAGGAGGATAGGTTACCTAGGAGAATAATGGACTCTGTTATGGAGGGTAAGAGAAGTAGAGAGAGACCAAGACGACGATGGTTAGACTCTGTTTCTAACGATTTAAAGATAAGAGGTATAGAACTAAATGAGGCCACAACACTAGTTGCAAATCGAGGATTGTGGCGACGTTTAGTAAATTCTCAGAGGCTTGCAGACTGAACGCTGAAAGGCATAACCGTCTATAATGATAATGTATGCATGTATGTAAAGTGGGCATAGGAGTGGTGAGTACGCAGGGTGTTCCAAGACATCCCAGTGCATGACATTGCGTTGTCATGCAATACGATAGCGTGATCGTTTCGCAATAAAGGTGGACGTTTGCGCCGCATAGCTGGATGCAGATGTCGCTCCAGAAATCGATGGCAGTTTGTCCCTCAGGCACAGCATGTGTAGGAATAATACCCTCGTACTCGTATGCCACAATTGTCCGACTCGTTGGTTGAATGGTCAGCGCACTGGCCTTAGGTTCGGAGACTCCCGGGTTCGATTCCCAGCCGAATTTTAATAGCTTGTGATTAATTCTTCTGGCTCGTGGACTGGTTGTATGTGTCCGTCCCAACACTTTCCTCATCATACAACATACCACACTACCAACCAGCACAGAAACACGCAATAGTGATTACATCCTTCCATATATGGTTGGCGTCAGGAAGGGCATCTGGCCGGAAAACAGGGCCAAATCCACATGTGAGACACAGTTCGCACCCGCGACCCCACACGTGTGGGGAAAAAGCCGTAACAAAAGAAGAAGACGAAGAAGACTCGTATGCCACAATTAGCATGAACTTCACCCAACTGGATTCTTGTCGAAATTTCTGTGGAAGTAGCGAACCTGGGTGCCCACGTCTCATCAATGACGACAATACGTCTCGTTCGTTGCAGTAATCTATCCATACACGACACTGAGCGAGATATCGAGGGACAGCTATTGGAGCTCTCTCTAGCGAGTAGACCTGAAAACTACTGATTCTGTCATAAGAGCACGTGTATTTTTGTGTGAAGTTTTTGGTTTTATTTATGCGTTTTCAGTGAGTTGACATAATTAAATAGTACCGTGTGTCATTCCTTGATATCTCCTCTCAACATGAGGGGAAAGGTATGTGCTGTGTTTGGCTGCAGTAACTATGAAGTAGAGAAGAATGCGCGGTCGTCCTTCAGGTTCCCTCGTGACAAGAAAATGTAAGTAATATTGTGTTTGCATATATATTCTTCCAGTGACAGAGATCTTTATAGTACTTCATAATATTCTGACCTGCTCGAACCATATTTTAATTGGCTTAAAATGTAATACGCATATTTTATTGTATAGTGCAGCAGTTAACCTTTAATACTGATGTGTTGTTGTAGGTGTGATCTGTGGGTTTTGAAATGTCACAGACCGGGCGAGTTGGCCGTGCGCGTAGAGGCGCGCGGCTGTGAGCTTGCATTCGGGAGATAGTAGGTTCGAATCCCACTATTGGCAGCCCTGAAGTTGGTTTTCCGTGGTTTCCCATTTTCACACCAGGCAAATGCTGGGGCTGTACCTTAATTAAGGCCACGGCCGCTTCCTTCCAACTCCTAGGCCTTTCCTATCCCATCGTCGCCATAAGACCTATCCGTGTTGGTGCGACGTAAAGCCCCTAGCAAAAAAAGTCACAGAAGTGATTTGGATAAGGTGTACAAGAAAGAAGGAACGTTACGCTTATATAAGAATTATAAGATCTGTTCAGATCATTTCCAGGCCAGCGACTTTAAAAATCCTCGACTATACAGCCAAGGGTATGTTACATTTTTACTCTAATTGTACGTAAATATTCCTCAAAGCATCACCATCGACAACTTTTTCATACTTTTCATTCTTTTATCCCTCTTCTCAGATTAAAGCCGGAATTTTATAGATTTTCTTTCTGTTAGTAGGCTTCATGTTAAGAGGAAAATTGTCCGTCTATTAAATGTTAATTCATTGCATCATATGTGTAAGGAGTGTGCCGATATTTTTATTGACAAGTGTCTTAATGTGATGATACAATGTTTTTAAATGAGAAAAAAGACAAATTCAACCGTAAGAGTTCAGGCAGGAATGCTAAAGCTAAAAAAGTAATGCATAAATGAAAGATCAAGCCATTTCACAGCAGTCCATTTCTTTCCATTTCTTGTTTATATGATTTCAGTCTTTGAATAATAACCTTTTAAATAATTCTTCATCCATTTATCCAGAATTGCTTTGGCAACTTCGAAGTTAATATCTCAACAACACTTTCTTTCTAGACATAATTTAATTATCCATTTTCGTCTATCCATTTCCATTGATATTTGAATTTAGCGCGACTTTTTTAGGTCAAGTCACAAGGAGCGCCACCGTCGAATTGTCTCCCATTTTAGCAAGGCTAAATCCGAAAGTGTCGCGTATTGTCTCTACTGTATTTGCTATCCAGGCGGATGCTAGCCAGTGAGTTAATGTGGAACCCAATGGGTTAAGACATTTCGTCAGTGCGCGGCACAGACTGATGAGGATCATTCCCGGACAGTCCATCGATGGTCTACGGAAATGTCAATCTGATCTTGAGGAATGGACGGCCGACTTGTGCTGTGCTAATCTGCAGTCACATTCCGACCCGTACAAAACGCCGCGGCTCACCATGCAACTGTCCTATACGTTAATGCATTCCCGCCACATGCTTCACGTAATTGTCGATAACATTCGGATGAATTTTTACCGCGGGCAACCTCGATTTTAATCCACGAACACTGATCATCACCTTTTGAAAACATGCTTTAGAGCGGTGAAATCGACACTCTTCACTTCAACGCCACACATCAAGAACATTAATGCACACTACACTTCCACAACAGCTCCACCTGACCGCTCCCATTTCCAATTAGCGCATTCCCGATATCATGCGAGTGTCTGGAGTACCTTGCCACTACTTTATTTATAGCCGTCGTATAACTGAGTATTTAATTCACTAGTTAAGATTTTAACATTATTTTTTAAATAGCATTGAAGTAATGTCTAAAAATAGGATACTGGGTTTTATTGAGTGAAGACTACGTTTGGCCTCAGAAATGAATTGGAAGGTCGAATAGGACTGATAAAGGGGAGGATGTAAACGTTCATTAATAATAATAATAATAATAATAATAATAATAATAATAATAATAATAATAATAATAATAATAATAATGTCTGATGGGTATTCAGCCCGAAGGCTCGTTTGATCCTCTACAACTCCACCAATAGCTGTCATAAATAGGCTAGGTGTCACTGAACAGGCATACTATGGAAATGAGGAGTGCTAGGGGCTTTACGTCGCACCATTTGCCTGGTGTGAAAATGGGAAACCACGGAAAACCATTTTCAGGGCTGCCGATAGTGGGATTCGAACCTACTATCTCCCGGATGCAAGCTCACAGCCGCGCGCCTCTACACGCACGGCCAACTCGCCCGGTAAATGAGGAGTGAGGTAGTTTCCTGTTGCTTTCCTCACTAGGCCAGAAGTTGCTATTATCAGTTTGCCATGCCCACTGAAATGCATGCATCAACTGACTCTATGATCGATATTTTCACATCATTCATAACAGGGACTGGCTGTATAAGGAATGATATTACTAGCATCGCTCATACCTCAGTCACTTTCATATTGTCAAAGCCAAGGATAAGACCGAGACAGGTCAATGAAAGTAACAAATTTATTCTAGCCCATACCAGAATACATAGTCCACTGTAAACACTACATCCCACCAGCAAAGGCATATAATAATAATAATAATAATAATAATAATAATAATAATAATAATAATAATAATAATAATAATAATAATAATAATAATAATAATGAACAGAAGAAACAGCATAGCGCCCATATGAAGGAAGTTAGACCAGGCGTACCAAATGACAAAGAATATCTATAATAAAAAGTCTATGAGTATAGGGGCCAAATTCCGACACTATAACACAGTTGTAAAACCTGAGGGATTATATGCGTCTGAAACTTTGACCTTAAGTAGTAAAGGTCAAGCTGACCGGCTGGAAAAAAGAGAGCGCAGGATACTAAGAAAAATCCTAGGTAATAAGTGGGTTCATGGACAGTGTCGAATAAGACCAAATGAGGATTTGTACAGCAAGACAGAACCTCTCACAGCGTCGATTAAGAAGAGACGGCTATTATTTTATGGTCATCTCTTGAGGATGACATGATCGGCTAACAAAAAGAATATGGAATTTTATTCAATCTAAGGCAACAAGGCCGAGATGGTTCCAGGAATGCGAAAAAGATCTGAGGCAGATTGGTATTTCAGACCAAGAAATTCATGATAGGAATGCATTCAGAAGATTGGTGAACAACTATCAAGGTTTCCAAATGGCATCAACTTCCAGAAGACGGAAAGGACGTTTGTCTGATGAGCATAAACAGGCACTCGTCGCTGGGCTCAGAAGATACTGGCAGGAAGTCAAAGCCGAACAAGAACAAGACCTAGACACTAAAATGAAGTTGGTTGTTACCACGTAGTCCACAGAGGCTCAACTCGATGTATAAAATAATAATAATAATAATAATAATAATAATAATAATAATAATAATAATAATAATAATAATAATAATAATAATAAAGCCTGTCTGCCAGCGAATGCCGCTCGATGAATTACAAAGTTGGAGAATTTGGAGATCCTAGAAAGAAGAATAGGCCTACTATGGATAATCTTGGGCCCAGTCCAGATTGAAACCGGACAGAAACTTCGGAACAACAATGAAGTCTACAAAAATGTGGAGAAAATTTCAGAGACCATGAAAAAGAGGAGGTTATCATTTCTCGGACATTTGTACAGAATGGACAAAACCAGATTAACCAAAATATTATTCGACTATGTGTGGAACAACAAGACAACGACGGCCTGGATTAAGAACATTCATAAAGATCTAGAGAAGTCCAACATCCAGAAATTTCAGATGTTACACAGGAGGACATTTCGGGCCATGATTCAGAATTAGGAAGGGGTTCAAGTCGAAAGAACTGCAAAGACGGAAAGAGGCTGGACGGATGAACAGAAGAAACAGCATAGCGCCCATATGAAGGAGTACTGAAGGAAGAGCAAATTTCAGAGAAATAATGAAATATCTAGCATGATCCTAAGTGGTCAATTCGCAAATTATAATAATGATAGTAATAATTAATAATTCGGACGTCAACAAAGAGGCAAGGGACATAAAAAAAAAGGAAAATGGAAACCTTTACAAGTGTCACGAAGCCAGTGCCATTAGTGATGAATATGGAAAGTCATCTCCGTCCAGGCCATGAAGGCCCTTGGATGGGTGAAAGCAAATACAGTAGAGACAATACACGACACTGAGCGAGATATCGAGGGACAGCTATTGGAGCTCACTCTAGCGGATAGACCTGAACGGTACTGATTCTGTCATAAGAGCACGTGTATTTTTGTGTGAAGTTTTTGGTGTTATTTATGCGTTTTCAGTGAGTTGGCATAATTAAATAGTAGCGTGTGTCATTCCTTGATATCTCCTCTCAACATGAGGGGAAAGGTATGTGCTGTGTTTGGCTGCAGTAATTACGAAGTAGAGAAAAATGCGCGGTCGTTCTTCAGGTTCCCTCGTGACAAGAACATGTAAGTAATATTGTGTTTGCATATATTCTTCCAGTGACAGAGATTTTTATAGTACTTCATAATCTTCTGACCTCCTCGACCCATGTTTTAACGGGCTTAAAATATAATACGCATATTTTATTGTATAGTGCAGCAGTTAACCTTCAATACCGATGTGTTGTTGTAGGTGTGATCTGTGGGTTTTGAAATGTCACAGAAGCGATTTGGATAAAGTGTACAAGAAAGAAGGGACGTTACGCTTGTATAAGAATTATAAGATCTGTTCAGATCATTTCCAGGCCAGCGACTTTAAAAATCCTCGACTATACAGCCAAGGGTATGTTACATTTTTACTTTAATTGTACGTAAATATTCCTCAAAGCATCACTATCGACAACATTTTCAAACTTTTATCCCTCTTCTCAGATTAAAGCCGCGATTTTATAGATTTTCTTTCTGTTAGTAGGCTTCATGTTAAGAGGAAAATTGTCCAGCTATTAAATGTTAATTCATTGCATCATATGTGTAAGGAATTTGCCGATATTTTTATTGACAAATGTCTTAATGTTTTGATACAATGTTTTTAAATGAAGAAAAAAGACAAATCCAACCGTAAGATTTCAGGCAGGTATGCTAAAGCTAAAAAAGTAATGCATAAATGAAAGATCAAGCCATTTCACAGCAGTCCATTTCACACCTTGTTTATATGTCTAATTTCAGTCTTTGAATAATAACCTTTTAAATAATTCTTCATTCATTTATCCAGAATTGCTTTAGCAACTTCGAAGTTAATATCTCAATACCACTTTCTTTCTAGACGTAATTTATTTATCCATTTCCGTATATACATTTCCATTGATATTTGAATTTAGCGCGATTTGTTCAGGTCAAGTCACTAGGAGCGCCACCATCGAATTGTCTCCCATTTTATCAAGGCGAAATCCGTAAGTGTCGTGTATTGTCTCTACTGCATTTGGTGAAAGCTAAACGCCACCCGTAACCTCGGCACTTGGTGGGGTAGAGTGGTTAGCTCTACGCCCGGCCGCCTTTTCCCACAGGAATTAACCTGGTTCTCATTTTTGGTGTAGGCTGAGTGAACCTCAGGGCCATGTGCACTTCGGGAAGTGGAAATCTCGTTTCTTAAATTTTACAACTTCCTGGCGGCGATTCGAACCCACGTCCTTCCGGGAAAACCAGGCAGCCTCTGCAGTGATGGAAATGAACTGAAGCTAATCAAGGGAGAGCAGACATGAACAGTGGAAGGTGTTAAAAGCTTGGCTAAGACCCCGTGGTTGCCGAGCACGTCTGACAAGACATGAACCCGCAGGGTATTCTTGAGCTACCCTCTGTGACTGGAGGCGTCGAAAACATGTACGTTATTTCCAGCCTTCGAAATAGATGAGTAAAAGCGATAATAATTTCGTGTGGCTATTTCTAGCCGAGTGCAGCCCTTGTAAGGCAGACCCTCCGATGAGAGTGGGCGGCATCTGCCATGTGTAGGTAACTGCGTGTTATCGTGTTGGAGGATAGTTTTGTGTGTGGTGTGTGAGTTGCAGGGATGTTGGGGACAGCACAAACACCCAGCCCCCGGGCCATTGGAATTAACCAATGAAGCTTAAAATCCCCGACCCGGCCGGGAATCGAACCCGGGATCCTCTGAAGTGAAGGCCAGTATGCTGACCATTCAGCCAACGAGTCGGACAGTAAAAGAGATGATCACCAAGGACTCTCAAGTTGGAAGCGTATAGTGGCGCTTATGGGCCCCAAGCCGCTTCTGACATTTGTTCCACTTACTTACACCGGGCTCAGTAAACACTTTTCCTGTCGGACCTTTCGCTCCTGGACAGTCTTCCATTATCAGCCGTTTCTTTTCTTCTCACGACTCAGAATTATTTGATAAGATAATCAGCTATGTTGGAAATGATATGGAAAAGAATGTGATAGTAGCAGGTGATCTCAATTTACCAAATGTCAATTGGGAACGTAACGCGAGCGACAGGAAGCATGAACAACAAATGGCAAATAGTTAATATGGGAAGGGCAGCTGATTCAGAAAGTGATGGAACCAACTAGAGGGAAGAATATTTTGAATGTGGTGCTGATAAAACCTGATGAGCTCTATAGAGAAACTGAAGTAATAGATGGTATTAGTGATCACGAAGCTGTTTTTGTCGTAGTTAAAAATAAATGTGAAAGAAAGGAAGGTACTAAAATTAGGACTATTAGGCAGTACCATATGGCTGATAAAACAGGCATGAGGGAGCTTTTAGAAAGTAACTATGATCGCTGGAAAATGGTAAATAAAAATGTAAACAGTCTCTGGGATGGGTTTAAAGAAATTGTTGAGGTAAGATACAAAAGTTGAAAACTAGAAAAGCAGCTGGAATTGATAAGATTTCTGGGGACATACTAAAGACAATGGGTTGGGATATAGTACGATATCTGAAATACTTATTTGATTATTGTTTGATTGAAGGAGCCTGTACCAAATGAATGGAGAGTTGATATACTAACCCCTGTGTATAAAGGAAAGGGTGATAGACATAAAACCGAAAATGACAGGCCAGTCAGTTTGACATGCATTGTATGTAAGCTTTGGGAAAGCATTCTTTCTGATTATATAAGACATGTTTGCGAAATTAATAACTGGTTTGATAGAAGGCACTTTGGATTTAGAAAAGGTTATTCCACTGAAGCCCAACTTGTAGGATTCCAGCAAGATATAGCAGGTATCCTGGATTCAGCAGGTCAATTGGACTGTATTGCGATTGACCTGTCTAAGGCATTTGATAGGGTAGATCATGGGAGACTACTGGCAAAAATGAGTGCAATTGGACTTGACAAAAGAGTGACTGAATGGATGGCTCTATTTCTAGAAATTAGAACTCAGAGAATTAGAGTAGGCGAAGCTTTATCTGATCCTGTAATAATTAAGAGGGGAATTCCTCAAGACAGTATTATTGGACCTTAATGACTTCTTATATATATATCAATGATATGTGTAAAGAAGTGGAATCAGTGATAAGGCTGTTTGCAAATGATGTTATTTTGTACAGAGTAATAAATAATTACAAGATTGTGAGCGGCTGCAGGGTGACCTCGATAGTGTTGTGAGATGGACGGTGGGCAATGGTATAATGATAAACGGGGTTAAAAGTCAGGTTGTGAGTTTCACAAATAGGAAAAGTCTTCTCAGATTTAATTACTGCGTTGATGGGGTGAAAGCTCCTTTTGGGAATCATTGTAAGTACCTAGGTGTTAATATAAGAAAAGACCTTCATTGTGGTAATCACATAAATATGATTGTTAATAAAGGGTACAGATCTCTGCACATGGTTATGAGGATATTTAGGCGTTGTAGTAAGGATGTAAAGGAGAAGGCATATAAGTCTCTGGTAAGACCCCAACTAGAGTATGGTTCCAGTATATGGGACCCTCACCAGGATTAGCCTACTTGATTCAAGAACTGGAAAAAATCCAAAGAAAAGCAGCTCGATTTGTTCTGGGTGATTTCCGACAAAAGGTAGAGTTACAAAAATGTTCCAAAGTTTTGCTGGGGAGACTTGGGAGAAAGGAAACGAGCTGCTCGATTAAGTGGTATGTTCCGAGCTGTCAGTGGAGAGATGGCGTGGAATGACATCAGTAGACGAATAAGTTTGAGTGGTATCTTTAAAAGTAGGAAAGATCGCAATATGAAGATAAAGTTGGAATTCAAGAGGACAAACTGGGGCAAATATTCATTTATAGGAAGGGGCGTTAGGGATTGGAATAACTTACCAAGGGAAATGTTCAATAATTTTCCAATTTCTTTGCGATCATTTAAGAAAAGGCTAGAAAAACAACAGATAGGGAATCTGCCACGTGGGCGACTGCCCTAAATGCAGATCAGTAGTGATTGATTTATTGTACTACATTTTAATTTGGAACACTTTCATTGTCTGAAGGGTCAGATTACTACCTTTTGCACTTCTGATTAAAGTTAAGACGGGATTATATGATCCTGAGTTTAACGTCACATTCACAACA
Source organism: Anabrus simplex (assembly GCF_040414725.1). NCBI lineage: Eukaryota > Metazoa > Arthropoda > Insecta > Orthoptera > Tettigoniidae > Anabrus > Anabrus simplex. Next base: position 1,791,535,777 of record NC_090265.1, on the reverse strand, counting down.
CTTAAAAGGTTTCGGCGACACAAAGACTGTTATTGAGAAGTTACCGAGTAATCTTTTTACTGGAGTGAAAATGTGAAACCACGTATAAAGAAATTCCAGCTGTAAGACTGTGTATGAGAACACCGACTATAAACGAAAAATACAATCTCGTGGCACAAACCGTCCATTAAGAGTCTTGGCGTGCCGAGACGACTGTTGTCCACTGGATGGTCTGCAGATATTGGAGTAGTAAGTGTTTAGGTTGCGACATTCGCAGCTGTTTTGCTTGTCTTTCATGATCGGTTCGCTGCCTCTCACGTCAGGCAAGTCCTCAGTTTGGTCTGTTAAGGCTGGGAGATGTCCAGTCCAGAATCAAAATCCTTTGACAAGATGAAAATTGAACCCGGAGTCTCCGGGTAAGAGGTAAGTATGATACCCGTAAATCACAGCGAGGTAAGACTATAAATATAGTCTATACAGTATATGTCATTATAACAGTCTATAATGATATTGGTTTTATGCATCACTAACTACTGTACTATGACGGTTTTGAGAGCCGCCGAGGTGTTGGAATTTAGTCCGTAGGAGTTCTTTTACGTGCCAGTAAACCTGCCAACACGAGGCTGATGTATTTGAGCACCTTTAAATACCACCGGACTGAGCCAGGATCGAACTGCCAACTTGGGGTGAGAAGGCCTCAACCGTCTGAGCCACTCAGCCCGGTATACAAGATGGTCGAAAACAACGTGAACCAGGAATATGAGCGCTGGACGGTTGGTCATACTGATCGGTATCTCTCCCCGCTGTCATTTGATCAGCTGCTGAAGTTAACCAATCAAATCACTTCGCGGACGGATTGAAATGAGCTTTGAGAGGTGGTGTTGCTAAATCTGTACATGGCTTAAGATAGGCTTTAGAGCACCCATCGAAAACAAATAAAGTAGTTTGCCGAATGATGAGAACACGGAGCTGACAGAGTCACAGTGTGATTGTGTTGATATGGCTCTCAAACCGTTTTAAGCCACTTGCAAATTTAGCAACAGCACCTCTCAAAGCCCGTTTGAATTCGCCCGCGAACTGATGTGATTGGCTAACTTCAGCAATTGATAAATGTCAACGGGGAGAGATACCGAATTATTTTGTGAATTTTTTTTTATCAGTATGACCAACCCAGTAGGCAGTGTACAATTTGTTCTGCACAAACTGACTACCAGTGTGCCCCGTAGAAACAGAACAAGATGCATTTGTACCAAGAATACAGTCAGCTTTCCAGGTCGTTCGCTACACACCACACATCCTGAACAAAGTCCAATGTCACTAGTATATCCTTGTGAACTGTGCATCGCAGTTGGAAGGGTGCACATTGACAATCTACTGTAATCAAACCATTGGGCGTATTGTTTACTTCGTTTGGTATTTCATTCCATGTACAATGTTGTGAGTGAAGGAATACACAATCGTGGGGCGACAGCGTTGCATCTTCGAGCATGTTAAATAATAAAGAACATTAATGCCATCAAGAGACGAGAGGAGCATTCCTTGACTGACCAGTGTGCCTTAATTACAGTGTGTTCTTGTACTGTGTGCGCAGTTAGGGCTGTTTAATAAACGAACTGTGGATATTGCCCGTAAACTCAAGTGCGAGTCGAACAAGTAAACTAGTGCATACATCTCCAACATAGCGGCTTGTGCTCTTGCGCAGGAAATACGGCGAGTTTGTCAATATCAATCGCACGTCGAAAGTAACAAAGTACACAAGAACCTCGTTTATCCGTCCCTCATTAATTCGGATCTCCGGTTTATCCACATCGAAAATAATAAAAAAGTATTTTTACTTGTACAGTATTTCTTTTACGGCGTTGATTCTTCTTGAATGTCTTTTCCGCCAAGGATAGTTCAGGACAGGAATTGCAAGTAATTCGGCCACGGTTTATCAAAGGTACCGTCGCAGCGTTCGCCTGGAATTGAGAATGGGAAACAGTGGAAAACCATTCCCAGGGCGGCCGAGGTGGGATTAGAACCCACGCTCTTCTGAATGCAACGCACTATTCCAAAATGAAACCGGCGCTCCATCAGAAGAAACAATGACTCATAAAGGGGCAACAATGCAGCTGGAAACCACATCGGCAGAACTGTTGTCAGTAAAACGTCTTCGTGATCGTGCTGCTCGCAAACGCTATTCAAATGTAAAACAGAACAAATTCACACATTATTTTAGTGCAAAAAACGGAGTCGTAAATGTACGAAAAGTGTTCTTATATTTTTTGTACAATTAAAAAAGGTATTACTGTACAACTTATGTTAATAGATTATATAAAATGTTCTGTATTTTTTTTCCGTATTATCCGGATTTCGATAATCCGGATCATTTCCGGTCCCACTCAATCCGGATAAAAGAGGCTCTTGTCTAACCTCCAATTGCACCATCGTTCTTACATGACACGAAGAACATCCCTGATTTGTTTTTCTCGGTATAGTTAGGTGACCCTGTAGGCGTATAACAAACATTTTCGATTCTGATGACAGCAATGATTGTGATGATTGGGAGGACAAGTAGGAACATGATTACTATTCATAACACTTTATTTTGTCCAGTTACAATCATTCGTCACAACAAATTTTGTTAACCAGTAAATTCTTCAGAGGTAGACATCTGAGATACCAATAATAATAGTTCTAGTTTGCATCCAGTCTTTACAACTTGATAATTTCCCGTTGTAAGTCAATTTCCATAAATTAAACGTTCTTCAAATTAAAACCTTTCAAACTACCCTCATGGAGCAAGGAAACAGTTACCTAATTTTCGACTCATGATCGTCTGTTGTTTTCTTAATACTGAGCTTTCATCGGGTAATTGCCTTTCGCACAGAATACCTAAGTTACTGCTCGAGATATCTCCGTTTTCTCCTCAAACGAGAAGGTATTCTCAATGTAGATAGCAATTAGGGGCCATGAAATAGAGCACGAGCTTATGGAGGACTTGATCTTACCCAAAGCTGAAATCATAATGCAGGATCTCTTGAAGGGAATATTAAGGGATGATGAAGTGTTTTCTCTATTGAACTTCCTCTGTTTGTTTGTGCTTTGCTAACATTGCTTTTCTGTAAATAATGTGCAGATGAAATTTCTTTCAACATTCACGACTAATATGGCCTGATATTACTAAGACTAAAGTAAGCTGACCAAAAATTTCCAGACTGAAAATACCTCTGGCGGTGGCGGTAATTATTGTTTTAACGTAAAGAAGAATTAGGTCCGGCTCTGCCACGAAATTTGAAACGTGGTACGAGGGCTAGAACGGGGTCTACTCAGCCTCGGAGTACAGGGGGTTCGATTCCCATCTCAGCCGTCTCGAAGTCGTTTTCCGCGGTTTCCCACTTCTCCTCCAGGCAAATGCCGGTATGGTACCTAACTTAAGGCCGCGGCCGCTTCCTTCCCTCTTCCTTGTCTATCCCTTCCAATCTTCCAATCCCATCCCACAAGGCCCCTGTTCAGCATAGCAGGTGAGGCTGCTTGGGCGAGGTCCTGGTCCTCCTTCCCAGTTCTAGACCCTGACCCAAAGTCTCACACTCCAGGACACTGCCTTTGAGGCGGTAGAGGTGGGATCCCTCGCTGAGTCCGAGGGAAAAACCAACCCTGGATTGTAAAGGGATTAGGAAAGAAAGAAAGAAAGAAAGAAAGAAAGAAAGAAGAATTAGCCAATCGTCTTCTAGTAACACTAATCAAAATAAAAACGGAAAGAGATCCTATAAATTATCGGAAAATGAGGAGGAAGGGTCACTAAGGGCATGTACATTAAAGACATAAGAGGTAGTGGTGGTGGTGATTATTGTTTTAAAAGAAAGTACAAATGGGCAACCATCCTCTATTAACACTAATCAGAGGGGGAAAATGGAATAGGTCCGATATTTCAAAAATGAAGGCATCGGCTAAAGAAAGACAAGGGCCACGAAAGGCGTGAAAATGAAACACTCTCTTGGTCTCGTAACTTAATAGCATCGGGGTCGGAGAACAAGAAGAAGAGTTCGCCACAGGAGGTCGGACTCAAGTGAGTTGAAGCAATGCCAGGACTCAGCTAAGGGCCGCGTGGTCACCAGTTAAGAGCCCTTGGCGCATGAAAGACACACTAGACCCCACAAACCTATTACCGTCAGGGTCGAAAGACAGCAGGAGTGTATCACTGTCTTGTAATACTCGAGTTGTGTGTCACTTTGTATATGATGGCGCTGGATTTAGAATTTAAACTAGAAGTATTTCTTGTCATATTTCTTTCCATGGAATTGCTTGTTGTACTCTTTTCGTTGTTGTTGATGATGTTGTTGTTGTTTTTGTTGTTGTGTAATTATGTTATCTTTACTTCATTATCACACTACTGTAAGTAACCATTGCCACCGGGATATTTGCAAATTGCAATGTATGTGTTAATAATAATAACAAACCACTGAATTTCTGAGCCAAGGTAGCGGGTTCAATCCCACTACAATCCAGTGGTATTTGAAAGTGCCCAAATACGCCATCCTCGACTTAGTGGCCTACATTGACCGGCATGTTAAAGAACTATGAAGAAAACTTCCAGTTCCTCGGCATCTCTCAAAAACTATAAAAGTAGTTAGTGAAATGTAAGCGAACACCAATAGCACTACTATTATTTTACGATCACTGGCTCTGATAGGCCGGCCCTTTTAGTCACCACTTACGACAGGCAAGTGATACAAGGAATCTATTCCAACACCCAACCTGAAGATTAGTAAATAAGTAACTAAGTGAGTAAGTAAATAGGTAAGTAACACTTTCGTGAAAGAGGAAGAATATTATGAGAAAGGAATTTGCCCCGGTTTGAGAAAGGAATTCGGTGATCAATACTGAATGAGAAGGGAGAGCCAACGTGGGATATAATGGTCTTAAAATTACGTAAAGTGGTGGTGACATGTGTACATGCGTGATAACAGGTGGCACCAGTCTCCCGGTCTCCTGGTACGGTCCTACGCACGCGATAATGAGGTAATCGATGCTCATGCCGAGAAGATGGTACACAAAGCCGCGTTCTCCCGGCACAAAATGTTACTCTCTTAAGGCTCCGATATTTCACCCTACCATCCGTTTGCCTACATTTCTAGATCAATAATATTCATAATCAATGCTATACGAACCGTGGAGGTCGAGAATCGTTCCAAATCTCTTGATAGGGGTGCAATCCGTATGGCATTTACCGGACGTGTCCTATTTCTTTATAATTTGCCCATCGTTCGACAGGAACCTGAATTTATTTTTTAATTGTCCGAAATTCTAGTTCATCGTTTACAAAATGTGAAGAAGTCAAGGCCGTTAGGTCTTTTCAATCGTGAAATTACCAGCCTTTCACCCCAGTGTGACAGTGGCCTGAATTCCCGCACCTTTCCAATGTCTTATATAAAAGCTAAAGCCAGGTACTTATATCCCTCTAGTGCACTGTCAGTGCACTGTCTTGCACACGGCGCACTAGCTGCCAGCGTTTTGGAAAGCAGCTCACTGGAATTTCACGATTGAAGAGGTAGAGCTTTGAAACAGTCCATAATATTCGTGATAACTGTGCGTTTTAAGAGAAAGTTGAAAAGTTATTAAACTCTTCGCCCAGCTACCAACTAGGAAGCAGTATTGGACGTAGGACCAATCAACTATTCTCTCAATCGATTGACCACTCATCTAAAAATGTAAATCATGAAAAAATTACAAAATGACTAAATTAATCATGATTGATTGATTAGTCGTGATCAGAACTAAAATACACGTTATCATTAATCATTCAATCATCACTTGCAGTCATTGCAACTAACATTTTAATAGAATATATATTATTTCAGCTGAATACCGGCGTCCGACGTTTAAAAACATTCTTTTAGTAAGATCAAAATGTACAAAATACTGAAACTGTTACTGAAAACCACACAAATGGTAAAGAGAAGAATGATGACGACATCTTCCATTCCAATTCAGACTCTGCGACGTAATGGCAATTGTACAAAAGAAAGAAAGTAATAATCAGACTATAGTAAAACTGAAAAATCATCAAACAGCCTGTGGAAGAGAGTTGAAATCAGTACGACCAAAATCTTCGCTGAAGAAAGTCATCATGTAAAACTGCTACAACGATACTCACTCATTCAAAATGAACTTATAAAGTTCAATACTCTTCTTTACTGCATGATAACTTGATTTTCGTATCAAAATTAATGTAATGATCAGCATAAGAACATATTAAGACACTTTATGAAATCATTTCGTTCAAGAAATTATTTTATATAACTTTTCATTTTTTGTTCATTGTTTGGACCTCATTTATTTTGTATTAATAACTTCGTTTCCAGTTTTACGACAGAATGTTCGAAAAACAATTTAATGTTACAAATAAAACTAAACCAATCATTAGTCATGGTTGATAACTGGAAAGGCTTAATCGTTGATCACCAATAATTATTAACTGTTTTGTCATTATTTTGCAGTCATCAGTCTGATTAAATTTTGCCCAACACTGCTTCGCAGAATGGCGGCGTTTCCCGCTCCTGAAGAAACTGTCATCTCTACCTCTTGGTTCATAATTCACTTGAGTGCTTCCAATGGATTTAACTTCAAAATATTAAGACATAGTCGGGAGTATTTGCAAAATTATTCTGGCTTTCTTTTATTTGATCAGAGATTAGACTTTCTTTACCAGTTTTGGAATGTCCCAAAGTGTTACCATTTCTGGTGTACAGTAGATCAAAATTAAAGTCTTGATAAACTATAGCGTAGATTTTTCAGAAGAAATAATAACTTTCAGTCATTTAGTGAACTTAAAATGTGTACGTTTTATTTTGTAATTCCAAGCAGCAATACAACGACTGAAAGGCTGTTCTTTTCAAGCAATCCTCAGTGGACAAAGGAAAGAAATCGCTTGTTGACACAATAGTTAAAATGATCATTGCAGTACAATACAATTTTAAAGAATTTTGCAAATGCCTATTGCAAGGAAATTATGCATTTATTCTCACATAAGTAAGTGCTGTCGACAAATATCATCCTCTGACTAAAGGTGCGTCCACACCAAGATAATTTCGTTAACTTTGTTAATAAACACTGTTAATAAACAATGTTCATTAACATTTTTGAATGTTAATAAACTAAAATATCTTTAACTTTTATGAATGAAACTTTTCATTAATTTTTCGTTATTTCGTTAACATTTTGGTTCGCACATGCGCAAGGACGCAATTACAGCACGCAAATTCGTAGCGCAGAATACGATGCTTTCTTATTTCTTCTAAAAATTTACTATCTAATCGCAAGCGAAAGTTCTAATATAAAATACGTTTAATTCTGTATGATATTATTTTAGTTGTGTTCTAATGTAGTATCATTCCAGCTTTGCTCCTCGCTGAATAACCTAACCTCCCATAATCGCTTGTATATCATCAAAATAATAACTTACTATCCTAATTAGGTAGGTTAAGTGAAGATTTTCGTTATTTCGGACCTTTACCAATTCCTTGAGATTGTTGTATAAAGCTTCACACGCCTCAAGCACAATAACTGAAATTGTTTGTTTTGATTCTCTAGACAAATATATAAGTGAAATGTCACAAGTCACCAGTTGCTAGGAATCTTACTATTAAAAAAATGATAGCCTGTCATTAGTGGAGCTGGCTTTCCGTTAATCTGCATAATTTCTTTCAAATTCAGGCCCGATTACTGCCAACAAGAACTTAAAGCCATGTAAGGGCATTCTCAAGAAAATTTTGAAAGCCTGCTGCAACATGAATTAAAAGTTCTGACATAAGTGTTCTCTCCAAATGTAATTCTAAACGCCTTTCCAATATTTTTCTTCTTCTTGCTATTTGCTTTACGTCGCACCGACACAGATAGGTCTTATGGCGACGATGGGATAGGAAAGGGCTAGGAGTGGGACGGAAGCGGCCGTGGCCTTAATTAAGATACAGCCCCAGCATTTGCCTGGTGTGAAAATGGGAAGCCACGGAAAACCAACTTCAGGGCTGCCGACAGTGGGATTCGAACCCCCTATCTCCCGGATGCAAGCTCACAGCCGCGCGCCTCTACGCGCACGGCCAACTCGCCCGGTAACCAATATATTTTTCTTTGCCACACTTTGCTTCTGTTTTCTTCTTCCTGACTGTATGCATCGTAACGTCACAAACAGCTTCTTCTGGTGTAGGCATGATGTTGAAGAAATCTGTTGATATAAGTTTGTTAACTATGTTGATGAATGTTTTCATTGACATTACATATTAGCTTTGTTTGTTAACATTGTTTATTAACTTCGGTGTGGACTAGTCATTACACAGCTTCAGCATTGCCTACAAGAACTTAAGGCAAGGCGCTTCTTTTTAAATGTCTGTCTGTTAGGTCATCAGCCCAGAGGCTGGTTGGATCCTCAAATAGCACCACCAAAGGTTATGCGGTTATAAGGAAACCGCAAAAACCAATGGCAGCACCAAAATGAGGCGTACTAGGCAAGACGAGGAGTGAGGTAGTTTGCCATTGCTTTCCTCACTGGGTCAGAAAGTGCTATTGCAGCACGACTGACCCTATGAGCAACACCTTTCATAACACTCAGATGCACTAGTCGTGCTCTGAATGCCATTACTCAGCACCACCCATACCCCAGCAGCTTCCATATTGTCACAGCTATGGATGAGACTGGGACTTCGGTGGAAGCTACACTTTACTCTGGCCTGTGCTAAGAGATGGATACAAAAGTACAGTATCCATCAAGAAATGGCAGCAGGCAGTCTTTTTAAATATTAACCTAAATAATTTATTCTGCCTTTCTTTTATTCGAAGCCTGACATTTTCTGAAAGAATGCCCTGCATTTTACGCTTTCGACATGGTAAAGTATCTGGGAACACGCAGAATTCTTACTAGTGGAAAACTTGTGTCACTCCTCAGAAGTGCTTTAGGTATTTCCGTGACATCAAGTGTGCAGTTATAATAATGGTATTTGTTTTGTGTCCCATTAACTACTTTTATTGTTTTCGGGGATACCAAGGTGCCAGAATTTTGCCCCACGGGAGTTTTAATAACGTGCCGGTAAATCTGACACGTCTTCCAATCCACCGAACTGAAACGGAATCGAACCCGAAAACGTGAGCTCTCTACGGCCTGATCTACCCAGTGCGGTGGGCAGTTGGAAGGAGAGGGAGGAAGGTAATGCGGGAGTTAGGCTACAATGTTGTTGTCATGTGTCATTGAACTAACGAGGAAAGCATTTAGCGATCTCATATTCTTATTGTCCACCTCTGTGGTGTAGTGGTTAGCGTGATTAGCTGCCACCCCCGGAGGTCCGGGTTCGATTCTCGGCTCTGCCACGAAAATTTGAAAAGTGTTACGAGGGCTGGAACGGGGTCCACTCAGCCTCGGGAGGTCAACTGAGTAGAGGTGGGTTCGATTCCCACCTCAGCCATCCTCGAAGTGGTTTTCCGTGGTTTCCCCACTTCTCCTCCAGGCGAATGCCGGGAAGGTACCTAACTTAAGGCCACGGCCGCTTCCTTCCCTCTTCCTTGTCTATCCCTTCCAATCTTCCCATCCCTCCACAAGGCCCCTGTTCAGCATAGCAGGTGAGGCCGCCTGGGCGAGGTACTGGTCATTCTCCCAGTTGTATCCCCTGACCAAGAGTCTGAAGCTCTAGGACACTGCCCTTGAGGCGGTAGAGGTGGGATCCCTCGCTGAGTCCGAGGGAAAAGCCGAACCTGGAGGTTAAACAGATGATGATGATTATGATGATGATGATATTCTTATTCTTGTCAAAAAATCTATAATAGTATTTTATTATAACGATATGGGAATAAAAATTAATCAGGTTGATACAATGGTAATTAAATGCGTAATTATGAGAAAGAAAGAATGGACCTCATTATGATCATCGGGTCACAGAATGAAACATATGCCAACATTGATGATACTTCAGACATTTGGTCACAGTTTCTTTCGTTATCATAGGGCATCAAAATTATGCTGTATTGAAGAAATCCACAGTGACACGGAGATTAGTCTTATTCCCAACTCCCACCCCTGTGGAGTGAAAGGCATCGCCAGGCCCTGAGCTGAGTCCTCTCTCTTGCACCACGTTCCTCCTACCTAATCCCACTTTGCAACTCAACCACGGATAGCAAGAATAGCCGATAGTATAATATTGGATGTTGCCAGTCTCGCGGCAAATGAGGCCAGTGCTTAAATGCACGGAGCTATCCTGGTCAGAATTTAGAAACTCTTATTCTGATTTTCTGAGCCTCCGTGGCTCAGGCGGCAACGCGCCGGCCTCTCACCTCTGGGTTCCGTGGTTCAAATTCCCGTCAGTCCAAGCCTAAATTTGTGTAGTACTAAGCGGAGGCGGGACAGATTTTTTTCTGGATAGTCCGGTTTTACCTGTCATATTTCATTCCAGCAACATTCTCCAGTATCATTTCATTTCATGTGCCATTCATTAATCATTGTCCCAGAGAAGTGTGATAGGCATCGGCAGCCGGCACAATTCCTATCCTCGCCGCTAACTGGGGGCTTCGTTCATTCCATTCCTGACCCGGTCAAATGACCGGAAACAGGCTGTGGATTTTCATTATTCTGGTTTCTGATACGGCCTCGGGGATGAGTTGAGATGACATACTAGCAGTTACCCGCGGCTCCGCTCGCGTCTATTTCGTAATCGTTCCTCGGTACTGTACTAAGACATTACCTGAAAATCCCCTAAAGTATAAAATCTCACCGAAAAATTGAATTTCATTTGACCCAGAAACTCTTTGTAAAGCACATTTATGGTATTGCTTTTTAGGGCTAAGATGACCATGCGACATAGAACTGTGCATGTGAGAAACAGCCTTCTCTCAAGTCGAAAGAAAAAAGAAACCAACATGTTTGTTTATTTTTATAAGAGATTCCAAATACGTATTTACACGTCTGTAACATCTTCAGTTTTTGAGATATAAGTATCCCCCAAAAAAGAATTCAACCCATTTATCAAACCTTCCCGCATCCTCACCCCCAACTAAGTAGATTTTCCGAAAATAAAAAGATACATGTTATTTTACTTTTAAAGGAGATTCCAAATACCGATTTTCACGACTGTAACATTTTTAGTTTTTGAGTTATAAGCAACCTCATAAAAAACAAACTGTTTTTTCACTTCATTTTACTCCCGTTAAGTGCCTTTCCCCAAAACAAAGTAAAACATGTTCCTATATTTTTAAAGGACTTTCCAAACGCCAAGTTTCACGCCTGTAACACATTAAGTTTTTTACACATACTGTAGATATACAGGTACTCATTTTAAAAATTTACGCACTTTTTCAATTCTTTTCACCCCTTAAGAGTATTTTCCGAAAACAGATACATACGTGTTTCTTTATTTTAAAGGAGATTCCAAATACCAGTTTTCATCTCTGTAACATCTTCAGTTTTTGAAATATAAGTATCCTCATAAAAAGAATTCAGCTTCTTTTTCACTGCTCTCCACTCATCTCTCGCCTTAAGTGGACTTTCTGTCCCCACCTCCAAGTTGCCTCCCCCCCCCCCCACCGTCCAAAATGCGTGTTTCTTTGTATTTAAAGGATATTCCAAATACCAACGTTCACGTCTGTAAAATCTTCCAGTTTTTTTTTTTTTTTTTTTTTAGATATAAATGTCCTCATAACAAAAATTCAACAAAATTTTCAATTCTTCCATCCCCCCACCTTAAGTGGATTTTCCGAAAAGAAAAGAATACATATTTCTTTATTTTTAAAGGAGTTTGCAAATACAAATTGGATTTTCCGAAAACTAAGAAATACGTATTTCTATACTTGTAAAGGAGACTCCAAATACCGATGTTTAACCTCTGTAACATCTTTAGTTTTCATAATGGAAAGATGTCAACCCCCTTTTTAGGCTCTTTTTACCCCTCGACCAACTAAATTTTCTCCGGAAACAAAATAATACATGTTTCTTTATTTTTAAAAGAAATTAAAAATGCCAATTTTCACGTCTGTAACATGTTAAGTTTATAAGATGTTCTGTAGATATTCACATTTTAAAAGTTCACCCCCTTTTTCAATTCCCTTTAAATAGATTTTTCGAACAGAAATTATCTATGTTTCTTTACTTTTACAGGATATTAAAGTACCAATTTTCACGTCTGTAACAATTTACGTTTCTGAGAAATACTGTAGATACAGTCTTTTTTAAAAATTCACCCATTTTGTCACTCTTGTTCACCCCCCCCCCCCCATTAAGAGGATTATCAAAAAACAAAAATACGTGTATCTTTATTTTTAAAGGAGATTCTAAATACCAATTTCCACGTTTAATTTTTGAGATATAAGTATTCTCATCAAAGGCATTCAACACATTTTTCACATTTTCTTCACTTCCCCCCCCCCCTCTTAAGGGTATTTTCTGAAAACAAAAAAATGCGCGTTTCTTTATCTTAAAAGGAGATTCTAAATACCAATTTTTACGGCTGTAAACTTTTAAGTTTTTGAGATTATAGATATGCTCATTTAAAAAATTCACCCCCATTTTCACCCACTTAGCGAAGGAATATCCAAAAATCCTCCCAAGTGAACACCAACACTCTAATATAAATGTATCACCAACATTTAATTTCCTTATGTCCAGTAGTTTTGGCTCGCCGATGATGAATTAGTCAGTCAGTTTTAGTCAGTCAGGACATGTCATTATTTTATATACACCTCCATGGATTTTACGGCTGGATGCACCTCCTATCGCCAACCTCAGTTGAGGAGCCAACGAAGATAAAATAAGTGATGGTGAATGACAATGAGGGGAGGTTTCACAAAACTTGACATCTGCAAAATAATGAATTTTGAGATATTGGTGTATCTTTATGGCGTATTCGACATTTAGCTAAACGTAACGTGAACGACTACACTGCACTTACTGAAACTTGATATCTATATATTTAAAACGCAAGGCGTCTTTTCATGTAAGTAAGCGTAGCCAGGAGCAGCCGATGGTGAGGGGGGGGGTTATAGTTACCACGGTGACGGTCCATCCATGACTTGTCATTACAAGGACACTGTTACAAGTGAATTACAGATCTGTTGCTTCTACAATTATGTGTCTGAAAGTTTATTTAGTTTATTGTCTGTTTCTGTTTATTTCATTTTTGTAAACATCCATGGGGGAGGCGGTTCTAAACGACCCCCCCCCCCTCAGTAACCACTCCCTGGCTACGCCCATATTTCATTTAAAGGTCATTACACGCGACTACTCCATGCGGTTGGCTTTCAGTACATCAAAGGACTCCTCAGAAGCAAAACAGTCTGTATCTTCTCGCAAGGATTCGTTAATAACCACGTCCACAAACAGTAGCGGCGATTAGGGGGGCGCGAGGGGCCAGTTGCCCCTACTTTGTAGAGAAGGACATTACATTTTTATTCCATTTTATCCGGCTGAAATTAGGAATTATACGATTTATTAAAAACCGGTTTTAGGAAAGGTTACTCCACTGATGCTCAACTTCTAGGATTGCAGCAAGATATAGCAGATATCTTGGATTCAGGATATCAAATGGACTCTATCGCGATTGACCTGTCTAAAGCATTTGATAGGGTGGATCATGGGAGACTAGTGGCAAAAATGAGTGCAATCGGACTAGACAAAAGAGTGACTGAATGGGTTGCTATATTTCTAGAAAATAGATCTCAGAGAATTAGAGTAGGCGAAGGTTTAACTGACCCTGTAATAATCAAGACAGTTTTATTGGACCTTTATATTTTCTTATATACACTGACTGACAGAGCAAATGCAACACCAAGAAGGAGTGGTCAGAACTTTATGCCAATTGCAGGGTAGACTGACGTCACTGAGGTATGCTCATGATGTGAAATGCGCCGCTGTGCTGCGCACGTAGCGAACGATAAATGGGACACGGCGTTGGCGAATGGCCCACTTCGTACCGTCATTTCTCAGCCGACGGTCATTGTAGAACGTGTTGGCGTGTGCCACAGGACACGTGTATAGCTAAGAATGCCAGGCCGCCGTCAACGGAGGCATTTCCAGCAGACAGACGACTTTACGAGGGGTATGGTGATCGGGCTGAGAAGGGCAGGTTGGTCGCTTCGTCAAATCGCAGCCGATACCCATAGGGATGTGTCCACGGTGCAGCGCCTGTGGCGAAGATGGTTGGCGCAGGGACATGTGGCACGTGCGAGGGGTCCAGGCGCAGCCCGAGTGACGTCAGCACGCGAGGATCGGCGCATCCGCCGCCAAGCGGTGGCAGCCCCGCACGCCACGTCAACCGCCATTCTTCAGCATGTGCAAGACACCCTGGCTGTTCCAATATCGACCAGAACAATTTCCCGTCGATTGGTTGAAGGAGGCCTGCACTCCCGGCGTCCGCTCAGAAGACTACCATTGACTCCACAGCATAGACGTGCACGCCTGGCATGGTGCCGGGCTAGAGCGACTTGGATGGGGGAATGGCGGAACGTCGTGTTCTCCGATGAGTCACGCTTCTGTTCTGTCAGTGATAGTCACCGCAGACGAGTGTGGCGTCGGCGTGGAGAAAGGTCAAATCCGGCAGTAACTGTGGAGCGCCGTCCGCTAGACAACGCGGCATCATGGTTTGGGGCGCTATTGCGTATGATTCCACGTCACCTCTAGTGCGTATTCAAGGCACGTTAAATGCCCACCGCTACGTGCAGCATGTGCTGCGGCCGGTGGCACTCCCGTACCTTCAGGGGCTGCCCAATGCTCTGTTTCAGCAGGATAATGCCCGCCCACACACTGCTCGCATCTCCCAACAGGCTCAACGAGGTGTACAGATGCTTCCGTGGCCAGCGTACTCTCCGGATCTCTCACCAATCGAACACGTGTGGGATCTCATTGGACGCCGTTTGCAAACTCTGCCCCAGCCTCGTACGGACGACCAAGTGTGGCAAATGGTTGACAGAGAATGGAGAACCATCCCTCAGGACACCATCCGCACACTTATTGACTCTGTACCTCGACGTGTTTCTGCGTGCATCGCCGCTCGCGGTGGTCCTACATCCTACTGAGTCGATGCCGTGCGCATTGTGTAACCTGCATATCGGTTTGAAATAAACATCAATTATTCATCAGTGCCGTCTCTGTTTTTTCCCCAACTTTCATCCCTTTCGAACCACTCCTCCTTGGTGTTGCATTGTCACTGTCAGTCAGTGTATAAAAATGATATGAGTAAAGAAGTGGAATCAGAGGTAAGGCTTTTTGTGGATGCTGTTACTCTGTATAGAGTAATAAATAAGTTACAAGATTGTGAACAACTGCAAAATGACCTCGACAAAGTTGTGAGATGGACAGTAGGCAATGGTATGATGATAAACGGGGTTAAATGTCAGGTTGTGAGATTCATGAATAGGAAAAGTCCTCTGAGTTTTAATTACTGCGTTGATGGGGTGAAAGTTCCTTTTGGGGGTCATTGTAAGTACCTAGGTGTTAATATAAGGAAATATCTTCATTGGGGTAATCATGTAAGGGGATTGTAAATAAAGGATGCAGATCTCTGCACATGAGGGTGTTTAGGGTTTGTAGTAAGGATGTAAAGGAGAGGGTATATAAATCTCTGGTAAGACCCCAACTAGAGTATGGTTCAAGTGTATGGGACCCTCACCAGGATTACTTGATTCAAGAACTGTAAAAAAAAAATCCAAAGAAAAGCAGCTCAATTTGTTCTGGGTGATTTACGACAAAAGAGTAGCATTACAAAAACGTTGCAAAGTTTGGGCTGGGAAGAATTGAGAGAAAGAAGAAGAGCTGCTCGACTAAGTGGTATGTTCCGAGCTGTCAGCGGAGAGATGGCGCGGAATGACATTAGTAGACGAATAAGTTTGAGTGGCGTCTTTAAAAGTAGGAAAGATCACAATATGAAGATAGTTGGAATTCAAGAGAACAAATTGTGGCAAATATTCATTTATAGGAAGGGGAGTTAGGGACTGGAATAACTTACCATGGGAGATATTCAATAAATTTCCAATGTCATTGAAATCATTTAAGAAAAGGCTGGGAAAACAACAGATAGGGAATCTGCCCCCTGGGCAACTGCCCTAAATGCAGATCAGTATTGATTGATTGATTGATTGATTGATTGATTGATTGATTGATTGATTGATTGATTGCTTGAATGATTGATTGATTGATTGATTGATTGATTGATTGATTGATTGATTGATTGATTCCTTCCCAATTGACATTTGGTTAATTCAGATAGCCCGCTACAATCACATTCCTTTCCATGTCGTTCCCCACATAACTGATTATCCTTATCAAATAATTCTGAATCCATATCAGCGCTACCCTTTCCCGGTCTGTACACTCCAAAGACAACAAGTTGCCTATTATCTTTAGAAATAAGCCTTACACCTAGAATTTCATGTTTACCATCTTTAACCTTTTCGTAGCTTACAAATTCTTCTTTCACGAGAATGAATACTCCCCTCCCACCATTCCTATCCTATCTCTACGATACACACTCCAGTTCCGTGAGAACATTTCTGCATCCACTATATCATTTCTCGGCCATGATTCAACTCCTGTTACAATATCTGGTAACCGAAATATAAAGTAGTACGTGAAAACTGTACGAAATTTCACCCCATTCAATGACTCTAATTCAATCTAACCCATAAATATAGGAGATACGAGAAGATGCCATAGGACCAACCATGTAGAACACTGAAGGAGGCGTCTGATGGTGAAGTCCGTTTGTAAATGCAGTTTAATATAATCTTACTCACTGCCTTTACAGTAATTTACCGAGAAATCCGTGTACAATGTAGAATACCGTAGCGAAGCACGGGTATATTTGCTAGTATATAATAGCTATAAAGTGGTAAGTTTTTTAATGCTCAATAGTTTCTTACCGGGTGAGTTGGCCGTGCGGTTAGGAGCCCGCGGCTGTGAGCTCGAATCCGGGAGATAGTGGGTTCGAACCCCACTGTCGGCAGCCCTGAAGACGGGTGTCTGTGGTTTCCCATTTTCACACGAGGATTGTACCTTAATTAAGGCCACGACCGATTCCTTCCCATTGCTAGGCCTTCCCTGTCCCATCGTTGCCGTAAGACCTATCTGTGTCGGTGCGACGTAAAACAAATCGCAGTTTCTTGAGATTTTGATTCAGTGCTGTGCAACTAAAGGAGAAATATTACGCATGTATTATAATTAAAAAGAAGTAAGGCGTGATTATACAATTAAACGTCGTTCAGCATTTGCTACACATTAAAAAACTAACAGACACTAACGAGACTGCCAGACTGACGAATGCAGGCGGCAAGCGGGTGAATTATATCTCGGTGCCCGTGACCTTGTCAAAAAATACACCCCTGCTCCTCTTCCTCAGAGCACATGTAAAGTGTTAACAACTTGCTGTGGCGCTATATACAGACATGGACAAAAGTATTCATACCCCTAGCCATCCAATACAAAATGCTTTATTGCTGGACCAATACGGCGTACAGATCAAAATTACAAACCCAAACCTATACCATGTACAGCAGTGGTCATTACAAAGCACAAAATAAACTGGAAGTAAATAACAGTACATACAAAAAACAAATGCGTACTCCATGACACTACTTGTCTGGACATAAGTATTCATACCTTACGTGTAAAATTGGGGTTTGAACGAGTAAACAGAAACCTGTGTTGTTCCGTGGCATTAGTTGTGTAGTAGATGCAGACAGAGACGGACTGATCAGCTGGTCAGAGATGGTACTAGTCCAATGGCGAGGAAAACTAGGGAAACGTCTGTTGAAGAGAGACGACTTATTTTACGCCTTCACACCAAGGAAAATCGTATTCCGAGATCGGAAACATCATTGGAAGAAGTAAACCAACTGTGCAAAGCATCATACAAAGGTTAAAGGACAGGATATTCTTATCAGCAAGAAAAGAAGTGGACGTCCGAAGAAACTGACCGTACGAGATTGAAGGTTCATAGTAACCACAATTAAAAACAACCACACACTACATCTTCGGCAATAGCATCGTAGCTGGCAGAATATTTCCATCATGCAGTGTCACACAAAACAGTAATGAGGGTCCTTCATCGTGCTGGGCATCGATCTAGGGCCCCAAGAAAGAAACCGCACATAAAGAAAGTGAATCCACGAAAGAGATTCCAATTTCCAAATTATATGTGACGAAAAATAATTCGTTTTGGTCGACAGTGATGTTTACAGATGAGAGTAAATTTAATATTTTCCGAAATGATGGACGCATTTTGGTGTGGAGACGCCCTAAAACAGAGCTCGATGAGCAGAACCAATGTGAAGCACGGCGAGGGTGGTGTTATGGTGTGGGGCTCAATGGCCTCTTCAGGTGTCGGGGAGTTGGTATTTATGGACAGATTTCAATATTTGAACATCATGAAAGAAAACGTTCGCCAAAGCGCCGAAGTTTTTGGGATTACTAATGAGTTTTACTTCCAACACGACAATGACCCCAAACATACGGCGGAAGTTGTTCGTTTGTGGATACTCGACAACACGCCACACACATTAAAAACACCTCCCCAATCGCCGGATACCAACCCATTCGAACCATCTATGGAGTGAATTAGAGTCCAGACTAAGAAAACACCACATAACAAGCAAACCACGCTTGAAACAGTTAATACAACAAGAATGGGGGAAACATTTCATCAGAACTAACACGGAAACTGGTGTTCTCAACGCCCAGCAGGTTAAAAGAAGTAATATACAGGAAAGGCAAACAAACGAGCTACTGATCGAGTTGGTAATACCTGTTTCTTCATTGAGTTGTGAATTCTTCTGAAATACGGCATGAATACTTATGTCCAGAGAAGTAGTGCCGTGGAGTACGAATTTGTTGCCTTGTTATGTACTGTTATTTACTTCCAGTTTATTTTGTGCTTTTTAATGTACACTGCTGTACAAGGCATACGTTTGGGTTTGTAATTTTGACCTGTACTCCGTATTGGTCCAGCAATAAAGCATTTTGTCTTCGATGGGTTGGGGTATGAATACTTTTGTCCATGTCTGTAAATCGGTTAGTCATGACGAACGACATTTTGTGCGTGAAAATTGAAAACCTACAATCTGTTTTCCAGTCATTCGACCGCGTCAGGGATAGAATGAATGAAGCCTCTATCTTGCGGCGAGGATAGGAATTGTACTGGTTGCCGAAGACTGTCGCACTCCTCTGGGGCAATGATTAATGACTGACAGATTAAATGAAATGATATTGGAGTGTGTTGCTGGAACGAAATATGACAGAGAAAACCGGGTACCCGGAGAAAAACCTGTTTCACCTCCGGGATTTGAACCACGGAACCCAGTGGTGAGAGGTCGACGCGATACCACCTGAGCCATGGAGACTTACATTTTGTGCGTACGTATTCCGCTAATATTGTTGTTAATAATTAAAGAAAATAAAGGAAATAGTTAACTGATAAGAAAAGATGTGGTCCGCCTCTTGGTGTAGTGGTTAGCGTGGTTAGCTGCCACCACCGGAGGTCTGGGTACGATTCCTGGCTTTGCCATGAAATTTAAAAAGTGGTATGAGGGCTGGAACGGGGTCCACTCAGCCTCGGGAGGTCAACTGAGTAGAGGTGGGTTCGATTCCCTCCTCAGCCATCCTGGAAGTGGTTTTCCGTGGTGTCCCACTTCTCCTCCAGGCAAATGCCGGGATGGTACCTAACTTAACGCCACGGCCGCTTCCTTCCCTCTTCCTTGCCTATCCCATCCAATCTTCTCACCCCTGCACAAGGCCCCTGTTCAGCATAGCAGGTGAGGCCACCTGAGCGAGTTACTGGTTATTCTCCCCAGTTGTATCCCCGACCCAAAGTCTGAAGCTCCAGGACACTGCCCTTGAGGCGGTAAAGGTGGGATCCCTCGCTGAGTCCGAGGGAAAAACCGAACTTGGAGGATAAACAGATAAACGGGATAAACATAAAGGTCCAATAATACTGCCTTGAGGAATTTCCTAGTTATTACAGGGTCAGATAAAGCTTCGTCTACTCTAATTCTCTGAGATCTATTTTCTAGAAATATAGCAACCCATTCAGTCACTCTTTTGTCTAGTCCAATTGCACTCAGTTTTGCCAGTAGTCTCCCATGATCCACCCTATCAAATGCTTTAGACAGGTCAATCAATACTCAATCAATCAATACTGATCTGCATTTAGGGCAGTCGCCCAGGTGGCAGATTCCCTATCTGTTGTTTTCCTAGCCTTTTCCGAAATGATTTCAAAGAAATTGGAAATTTATTGAACATCTCCCTTGGTAAGTTATTCCAATCCCTAACTCCCCTTCCTATAAATGAATATATGCCCCAGTTTGTCCTCTTGAATTCCAACTTTATCTTCATATCGTGATCTTTCCTACTTTTATAAACGCCATTCAAACCTATTCGTCTACTAATGTCATTCCACGCCATCTCTCCGCTGACAGCTCGGAACATACCACTTAGTCGAGCAGCTCTTCTTCTTTCTCTCAATTCTTCCCAACACAAACATTGCAACATTTTTGTAACGCTACTCTTTTGTCGGAAATCACCCAGAACAAATCGAGCTGCTTTTCTTTGGATTTTTTCCAGTTCTTGAATCAGGTAATCCTGGTGAGGGTCCCATACACTGGAACCATACTCTAGTTGGGGTCTTACCAGAGACTTATATGCACTCTCCTTTACATCCTTACTACAACCCCTAAACACCTTCATAACCATGTGTAGAGATCGGTACCCTTTATTTACAATCCCATTTATGTGATCACCCCAGTGAAGATCTTTCCTTATATTAACACCTAGATACTTGCAATGATCCCCAAAAGGAACTTTCACCCCATCAACGCAGTAATTAAAACTGAGAGGACTTTTCCTATTTGTGAAACTCACAACCTGACTTTTAGCCCCGTTTATCAGCATACCATTGCCTGCTGTCCATCTCACAACATTTTCGAGGTCACGTTGCAGTTGCTCACAATCTTGTAACTTATTTATCACTCTATAGAGAATAACATCATCCGCAAAAAGCCTTACCTCCGGTCAATCGCGATAGAGTCCATTTGACCTCCAGAATCCAAAATATCTAACATATTTTGCTGGAATCCTACAACTTGAGCATCAGTGGAATAACCTTTTCTAAATCCGAATTGCCTTCTATCGAACCAGTTATTAATTTCGCAAACATGTCTAATGTAATCAGAAAGAATGCTTTGCCAAAGCTTACATGCAATGCATGTCACTCTTACTGGCCTGTAATTTTCAGCTTTATGTCTATCACCCTTTCCTTTATACGCAGGGGCTAATCTAGCAACTCTCCATTCATTTGGTATAGCTCCTTCAACCAAACAATAATCAAATAAGTACTTCAGAAATGCCAATATATCCCAACCCATTGTCTTTAGTATATCCCCAGAAATCTTATCAATTCCAGCTGCTTTTCTAGTTTTTAACTTTTTATGTTATTGTAAACATCTTTGTTATAATGTGTAAATTTTAATACTTCTTTAGCATTAGTCACCTTTCTTTCTGGACATTTTCTTTGCAACAACAATATTTACATACTGCTGACTGAATAATTCTGCATTTTGAAGATCCTCACATACACACTCTCCTTGTTCATTAATTATTCCTGGAATGTCCGTCTTGGAACCTGTTTCTGCCTTAAAATACCTATACATACCATTCCATTTATCACTAATATTTGTATGACTGCCAATTATGCTTGCCATCATGTTATCCTTAGCTGCCTTCTTTGCTACATTCAATTTCCTAGTAAGTTCCTTCAATTTCTCCTTACTTCCACAGCCGTTTCTAACTCTGTTTCTTTCCAGTCTGCACCTCCTTCTTAGTCTCTTTATTTCTCTATTATAATAAGGTGGGCCTTTACCATTCCTTACCACCTTTAAAGGTACAAACCTGTTTTCACATTCCTCAACAATTTCTTTAAACCCTCTGTTTACATTCTTATTTACCGTTTTCCACCGATCATAATTACTTTTTAAAAACTGCCTCATGTCTGCTTTATCAGCCATATGGTACTGCCTGTTAGTCCTACTTTTAAAACCTTCCTTTCTATCACATTTATTTTTAACTACGACAAAAACAGTTCCGTGATCACTAATACCATCTATTACTTCGGTTTCTCTGTAGAGCTCATCTGGTTTTTCAGCACCACGTCCAGGATAATTTTCTCTCTAGTTGGTTCCGTCACTTTCTGAATCAGCAGAAGACAGGAATACGTAATATGTAGACTAGCACAAGCAAGGAGGAGCTTTCTTAAGAAAATACATTTTCTCACTTCGAACATTGATATAGGAATTAGAAATATGTTTTTGAAGACTTTCGTGGCATTGTATGGAAGTGAAACATGGACGATAACGATCTCAGAAGGAATGAGAATAGAAGCTTTAGAAATGCGGTGTTACAGAAGAATGCTGAAGGTAAGTTGGATAGATAGTGAATCAAATTGGTGAGAGGAGATCGATTCGGCTAAATTTGACGAGAAGAAGGGTAGAATGTTAGGACATATCTTAAGACACCTAGGACTTGTTCAGTTGTGTTTCGAGGGAAATGTAGGTGGTAAGAACGGTAGGGGTAGAGTAGACCAAGGTATGAATGTGACAAGGAGATTAGAGCAGCTGTAGGATGCAGTAGTTACGTAGAAATAAAAAGGTTGGCACCTGATAGGGTGGCGTGGAGGGCTGCATCAAACCAGTCTATGGACTGATGACTCAAGTAGTAGTAGTAGCAGTGCCAAAATGCTACATGAACGATAACGATGATAACCCTATATAATATTGACTGTTTGCTGGCTAATAATATTCCCCTTGTTCGTGTCCTTGTATTTATCTTTTAAGGCCGTGATCTTACCACAAGTTTTCTGGAGGTAACAAGCCGTTAATGCTACATTCGATCGTTCCAGAGTGGTGAATAGAGTGTCGGGGCATGTGGGAACGTGGTTTGTTGTTTTGCGCATGCAGTCGGTGTGATTTCATGAAAGTTGATAATGAATATTAGTTTATTTTGTAGAATGTAAGTGTGCGAGTGTATTTATATGAGTCATTGGTCATTTAGGATCTGTAACTACACGCAGTAATATGATGTTCTGATCGTTTTGTGAATCGCGTTTGAGTTCAACTACGGCGGTGCCTCTCATGCAACAGTTCTTAATAAAGCATTAAGAGAGAAGTGCATTAGCAACCTGTATCGTGATTATTTTGAAGCTGATGACAATTGTACAAGTTGCTTTACGTCGCACCGACACACATAGGTTTTCTGCAGCTTTCTGTGCTGTCATGTCGTCCTGCACGAGTTATGTATCCCGACAACTAGTGTCGAGTCCAGGACTTTCACAGTCCAGAACATGGGATTTTAGATATATATTATATTGTAAGCCACTAACTAAAACCATACTTTGTCGTTTCATAAGGAAGTAAAATTATATTGCTTCATACTATTTCACTTAGGAAGCACTCTCCAAGAAACATGGGTTTCTTGAGAATAACAAACTTTGACAATAAAAAGGTTATCCTCCTTTTCTGAGAAAATATGTGTTGTTGAGATTTGGAGGCACTCACGACTTACTGCAATATTTCACAAGTGTGTTGCAATATTGCTCAACTATACGTCACCAACCCATCTTGTCGAAAACATGTAAGATTTTTTCCAGTGGACTGACACGTGATTGTAACCTGAAAGCTAAGCGTATAAAACCAACAGTCTCAGAAGGCTCATTACTCATTCGTCAACCAGTTAGCTACACACTAGTAAGCTCTCAGGCTTCGCATGTCTCGAATCACGGGTTCGATCTCTGATCATAGTAGAGATGTAATTTGTCAACAGTTGTACATAGGAATAATCAGCTAATTTAATAAACAAGTAACATCAAATTGTCTTCTCATTTCGACTGAATAGATAAGGCTCAGCGCGATATTGAACTATCGGAACCTGATAGCTCAGTACCTACGAAAATATAAATGTAGTTGAGCTACAAACTTAACTGGGGGTCTGCGTCCGGGATGGCTAATGATTATTCACAATAATCTACGAGTAAGGTGGTAAACCTCACAAGGAGGCCTTTCGTGACTTTGCTAGCGACACCAAATTAGCCATTCGCAACAATGAGAAATCTATTCATCGGAAGCCAAGCTGCTCTGAAGGAAGTAGAACGACAACTCCGCAAAGGGCCTTTCGAATACTTCATCATCGCAGACTGTCAGGGGCGAACGACAACTCCTCAAGGAAGGGGCCTTTTGACACATCCGCCTACTGACAACGCCTGTCGACCTGCTGGAACCGACAACGCTGACCAGGCGCCTTTCGACCACCACGACGACCAATGACACCCGACTTCCCACAGCTCATGCAGGGTGCAGTCAACGCTGATCATCTTTTCATGCCTCTCAGTCTACTACAAATACTTTATTTGTGAGCCTGAATATTAATCAGCTTGGTTTATTTCATATGTAACAAACGAAGCCAGCGAATGAGCACTAAACAAAACTAATAATAATTTCTTGCCTTTCAAATTAACGTGAATATAGTGTAGAATCTATAAGACCTTTCGCTTGTCACTGTTAATTGAATTAATAATCATTTAAATATTTATTATATTTATTCATTACTAATAAGCTCAACATGTCAGAAACAGAGCTATTATCAAAATTTGAATACGCGCAAATTCAATTACTACCTGAATTTAGCGGCAGTTCATCTTGCAGTCTAGATTATTTTATAGCAATATGTGAATCTTTTCTAAACACGCATAAGAGAGCCGCCACAGCTCCCAATGCGGCCATAATTAATGACTTTCTTTTTAATGTAGTTAAAGCCAAATTAAAAGGAGAAGCATGTTGCATCTTAGATTTAGACGCTAACAGCAATTATGAGAAATTTAAAGAAAAACTCATAAGAAAGTATGGTAACGTCAAAGATGAATGACTCTTGATTCAAGAGATCTCGAATTGTTACCAGAAACGGAACGAGTCGTATACAGAGTATCATGACAAGCTGGACACATTGACGCTTCAATGTAAAAGTTTGTGTAAGATAAACTATCAGGATCAGATTCTAGAATTAAAACTTCGAGAATTAGAAGACTTGAGTTTGACCACATTCAAAGCCGGTATCTTAGAACCTTACCGTTCTTTCTTAAGATACGCACACATTACGGGCCTAAATCAAGCGCTCAGACTTTGTCGATCTTATGACAATGACAGGGCACATGAGAGTTACATGGATCAGTTGAGAGGAACACCAAAGTTACCTCCCAACAGATTTCAAAACACTCAGCCAGTAAATTTCACACGACACAACCCATTCATAAATCACAACATTACTACACAAGAAAGACCAACTAATCAATTCATACCTCAGAATCAACCTAACCGATCATTCTTTAATAATAATCCAAACCAATGTAACTTCAAACCTTTCCAGCCTACGAAGCAACAACCTTTTAAATTCACAGCTCCAATGAATCGTCCTTACCCTACTCCAAATAACATTGGTAGACATTTCTCTCCTACTAACCGCCCAAACCCAAGCTTTCCGCAACCTATGTCTGGTGTTTCAACCGTTAGAGGAAATGTACATTCTCACATGGAACCACCTGAAGTCACACAGCCAGAAGAATTATATTCTGTAGCAGGAATATTTCAACAAGAAGATGAGTTCGACCTTCAGTCAGACTCACCTAACTTTTCAAATGAATATAACATTGAGGTTAACTCTCCCTACTGTACAAATGAGTACGACAATGAAGAACAATGTCAGGATTTTCGTATAACCCAGTCCTCCAAGTCGAAGACTTAAACAATATTTGTAATACTCCCAAATTACCATTTATCAACCTATTTGGACTAAAAATTTTGATTGACAGTGGTGCTTGCAATTCAATCATGAATCCGTCAACAGCACATACACTATTTTCAGATTATATATTCAAAGACCCATTTTGCATACAATCGGTTCACTCTGAAACAATAGGAGGAACAATGTCCGTTTTCCTATTTTTTCCGAATACAATATTGACACCCCTGCAATGGCATAATTATTTCGACGCATTAATTGGTACTGCTGATTTTGCCCGACTAAAATAAAAAATTGACTATGCATCGAACCTAGTTGTTTTAGCCAACAAAGACATACCTTTTCACTTTCACTCCTACAATAAGCAGAAAAGTTTTCAATCAACATTAGATCCGCACACTACAGCTATTCCATCAATATTCAACAACGAGACGTATACGTTCTGGGGTTCGAATATGATGGAAAGTATTTTTCAGACGCAATTTTATGCGCTGAGGACTACCAAAATCTTTATCCAACAAACACCCAATTGAAACAAGAATTCACTGAACCTATTTTAGTTGAACCTTTAGACAATATAATTATTCAATCATTAGAAATAAATTCAATAACAGAAAGAGACATTAACGAATATCTTCGTACCCAACACATGAACGATTTAGAAGACCAGACAATTCGAAGCGTATGCTCTGAATTCTCAGACGATTTCTACTACTCAGGATGTGACTTGACATTTACTAGTGCAGTAAAACGTTTCATCCGCACTACAGATGAAGAGCCGGTACATCAAGGGAACTATAGATGTCCACCCACATTAAAGAAACTACTAAATGACGAAGTAGAAAAGCTAATTGACCAAGGAATAATCACGCATAGTGAATCTGCATATTGTAATCCTGTCTGGATTGTACCCAAGAAGCTAGACGCTTCAGGGGAAAAGAAATGGAGGCTGGTCTTAGACTTTCGACAGCTAAATAGAAAGACGATCGAGGATAAATATCCCCTCCCAAAATAACAGGAATTTTAGACAACCTCGGTCATTGCCAATATTTCAATACTTTGGATTTAGCCCAGGGATTTCACCAGATAGAAATGGATCCCAGGTCTATAGAGAAGACTGCTTTTACTATTGACAATAGGCATCTAATGTTCAGAAGAATGCCATTTGGTCTCAGAAATGCTCCAGCCACTTTTCAGCATGTAATGGACAATGTCCTACGCCCCTTTTTGTATAAATTCTGCTTTGTGTATATTGATGATATAATCATATATAGCAAATCTCTAGAAGAGCACATGCAACACTTAACTCTTGTGCTGCAGAAATTAAGGGAAGTACATCTCAAGATACAACTCGACAAAACGGAGTTTCTCCATAAAGAGGTCGCCTTTCTTGGACACGTTGTATCACGAGACGGAGTAAAACAGAATCCTCAAGAAATTAGAGTAGTCAAAGACTACCCTATTCCGAAATCCACCAAGGAATTTAAACAATTTCTTGGCCTAGCTGGATTTTATAGAAAATTCATAAAAGATTTCGCGAAAGTAGCACAACCCATGGTTCGCTACCTAAAGAAGGGAACAAAAGTCGACGCAGAAAATGTTGAATACAAGTCCGCTCTTATAACTCTTAAGACCCTTTTAATAAATGCTCCTGTGCTAGTCTACCCAGACTTCGAAGAAGCATTCACGTTAACTGCGGACAGTTCAGATTTTGCTCTGGGAAGCGTTCTGTCACAGAAAGGACACCCAATAGCGTACTACTCCAGAACCTTAAATCCCGCAGAAAGAAACTACTCCACAATAGAAAGAGAGTTACTCGCTATCGTAGATAGTAGCAAACATTTTAAGCCCTATCTATGGGGACGGCACTTCCAAGTGGAATGTGACCACCGCCCGCTACAATGGCTCTTCACTCTGAAGGACCCAAGCTCGAGACTTTATCGATGGAAGATAAAACTCGGAGAATTTGACTTTGACATTAAGAACGTCAAAGGAAAAATTAATTATGTAGCAGACGCACTCTTTGGGGTAGAGATAAATGCAAATGACGAGACAGTTTTCAATGCAGCTATCCCAGGAGATGATGCATACCAGAAAGAATTGGACAATGAAACTGTACACTCCAACAAAGAGGACCCCATATTTACATTGAAATCATCTGAACGAAATCTGAATCAGAATCGTAACCAAATCATAGTTAAATATGGCAATTCTCCTAAGATTCTTGAACAAAAATTATTCAAGAAATACACACGGCACATTATGATTGTTACACGAAATAATTTTCAGAAAGGTTTGAGTGATCAGCTACTCAAAATAATTGTCAAATCTAATAAGTATGCTACTTATTTCGATGACGTAACTCTAGAAATCCCCTTTATTAGAGCATGTCAGAAATTATTTACTTCTGAACTATCATTAGGTCATCCAAGTTCCTGGAAGACATTGAATGTCCAGAAACTCAGATGCAATTAATCCTGCACTATCATTTTGAAAATCATAATGGTATCGTATAAACCTATGAACACCTTCGAATTAAGTACTATTGGCTACATTTACGTGAGCAAATTAGAACACTGATAAACCAATGTAATATTTGCCAGAGAAACAAATATGAGAGGCACCCTAACGAAGTAGACAACCAAGGTCCCATAACAGCGGATCACCCATTTTCGCAAGTGCACATTGATACGTTCCATTTTGAACAGAATCGCATCTTAAATGTGATAGATGCATTTTCAAAATACGGACAAGCATATGTACTGCCGAATGGCACAGCTTTGGCCGTGCTAAGTCAGTTACAAGTATATTTCTCACACCATGGGTTTCCTAAGAAAATTACCCATGATCAAGGAGGAGAATTCGAGAACAAGGTCATTAAAGAATACTGTAAAGCCACAAATATTGGGTACCACTCTACCACTCCTTTGAATTCTTCGTCTCACTCTCCAGTAGAAAGATTCAATTCAACCTTGCTTGAAAAATTACGTATTTCAAGAGACTCTGATAAATTCACTCCACTCTCGGAACTTGTAACCACAATAATCACAAATTACAATTCCTCAATCCATTCCACAACTAAACAACCTCCATTTAACGCTCTCTATGGTCCCTACTACCAAGCGCTAGACCATACTTTCTCGCCCTCTCCTAAAATCAATGAGTATATTGAAAGACAAGGAAATCAGTTGAAAATTCTAAAATATATTTGCACTAAATCTAACACTGACACTTTTGATCATACATACCAAATTAATGACACTGTGTATGTATTAGATCCACTCACTAGAAACAAGAAATAAAAAAACCTGTACAATGAAGGTGTAATAACTAAAATTGAAGGAAACAGGGTGCATTGTGAAATGAAAAATGGTAAGATACATGTAAGAAATTTCCGGGACATAAAACCTAAAAGAAGTATTCTTACACTTTCAGGTTCCTCCTCGGATACGGCTCCATCCTCACCCAGCCCATAAAAACCCAAGGATTTTATGTTGACTCAATGGGATCCGCCACAATAATTAACGATTACCATAAGTTCATGTTTCATTTTGATCTCAATAGTTTAAGGGAATCTTATAATAATATTCGCAACACTGTTACAAGCCTAATATCTCGAAGTAATAACACTTTCCCTTATTTAATGTCTGAATTAAATGAAGCCATTAAGGAAGCAAAGAAAGAATTAAATAAGATATTACCTAACACACCTAGGACTAAAAGAGGTTTAATAAATGGCTTAGGTACCGTGATCAAATTAATCTCTGCAAATTCAGATCAGAACGATTTAGACAACTTGCAAAGTCAAATAGATTCATTAAAACAAAGTCACAATAACGAAATTAAACACATAAATAAACTTGCATCATTTGCTAACTCAATTACTCAAAAATTCTATGATGAAATGAACCATGTCAATGATAATATGAAGGTAATCCAAGGTATCTTGCAGGAAGAAGACTTCAAGATAAATATATTGGAACATTTACAATATGTGTTACTGTGCGCGAGTAAATTTAATAAAATTGTGCGAGTGCTACAAGAAACCATCAATTTATCATTTAATGAAATGACCAATATAAAAATCTTTTCATGAAGTGACCTATCAAATATAGTTAATCATTTGCTATCAATATATCACACTGAGACTTTGATTCATACTGATCAATACCATCAAATCGAAAATCTTAAATTATCAAGAACGCAAGTTCTCATGATGGACAAAGAAATGATTGTGATTCTTGCTATGCCAATCACAGATTGAAATAAGTATCAAATGTACTCAATTTCACCTATGCCTAGTATTAACAATCTTGTATTAATTCCTTCAGAAAGATACTATCTACAAGGTTCCACCTTGAAATGGTCAAGTGTACCTTGTATTAAGAATACTCAATCTTATGTATGTATATATTATAATGTCAGAACCACTAAGTGTAACCTAACAGACACTTCAGGATGTGAATTTGCCGTTGTTAACAATGATATACAATTATTTCAACCTTAAACAGAGAACATATTCTCTTTTTTAGCAAAACCTCTGAGTTTATTTTGCAGACATGCCAAGTTTTTCAAAGAACTACCAAGCTCTCCGGACCAAATATTATATATACCAATGAATCCTGCTCTATTTCCAGCATGGGTATAACCTTGCAACAACATCCAAGAAATTATGTGTACTCATTCCCACTCATATCAATCCAAGACGAACCCTATGTAAGGAATGAAATAAAATTCCATTTCTCCCACCTTGATGTAAAGAAACTGAAATCAGACCTAACACCTGTCCCGAAAGGTAATACTACTACAAGGCATTTTACATATACGACTGTAATTATTATTATTATTCTCGTGTCAGATACATCAAAAAAGAAAACAGTTACAACAATTTCAAGTAACATTTAAATAATCTTGGACCAATACAACGCTACTTCGAGTCCTCTCTTTGTAGCTCGATGCAGGTCATCTTGCGTGCACGAAGATGGACACAGCGGACACTGAAGCATATGCTGGATGGTTTGATCTTCTCCGCAGTCACACTTGGAGTTGTCGCCATTGATGAAGCCCCATCTTGCCAAATTAACTTTGGACCTTCCCACTCCTGATCTCAACCTATTGAGAGATTTCCAGTTTGTCCAGCTCTCATTGCAACCGGGTGGCAAACGTTCCTCAACCGCCATCTGCTCAGAGCCTTGGGGATCTTCGTCTTCCATAGCTGTATCCTTGCCTTCTCAGCTGGTACTATAAGTTCCTGAGATGTTCGCAGGAAGCTCTTCCTAGATTTCAGTCTCTGTACTGGAAGCTCATGTCCATGCAGTAGATGAGTACTTTCGTGCTTAACCTTTGTCCTTTCCTTATTGGCAGCTACTTCTCTTCGCACACCGAGTGGTGCTATTCCTGCAAGACGATAGAGTTCTTCAGTTGGAGTAGACTTTAGACAACCTGTGACAAGTCTACAGGTCTCATTAAGTGATATGTCTACCTGTCTGGCATGAGATGAATTGTTCCAAACAGGGCAGGCATATTCCGCTGCAGAATAACATAGTGCCATGGCGGAAGCACGAATAGTTTTTGGTTGACTGCCCCATTCTGATCCAGATAATTTACGTAGAAGATGATTCCTGGCGGAAACTTTAAATTTAGTGTTCATGCAGTGTTTCTTGAATGTAAGAGCTCTATCAAGCGCCACTCCTAGGTATTTTGGAGTTTCACAGTATTGTAACTCAACACCTGACCACACTATATGCAGCTTACGATGAGCTTCCCTATTTTTCAGATGAAAGGCACAAACTTGTGTTTTCATAGGGTTAGGCCTTAACTGGTTTGCCTTGTAATAAGATGACAAACTTTCGAGGGCGATGGTTAGATTCCTTTCCACTGTCTCAAAGTCTGTACATTGTGTTGCCGGAGCAAGATCATCAGCATACAAGAAACTTCTGCTATTTGGAGCTACCGGCTGGTCATTCGTGTATATATTAAAGAGGATTGGTGCCAGCACACTTCCTTAAGGTAAACCGTTTCTTTGAATCCTCCACCGACTGCGCTGCCCTTGGAAGTCCACAAAAAACCTACGGTTCTGAAGAAGGGTTGCGATAAATCTGGTTATCTTAATATCCTTGGTCAGATTGTAGACTTTAACTAACAGAAGTTGATGGTTGACGGTGTCATACGCTGCAGTCAAATCTACAAAGACTACACCTGTCGCCTTGCGTCTTTCAAAGCCATCCTCAACGAATTGTGTAAGATTCAGTAGTTGTTCAGTGCAGCTCTTACCCGGACGAAATCCAGCTTCTTGTGGTATGAGGAGAGGGTCAATCATGGGTTGAATGCGATTTAGGATCATCCTTTCCAGTAATTTATATAGATGACACAAAAGGGTAACAGGTCTGAAGTCTTTAGGATGATTTCCTTCCTTGCCAGGTTTGAGCAAAGCAATTACTGTACTTTTTCGCCATGTCCTTGGTATCTGACCTCTGCTCACACATCTATTGAAGAGTTGCAGAACCCATTCTTTGGTTTTAGGCCCAAATTTCTTTATCTGTTCTACTCGAATGTCATCTAGACCCGCTGATTTTCCATTATACATTCTTTGATGACTTTTTCCAACTCCAACATGGTGAAGGGGACAGTGAGGTCACTTCTTTCTTCTTGAACCTTCCTCTGTATATTTGGCCTTCGTATTTTATTGGTTGCTTTCCCATTTAAGAGCAGTTGGTGTGCTATCTGATTTGCAGTGACATTGAAATGTTGGGTAGTCTTCGTTGGATCATTGTTAAGGTGTTTCAATAATATCCAGGCTTTATGGCTATCTCTCGTAAGATCTATACTTTCAATAGTTTTCATCCACTGATTCCGTTTTGATGTTGTCAATGATGACACGAGATTGTTCCCAACTTCCACTGTCTTTTCTCCTAGGGGATTTTCTTCAAACAAAGTTGCATATTCCGTAAGCTGGGCAACAAGGTCTGAGGTAAGGCCAGGGACATACCACGTCCGACAGCCTCTAGGTATGGACTTTCTGGAGCATTCCTTTACGGCATCAACAAAAGTATCGTAACACTCTGGTGTTGGCTGGATGATGGACACTTCAGCATCTGACATCTCTGCAAACTTTGACCAGTTTGCCTTTTTGAAGTTATACCTCCTTCGGAATGGAACACTCTGTGGTCTGACTGCTGCATACATCTGGCACATTATTGGTCTATGCTGCGTGTTAGGTATTGGGTTGCAGACATACTTTACACATTGTTGGCTAATATTATTACTGCTGAAAATCAGATCAGGGTTATATCCTCGTCTCCATCTGTCACTGTTAGATGAAGCTGGTAGTTTAGCATCATGAATGAGAGTTAGGTAGTTTGCTTCTGCCCATTCTTGCACTGCTATACCACTCTCATCTTCGTATTCATAACCCCACACATTACTATGGCAATTGAAATCCCCAATTACTATTTTCGTGTGTTGATTCTGAAAATTGGAAGGATTACTAACAGTAAATTCAACTCCAGGTGGCTTATACAGAGAGAGATGGTGCAGCTACCTACTTCTATAGTGAGGACTTCAATATCATTTTCCTCCGTGAAGGCTATGTATTATTTTGTTAATCTTTAAGAAAATACTGTATCAACTATGTAACCTATGTAAAATGTACAATGTAAAAATAACAAAGATATTACCGAGGACAGTAATAAGCAACTGATGGTGGAGGAATTATGTATCCCGACAACTAGTGTCGAGTCCAGGACTTTCACAATCCAGAACTTGGGATTTTAAATATATATTATATTATAAGCCACTAACTAAAATCATACTTGGCCGTTTCACAAGGAGGTAAAATTATATTGCTTCATACTATTTCATTTAGGAAGCACTCTCCAAGAAACATGAGTTTCTTGAGAATAACAAACTTTGACAATAACAAGGTTACCCTCCTTTTCTGAGAAAATATGTGTTGTTCAGATCTGGAGGCACTCACGACTTACTGCAATATTTCACAAGTGTGTTGCAATATTGCTCAACTATACGTCACTAACCCATCTTGTCAAAAAATGTAAGATTGTTTTCCAGTGGACTGACACGTGATTGTAACCTGAAAGCTAAGCGTATAAAACCAACAGTCTCATAAGGCCCATTACTCATTCGACAAACAGTCAGCTACAGACTAGTAAGCTCTCAGGCTTCGCACGTCTCGGATCACGGGTTCGATCTCTGATCATAGTAGAGATGTAATTTGTCAACAGTTGTACATAGGAATAATCAGCTAATTTAATAAACAAGTAACATCAAATTGTCTTCTCATTTCGACTGAATAGATAAGGCTCAGCGCGATATTGAACTATCGCTCAGTACCTACGAAAATATAAATGTTGTTGAGCTACAAACTTAACTCAGGTAGGCCTTGCTTTAGTCTGATTATGAACAGGACGTACTCGTTAATTGCCCTTGTCCGACTCATTGGCTGAATCGTCAGCGTACTGGCCTTCTTCAGAGGGTCCCGGGTTCGATTCCAGGCCGTGTCGGGTATATTAATCTCTTCTGATTAAATCTTCCGGCTCGGTAACTGGGTGTTTGTGTCCGTCCCAACACTCTGCTCTTCATGTTCACACAACAGTATTCGTTTTTGTTCTATGCAATCATCTCTTTTATCGAGTTGAATGTCTACACGTGTATAAATAAATAAGTTATTAGATTTCCTTGTCTACACCTTTGGCGTGTCTACAAACAGTAGCGGCGATTAGGGGGTGCGGTGAGGAGGGACAGTCGGTGAAGTACGTATGTAGAAGGCATATGTCTGTTTGGAGCTTCTGTTGCATTCCGACCAGATTGTCCAGATTAAAATAATGTCTGTTTATTCACCGCTGCTGATCACACTAGCTACTGCCGATATGCAGACAGCAAATATAGTGCGGCTGTAGCCTACACCAGCCTAGAACTATGCGGTCGAAAACGATGTTTACTAATGTAAGGGGTGCATTCGACCAGCCGCGCTGAGTAACATGCTGCGAGTGTGAATCTGTTTCTTATCTCTTCATATTCTGACGTAACCTGCCCGCTGCCAGTAGTTCCCCTATTAAAATCAGTTGGTAGACACCCCACACATCACTTATGCATGCGGGATATTTATAAGTAGAAAGTACGGCGTCCGTGAGCCACCTGGTACATCATCATTACAGACCGTTATGAATTTCAGCCTTCCGTCCGCAAGCCTCTGTGAATTTATAAGCGCCGCCACAAACTTCTGTTTGTAATGAGATCTATGGCCTCGTTTAGTTCTAGAAATCATGTCTTCAAGTCGTTAGAAACTGAATCGAACCATCGTCGTCCTGGTCTCCCTGTACTCCTCTTATCCTCCACAACAGAATCCATTATTCTCCTAGGTAACCTATCCTCCTCAATTCGCCTCACTTGACCCCACCACTGATGCCGGTTTATGCGTACAGCTTCACCCATCGAGTTCATTCCTAAATTATCCCTTATCACCACATTCCGAGTACCATCCTGTCATAGTTCTCACCTGTTTGTATCAACAATCATTCTCGCTACTTTCATGTCTGTTACTTCTAACGTATGACTAAGATATCCTGAGTCCACTCAGCTTTCACTCTCATAAAGCAAAGTTGGTCTGAAAACAGGCCGATGTAAAGATAGTTTCGTCCTTGAGCTGACTTCTTCCTTACAGAGTACTGTTGATCGCAACTGCGACCTAATTGCATTAGCTTTACTGCATATTCCTAGTTCACTGCTGTCGCTAGTTGGTATCCTAGAATTTTATCCCCTATGTTTCAATTGCTGGTCATCTTCAGTGTGAGTTTCCCGAAGTACTACCACATCCACAGAGAATGATCCTATGTATGGCATAGCCATATTTGTCAAGAAAGATGTAGTGAACTGTGAAGTAATGGAACACGTTACAAACGAAGCATTCTTTTCCTAATCTATAAAGGTAGATAATGTCGTGATTACTAACGTATATAAAGCACCTAGCGTCAGCTGGCCAGAGCACAGAATATTGGTACCTCCAGAAAACAGCATCATTCTTGGAGACTTCAACAGCCACCACACGCTATGGGGATATGATGAGTGCGATGAAAATGGAGACAGGCTATTTGAATGGATGGGTGTAAGATATCTTAAGCTAGTGTACGATGCCAAGGACAAAGGAACATTCCGCTATGGTCGTTGGGAAAAAGACAATTCGCCAGATCTCTGTTTTGCCTCCCATAACCTTATGACAACTACCTCAATACACAGACAGGTACTAAACAATTTCCCTCGGAGCCAACACAGACCCATAATCTATAGAGTTGGTCTTCAGATCCCTGTTATTAGGTCGGACCCATACCTAGATGGAACTTCCAGAAAGCTGACTGGAAGACATATGCTTTGCACACAGATGCCAACATTAGGTGGATAGCTCCAACGCCAGAAAATTTCTGGAGGTTTGTTGGGCTAATCATATCAGTTGCAGAAAGAACCATTCTTTGTGGCTATGGGAAGAATTACGTACCTGGTTGGAACGAGGAAACAAGTCGCTTGTCTGTTGAATACTTAGAAGAAAACAGTCAGGAGAAAGCAACTGAACTTCTGAAATCTCTAGATAATGCTAGAAGAGAGAAGTGGATAACAGCAGTACAAGATCTCAACTTCACACACTCTAGTAGAAAAGCGTTGTCACTCATCCGTACACTAGATCCAACTTCCACACCACTGAGGATGCAGACCTCCATTAATGTGGAAACTATAGCAAACCACCTAGTCTCTGTATCACGGGCACCGGGGAATAAGAAATTCACAAAGCAAGTTAAGTCGGAACTAAGGCAGAGAAAACAAGAAATCCAACCAAATGACCAATATTCAAGTCCGTTTTCCTCAGAAGAGATACAAAATGGTCTCGACTCCCTTCGTAGTGGTAAAGCTGCCGGACTTGATGCCATATTCCCAGAACTTTTAAAGAACTGTGGTCCAGCAACCAAGCGCTGGCTTGCCTCTTTCTTTAGTAATGTTATGCAGTCTGGCCGACTGCCTCCCTTGTTTAAGAAAACTAAAATTATCGCTATCTTGAAACCAGACAAGGATCCCAAATTACCCCAAAGCTATAGACCAATAGCCCTACTAAGCGTAAATTACAAGCTTCTGGAAAGACTGGTTTTTAACAGGATAGCTCCTACGATTGAATGCCTCATTCTGATTAAGCAAGCTGGTTTTCGTCATGGTCGTGACTGCAGCGATCAGTTGCTCGCTTTGACTTCCTGTATAGAAAATGGATTTGAGAGGAAGAAGAAAAGTGCCTCTGTGTTCCTCGATCTTACGGCCATCTATGACACAGTCTGGAAAGAAGGCCTCCTCCTGAAACTCAGCAGAGCAATACCATGTCTCAAGATCTATACTCTAATAAAAAATATGCTGGGAAATAGATTTTTCTAGGTTCATACAGAACATGTCCGCAGTCATTTCCACAAACTCAAAAATGGTTTGCCACAGGGTTCTGTGCTGTCTCCAATTCTCTTCAACATATACATACACGACCTTCCAGAAACCTCATCTCGCAAGTTCATCTATGCAGATGACATCAACCTCACCATACAAAGAGCAGACTTCAGTGAAGCTGAAGGAATCCTATCCCAGGATCTTGAGAAGATGGACGGTTATTTCACAAAATGGCGATTGATACCTAGCCCTCTAAAGACAGAAGTAGCTACGTTTCACCTCAGTAACAGGAATGCAAACTAACAACCGACAATAAGGTTCAGAAATCACACACTGCGGTGTAATTCTACCCCCAAAAGTCTCGGCGTAACTTTAGATAGATCCCTAACCTACCGCCATCACCTTCAGAAACTGGCAGCTAAACTGAAAAGTCGAAACAACCTTCTGGGTAAACTAGCTGGAACATCATGGGGTGCAGATGCGAATTCACTGCGAACAACTGCTTTAGCACTTGTATATTCTTCACCTGAATACCGTTCTGCCGTATAGCTGAATAATTCCCATACTCGCCTGGTCGATGTCCAGCTGCATCACACAATGAGAATCATATTTGGCACCCTGCACTCCACTCCTGTACAGTGGTTAGCCGTACTGAGCCACATTCATCTTCCTCACATCAGACGACAAAAAGCCCATTGTTAGATTATGGACTAAGGTGATGATGAACAGCTCACTTCCCATCCACCAGGATACAGAAAAAAAACGCCGTTGAGAGACTGAAATCCCGGAAACCTGCCTGGAAGACGGCCAGAGTAGAGGAGCTACAGCGTTCCCACGGCGGGCCAATCAGAGGCCGTGGAGCGGGTCACGTGACTGCTGACATTACAGCGCAGAAAATTTAAATTTTGGCGGGAAATTTGAATTTTGGCAGAGGTTTTTGAATTTTGGCGGGAGATTTGAATTTATAAACAATGACACATGCTTTTGACAGCTGTCAACCGCCATCTTGCATCGCTAACCTCAGTGCTGCCATCTTAACGGCACTAAACCTCAACAACAACAACGCATCGCTAACCTCAGTACTGACATCTTGACGGAGTTAAACCTCATACTTTTTGCATGTGGTAGCGGGCAATTTGAAAATTTCCACGAGCTCTTGTTTGTAAACAAAACCACGTGCTTTTTTGAAGCTGACAGCTGCCCTCTTTAATTAACAGAGCACCGTGCTGCCATATTTAGCTACTACATTTGAAATGAGGTGGCGGGCAATTTGAAAAATTCTACATGCTTTTTTTGACAGTTGTTAGCGACTATCTGTGGTGGTGGGCAATTTGAAAAAATTCCACGTGCTTTTTTGACAGCCACCTTCTTTAACTACATGCACATTGCTTACTACTACTACTACTACTACTACTACTACTACTACTACTACTACTACCTTGACTGAAGTAAAACATTATAGCGCGAGACTTAGCCACGTCGCAAGCAAGCAAGCTGCCCTTCTTACGATCATAGTTAAATAGCACGCTACCCTTCTCAACATACTTACCGAGCTGCCCTTCTCAACATACTATTATCTTAGTTTTTTAAACCAAGATGCTGTTAGAGATGCCGGCTATACATGACCTCTTATGAGACGGCCTTTGGGGGCGATTGCGCAAGATGGCAGCTCCTCCTCCTCCCCTCCTCCTAATCCTCTTCGTCAGCCTCTGTCAAGCCATAGCTCTATGCATCGCGAAGACAAGGGTGTGCACGTGTTGCAGCGATGACGTCATCATAGATGTACATGTACAGCCGCCATCTTGCGCAAGCGTGCCCAGGGCGTCTCATAAGAGCAGCAGCCATCTCGCGCAAGCACCCTTAAGCCGTCTCATAAGGAGCTGTGTATAGGCCCATCTTGCTGCCGCCATCTTGCGCAAGCATCCCTAGGGTGTCTTATAAGAGCATCAGCCATCTTGCGCAAGCGTCTCATAAGGAGCTGTGTATAGCTGCCATCTTGTGCCATTGACGTCGGGAAGGGCAATTGCCGTAAAACTAAGGATACCCCCTTCAAGATGGCGGATGTCAAGTTAGGCTTGCTCTCTTAGGCGTCGGGAAGGGAAACTACCCGTTAAAGTAAGGTTACGCCCCTCAAGATGGTGACTGTAAGGTTAGGTTCGCACTCTTATGGAAAATCCGCAAATCGACATTGCTCACCTAGTATACTAGGGTTCAATAATCTTGCATTGGGTCCTGATTGCTTCACTACTAGATCTCGGGTGCTGACTCTGCAAAAAAATGTGTTGACTCATTTCCTACTGCTTGCCTCAGTAGATAGCAAGAGGTGCGCACGCACATGATGATCTAAGCATTCTCTAGGTCTAAATACGAGTGTAAGACAACGCATCCTTGCTTGCCTCTTAAGAGGCGGCCGTGCCCTGGCCCCCAGGGCAATCTTTTTTGTTAGAGGAGACATCGCTACGGCGGTAGACCTCTAGGGAGATAGTACTCCCCCGAAGTCAATAAAGCATAACCATTTACTTAGGTTAGCCTAAGATAAGAGGACGCGGAATTTCAAAATTCGCGTGCCCACGTGCCTAAGGTGGCATGCATGAGGATTTTGCCCCGTCAAGATGGCAGCACTGAGGTTATCGATGCGAGATGGCGGATGACAGCTGTCAAAAAGCACATGGCTTTGTTTACAAAAAAGACCACGTGAAATTTTTCAAATTGCCCGCCACCACGTGCCTAAGGTGGTAACTATGAGGTTTAATGCCGTCAAGATGGCAGCACTGAGGTTAGCGATGCGTTGTTGTTTAAAGATGGCAGCTGTCAGCTGTCAAAAGCACGTGGCTTTGTTTAAAAACAAGAGCATGTGGAATTTTTCAAATTGCCTGCCACCACATGCTAAAGGTATGAGGTTTAGCTCCGTCAAGATGGCACCACTGAGGTTAGCGATGCAAGATGGCGGATGACAGCTGTCAAAAGCATGTGGCATTATTTACAAATTCAAATCTCCCGCCAAAATTGAAATTTCCAGCGCTGCGATGTCGGTAGTCACGCGACCCGCTCCGCGGCTTCTGATTGGCCCGCCATGGGAACGCTGTAGCTCCTCTACTGGCCAGGGAACTAACTGACATACCTTTTAGACCTGACGAAGCATGGAAGCAAGAATGGGCCAGATTACACCCGCATGACCCAACAGCAAAACCTCCTGGGTTCAACCTTCCACGCACCATCTGGACTAGATTGAACAGGATACTCTGCGGCGTTGGAAGAACTGCTTCTGCACTACACCAATGGGTGTGGTTGGAGTCTCCTTCCTGCAACTGTGGTGCTGAAGTGCAAACCATCAGCCACATCGTGAAAGAATGTCCTCTACGAGCATTCACTGTGCCTATGGAGGAGCCACATCAAGTAACCTCTACGGCACTCACTTGGCTGGAAGAACTTGACATCAGCTTGTGATGTAATCTCAGAACCTGCAGTTGTGTGTGTGTGTGTGTGTGTGCGCGCGCGCGCGCGCGCGCGTGTGCGTGCGTGCGTGCGTGCGTGCGCGTGTGTGTACCTCCTAGTTAGTCTGTAAATACTCTATATCCATGTATATATGTTTATATTTTTCTAATAACACTTATATGTAAAATACATTTCAAACGATTGTCAACTGAAGCATCATACGCTAAATAAATCTTCCTAGTTTGTGTACCATGGGCAACGGCTAAGTAGCCTAGCAAGTGGTTCTGAGTGTCATGATATACCAGTTGCTACGGAATGGGAGTGGGCATCTCGGACGTATTCTGAGCCGAGGCCCTCCTTGTGGTAGGTGGCTAGGACTATACAATCCACCGGTGGTCGTTAACCCGTTAGAGCAGAGATCCTCACTTGGACTTTGTGCACGTAGGGTAGCATCCTGCTTCATAGAATTTACCGAGCTCAGAACATATTAAGCAAGCCTCGGACCTATGGGAGTAACGGAGTCCCACTCCAGTTTGACAGGCGAGGGACTCCTTGCAAACAACTCCGTATTCACGATCAGTCAAATCTTGTAGGAAGGGTTCCACACAGACACAACCAGTGGACAATATCTACTGTCTCCGTAATTTCTACCGACATAAATTGACACCTATTTTTTTATTTCTTGCATCTTAGCCGATGTGGA
The DNA here is from genome assembly GCF_040414725.1 of Anabrus simplex. Taxonomy (NCBI): domain Eukaryota; kingdom Metazoa; phylum Arthropoda; class Insecta; order Orthoptera; family Tettigoniidae; genus Anabrus; species Anabrus simplex. Next base: position 1,791,494,456 of record NC_090265.1, on the reverse strand, counting down.
TCAGTGGTAGAGTGACAGCGCCCCGAATCCCAAATTCGTGTTTTCACCGGGCGAGTTGGTCGTGCGGTTAGGGGCGCTGAGCTATGAGATTGCATCCGGGAGATAGTGGGTTCGAATCCCACTGTCGGCAAACCTGAAGATTGTTTCCGTGGTTTCCCATTTTCACACCAGGCTGTACCCTGTACCCTAATTAAGGCCACGGCCACCTAGCCCTTTCTTACCCCGTCGTCGCCATACGACCTATCTGTGTCGGTGCGACGTAAAGCCACTAGCAAAAGAATCGTGTTTTAAAGTCGGCAGGGTAGTCGGAATTTTTAAGGGCGGGAAAAGTGCATTCGGCACTCCATGTCGTACGATGTCATACGATCTCTGGGAATACATTTGCTATTTTCATGTTAAAATAAAATAAAATCAGCCATAGATAGCCCAGCATTGATCGGGGGAACTCTTCCATCTGGTAGAGTAAAACATAATGACGAAACAGGCACGTAGACAGCCTAAGGACGCCACGCCACATGAAGACGTCCGCAACGTGGTGGTTGAGACCATAGATTATCTTGTAGCAAATATCCCGGATTCAGGAAGTCAAATTGACTGTATCGCCATTGACCTATCTAAGGCATTTGATAGGGTAGATCATGGAAGACTACTGGCAGAAATGAGTGCATTTGGACTAGACAAAAGAGTGACTGACTGGGCGGCTATGTTTCTAGAAAATAGAACTCAGAGAATTAGAGTAGGCGAAGCTTTATCTGTCACTGTAATAATTAAGAGGGAAATTCCTCAATACGCTATTATTGGACCTTTATGTTTAAAGAAGTGGAATCAGAGATAAGGCTTTTTGCAGATGATGTTATTCTGTACGGAGAAATAAGTAAATTACAAGACTGTGAGCAACTGCAAAATGACCTCTATAATGTTGTGAGATGGACAGTAGGCAATGGTATAATGATAACTCAGGTTGTGAGTTTCACAAATAGGAAAAGTCCTCTCAGTTTTAATTATTGCGTTGACTGGATGAAAGTTCCTTTTGGGTATCATTGTAAGTATCTACGTATCAATATAAGGAAAGATCTTCATTGGGGTAATCACATAAATAGGATTGTAAATAAAGGGTACAGATCTCTGCACATGGTTATGAGGGTATTAGAGGTTGTAGTAAGGATGTAAAGGAGAGGGCATACAAGTCTCTAGTAAGACCCCAACTAAAGTAAGGTTCCAGTGTATGGGACCCTCGCCAGGATTACTTGATTCAAGAACTGGAAAAAATCCAAAGAAAAGCAGCTCGATTTGTTCTGGGTGATTTCCGACAAAAGAGTAGCGTTACCGGTACAAAAGTGTTGCAAAGTGTGGGCTGGGAAGACTTGGGAGAAAGGAGACGAGCTGCTCGACTAAGTGGTATGTTCCGAGCTCTCCGTGGAGAGATGGCGTGGAATGACATTAGTAGACGAATAAGTTTGAGTGGCGTCTTTAAAAGTAGGAAAGATCACAATATGAATGTAAAGTTGGAATACAAGAGGACAACATGGGGCAAATATTCATTTATAGGAAGCGGAAACACTGCAAGAGATGCTGAGGGAGACGTTTCGATCTTACCTGATTGCCGCTACCCGCTGAGGTCCTCTCCTGATAGGCTAATCGTCCTAATCGATCAACTGCTGTCCTGTGAGCAGTCCTAGGTTGCGGCTGGGCGGCCCTCTCCTGTTGGGCCAGCATCGTCTTCTTCTTTCTTGCCCGGGGGCGGCGTCTGTTTCCTGGCGTCGGTCGCTGCTCGGCGGGGGAGGAGGCCTCTTCCTGGTGGCTCTCCTCTTGGCCTGGTGACCCTTAGGTAGCGGGTGGTCCCGCTGCAGCGCCGGCTACTCCCTCCTCCTGGTTGGTGGCGGCGTTGGCCGTTGCTGGCATCTTGTTGCATTCTCTGTCCTGAGGGGCGCACATCGATATCTGCATCGTGAACGAGGCGCTAGCAGGCCGACCCTGCGTGGCAGCCTCTAAACGTCCCGGAGCATCCGTCTCCGTGCCGCCTTCCGCCGTCCGGGTCGTCTTCCTGATTTGCGCCCGGGTGGTGGGCCTTCCCTGGGTGGCCCGGGCAGGTGGTGGACGTTCCTGGTTGGCAGCCTTGTCGGTCTGCGTGTACTTCGTGAAGGTCAGCAAATCAACTTGGGTCGCACCGTCGCGGCGCTCGGGAGCGCCACCGTCGTCCTCACAGGGCAAGGTTGGCCCATTTCTAGGACGCGAGTACCGTCCTCGAACAGGAAGGAAGCATCGAGAAGGTACGATGACGTAACAGATGACGTAGCGCAGAAACAGCTGGGAAGACAGCCTGCTCAGTATGTAGCGGGAGCACGAGACAGTAGTGCTGGGCAAAACAGTTGCGCTCAGACAACGGTTGTCGGCGAAACAGTTGTATAAAACGGTTGCAAAATAACGTACTTCTACGGAACAAATAAGGGAATGCGCGGCAAAGCCTCACATCTTTCCTTGTACCGGCCAGTCAGTGATGTATATCATTCTATCCAATATAAACACAAATGATATGAATGAATTGAATTCATTTACGAATTTCACAGTCATATAACATAACCATTGGATATATAAAGATTACAACGCGACCAAGAATGTAGTTTTCTAACCACCCTATGCCAAGAAAAAAGTTGTCTTACAAAATTGATAACAGCTTTTTTTCTTGGGAACATCAAATTATTATTATTATTATTATTATTATTATTATTATTATTATTATTATTATTATTATTATTATTATTATTATTATTATTATTATTATTATCATTATTTGCTATTTGCTGTACGTCGCACCTACGCCGGTAGGTCTTATGGCGACGATGGGATAGGCTTAGGAATGGGAAGGAAGCGGCCGTGGCATGAATTAAGGCACAGCCCCAGCATTTGCCTGGTGTGAAAATGGGAAACCACGGAAAACCATCTTCAGGGCTGCCGACAGTGAGGTTCGAACCCACCATCTCCCGATTACTGGATACTGGCCGCACTTAAGCGACTGCAGCTATCGAGCTCGGTAAATTCTTAAATTTATAAATAAGTTAATGTATAAAACATAACATTGTATATTGTGTTAAAATTTGGATTCGATCTGATGACGTGTTTTGAGAAATAATTTTTTTAACTTGACGTATTGTTGAAACACGTTTAAAAACGGGCACTTCCTGCGTTCCATTTGCCATAAAAAATACTAAAGTACAAATTTAAAATTCCAAACATTCGTGACTACCGTGAAATAAAACGAGGAAAATGATGGTGTAATTGGATTTTATAGGCTTACTGGTTGTATCATAAACAACATTTGAATGAGCATAATAGTTTGGTCGACAGTAGTAATATAACTTTTTTGTTTCTAACACTCTTCTAACCTAGTACTATACAATGTTACCTATTCAGACTACTGGAAATGTGGGTTAGAAGAATTTAAAATTACCGTGTGCTTGAAAATCTACTAACGTACATTACAGAAATCAGAAATAAATGTGTCCGAATATCAACAAAATTTACAAATCTATAACAAAATAATCTTAAATTATTGAACTTCCTGCGACCTAGAGGTGGAATAATGCTCGTAGTTCGCTTCCTGCTTTAAACTGGGGATGTATTATGCCTTGATAAATACCTATGTTTTTAGTTGTTCGTAAAAGGTTGATTCTCAACTCACGATTGCCTTTGTGAGTGTGCCTGTCATTACAGAGTCGGATTTGAAGTCATGTTATGTTTTCTTATTAGTTTTAAATGTCACGGCATCTAAAGATCCACTAGTTCTGCATTTCATGTCTGAATGGAGGCTAATTAGAATAACTGACAAAATAAACTCTAAAAATACTCAACTAATTGCACCTTACAACACTCGAGCCATAGAACTGGTGTAGCACTGTCTATTATGGCTCTCGGTGACGTCAGGTGCATCATTCAATAGCAGGGCAGCTCTCCAGAACAGCCTATCTCACCTGTGAGTTACACTGGAAAACGACAGTGTCAAAAACGCAACGATTGCGGAAGGCAGTTTTGTATACGTTTCGGTTGTGAAACTTGAAACTCCACTTGATCTGTGCTGGCGAAGAACGCAACAGCAAATCGCAACTGCAACTGTTATTTTCTCGCAACGGTTTCATTCGACAACGGTTGTGTTCCGGAAACGGTTGCGATAAAACGGTTGCGTTGTATCTGTCCCAGCCCTACGAGACAGGCAAGCGGGTAGCAAAATATATATGTAGTAGCAGGAACAAGAGATGACGGTGAACGGAGCAGATAATCAGGAGCAACACAAAATAGTAGATTCTTGTGGATTAGAAAGAGCACGTTACATACTCCCGCCACCAGGTGAAAACCGAAGGATCGGCGAAAAAAAGAGACGATGAGTAGTCGAAGTCCAGAAAAGGCGGCTTCCCACGGGAGCGCTGATCGTCGAAGATAGAGATGTAATAGTGGGAACAAAAATAAATAAAAAAAATTAAAAAAAATAGATAGCAGCAGAAAAAAGTTCAAAATAATGCAGGAAAAGATAACAGAAGGAGGAAGGGGAGGGAAAAGGAAGGAAGGGACAAGTACCACTAAGAAAGACGGTCCGATCCGTTTATAAAAGTTTGTTTAATATATATTCCTTTAGTCTTCATATTGTGATCTTTAAAGACACTGATCTACTAAAGGACCGAAGTAAATTTTCCCACTGCTTTCGTATGTCCCAAGAAAAATTCTATGAACTATTGAATCTAGTTAAGCCGTGTGTACCGAGCTCGATAGCTGCAGTTGCTTTTAGTGCGGCCAGTATCCACTATTCGGGAGATAGTAGGTTCGAACACCACTGTCGGCAGCCCTGAAGATGGTTTTCCTTGATTTCCCATTCTTACACTAGGCATATGCTGGGGCTGTACTTTAATTAAGGCTACGGCTGCTTCCTTCCCATTCCTAGCAGTTTTCTGTCCCACCGTCGCCATTCGCAGGTGCGACGTAAAGCAACTTGGAAAAAAAATCCGAACCTTAAATAAGAACGATAGAAATTTAGAGCACATTGTAATGTAAGCATCTGACACAGTTCCATTTACAAAACTTGAAAGCAATGAGAAAAAAGTCACACGTATTTCTGATTGCAAGGCATCGGAGACTGACCTTGCAGCCCAGGCTCTGCGCCCGTCTCCAGTCAACCCACCTTACGCGGCTTGTTGTATGTCCGATAGATGCGGGCACCGAGGGGTTAGGTGTGCTAGGCTTTGCTCCGTGAGATCGCCACTGCCAACTAACAACCATCGCAGTAGCGGCGATTAGGGGGGGATCGGCCACTTTGTGGACAAAACATTCCATTTTTATTCCATTTTAGCTAGCTGAAAGTAGAATTTATTTTAAAAATTATCTTATCAGCTAATTCATTCCTTAATTTTCTTTCTTAATATGTTTACCCTCCAAGGTTGGTTTTCCCTCGGATTCAGCGAGGGATCCCATCTTTACCACCTCAAGGGCAGTGTCCTGGAGCGTGAGACTTTGGGTCGGGGATACAACAGGGAACGAGGACCAGTACCTTGTCCAGGCGGTCTCATCTGCTATGCTGAACAGAGGCCTTGCAGAGGGACGGGAAGATGGGAAGGGATAGACAAGGAAGAGGGAAGGAAGCGGCCGTTGCCTTAAGTTAGGTACCATCCCGGCATTTGTCTGGATGAGAAGTGGGAAACCACGGAAAACCTCTTCCAGGATGGTTGAGGGGGGAATCGACCCCCCCCCCCTACTCAGTTGACATTCCGACGCTGAGTGGACCCCGTTCCAGCCCTCGTACCACTTTTCAATTTTTGTGGCAGAACCGGGAATGGAACCCGGACCCAGGGTTTGACAGCTAATCACACGGACCACTACACCACAGAGGCGGACTTCTTTAATTATTAACAAAATTATTGGTGGAAGTACCCACAAAATGTCGTTTGTCGCGGCTAACCGATTTATATAGCGCCACAGCAAGTTGTGCTGTGAGGAAGGATAGCAGGGTACATTATTCTTTCAACGTCATGGACACTGAGGTATGATTCACCCACTTGCCAAGCGAATTCGTCAGTCTAGCAGTCTCTTTAGCAGTGGCGTGAGGTGAACATATTATAATTAATGAAATAATACATTTTAAGAGCACCAACATAGTAGAACATCAAGGAAAAATGTTCGTTGAGACGCGAAATACACGTCGCTTACAATTGTGTTTAAAGTTGTCATCTGGGCGATTTGCACAAGTTTCATGTGTGGATTAACATCTGCTTTTTCATCATTTGTAAACTGTCTAGCTTTCTTCTTCTCCATAACTGAATGTCCTGTAAACCGCTATGCTTAAGTTCAGTAGGCCTAATTTATGTACGTTGTTACACATGCACTTACGAATGTAAAATTAAGCACCGACACGTTACACGAGCTACTGCTGCGCGATCCAAATACACACGCCCACATCAAAGACTGGCTTGAGACTGACGCTTCCTGCAGCTGTAGGCTGACACACTAGGGACGTGGAACTAATTTCTCGACAAAATCCTCATCCAGGCCAGTCGTCGCTGGCGCATTGAGCGTGCAACGTGGGCGGGAACGTTAATTTAAATTTCTTATGGTGGGAATTACGAACGTACTAAAGAGTTTGGGCTGGGAAGAACTGGGAGAACGGGCTGCTCGACTGAGTGGTATGTTCCGAGCTGTCAGTGGAGAGATGGCGTGGAATGACATTAGTAGACGAATAAGTTTGAGTGGCGTCTTTAAAAGTAGGAAAGATCACAATATGAAGATAAAGTTGGAATACAAGAGGACAAATTCGGGCAAATATTCATTTATAGGAAGGGGAGTTAGGGATTGGAATAACTTACCAAGGGAGATGTTCAATAAATTTTCAATGTCATTGAAATCATTTAAGAAAAGGCTAGGAAAACAACAGATAGGGAATCTGCCCCCTGGGCAACTGCCCTAAATGCAGATCAGTATTGATTGATTGATTGATTGATTGATTGATATTAATTTCCCAGCTGCAAAAAAATCTTTTAAATATAAACAATCGTAGCTCTACTACACTCTCTAAAGTCAACATTACAATTTTATAAGGCTGCATTTTTCGTGGAAATGTCTACCTGAGAAAGATCTTTTGAAGAATATTTTCACTGACGACACCATCATAACTTAATCTATAGCAGATTTTAAACAATGTACTTACAGTTTCATCCGGTGCTTCGTGTTAGTACAGTCATGGTTTTCACAAAAATACACCGGGACTAACTTTTTGTTTTTACTTAAAAAGCCTAATCTAAACTAATAAGCAAAATTTAACTGGTATTTTACTTTCGTTGAAGTTTTATAATTTCACTCGCATACTGAGTGTACGTGCATCAACGACGAATGATGGAAAATATTTGTCCCGACGTATAACACACGTTATATTCATGACGAATGCCACTGAACTCGTGAAACCTTCACCTTTAATCCAAGAGGAACGCTACGAAAGTTCACTATATACCACCATTACAGACAACCATTCGCTGTGAACTCTGTGTTCATGCTGGGCAACTTAAATATTTTTCTGCGGCTATCGGAACACATATTCTACACGTGCCAGCAATGAATTGCTCAAAAAAAAAAAAAAAAAAAAAAAAAACTGTATACGTGCCGAAACCCAAGACTAACATATATTCTTCTATATTACAATTGATTTCATATACTGGCTCTGTTTTTATTAGCAAGACGATGTGCAAGTTGCTATACTGTTAAAATGTTGATATTTTTTCTTGCAGTCTCTAGTGTGTAACGCTGAAGAGTGTCAAGTATTAAAAATAACACTCCTTACCTAAGCTAGCAGGCCTGTCGCCGTAAATTGCTGTCGGGGGATAGGGCACAGCTCCGCCTCGAGGAAGCTGCCAGTGCATGCGTCACCCAAGCGACCTTAAATTTCGTTTGGGGTAGCTCTCTATCGCGCCGGCAAGGAAACCCAGCTCGCTAGAGAAGCTGAACTGCGATAGTGCGAGCGGATTGTCCAGACAGCTGTACTTGGCTTAGCTTAGATGTTCGCATTTTAAAAACATTATAAAAAGCGTTCTAAAGAATAATTAGAAAATGTTAATACAAAGTTCTTTACCCCAGCAGCGTTGGGGTAGATGGGGTTCGGGTGCACGCCACTGCTCTTTAGTGCCTGTTATGATAGTTTCTTAATGTGAAGTCAAATACTAAATGGCTTTGAATTGTATAATCACGCCTTTGTATTGTATAGTACTCGTATATATTGAATCATACATACATACATACATACATACATACATACATACATAAATTATCATTATAGACTGTTATGCCTTTCAGCGTTCAGTCTGCAAGCCTCTGTGAATTTACTAAACGTCGCCACAATCCTCGATTTGCAACTAGTGTTGTGGCCTCATTTAGTTTTATACCTCTTATCTTTAAATCGTTAGAAACCGAGTCTAACCATCGTCGTCTTGGTCTACCTCTACTCCTCTTACCCTCCATAGCAGAGTCCATTATTCTCCTAGGTAACCTATCCTCCTCCATTCGCCTCACATGACCCCACCACCGAAGCCGGTTTATGCGTACAGCTTCATCCATAGAGTTCATTCATAATTTAGCTTTTATCTCCTCATTCCGAGTACCATCCTGCCATTGTTCCCACCTGTTTGTACCAGTAATCATTCTTGCTACTTTCATGTCTGTTACTTCTAACTTATGAATAAGATATCCTGAGTCCACCCAGCTTTCGCTCCCGTAAAGCAAAGTTGGTCTGAAAACAGACCGATGTAACGATAGTTTCCTCTGGGAGCTGACTTCCTTCTTACAGAATACTGTTGATCGCAATTGCGAGCTCACTGCATTAGTTTTACGACACCTTGATTCAGTCTTACTTACTATATTACCATCCTGGGAGAATACACAACCTAAATACTTGAAATTATCGATCTGTTCTAGCTTTGTATCACCAATCTGACATTCAATTCTGTTGAATTTCTTACCTACTGACATCAATTTAGTCTTCGAGAGGCTAATTTTCATACCATACTCATTGCACCTATTTTCAAGTTCCAAGATATTACACTGCAGGCTTTCGGCACAATCTGCCATTAAGACCAAGTCGTCAGCATAGGCCAAACTGCTTACTACATTTCCACCTAACTGAATCCCTCCCTGCCATTTTATACCTTTCAGCAGATGATCCATGTAAACTACAAACAGCAAAGGTGAAAGATTACAGCCTTGTCTAACTCCTGTAAGTACCCTGAACCAAGAACTCATTCTACCATCAATTCTCACTGAAGCCCAATTGTCAACATAAGTTAAATACTTTTGATTGATTTTAATAATCTACCTTTAATTCCATAGTCCCGTAGTATAGCGAACATCTTCTCCCTCGGTACCCTGTCGTATGCTTTCTCTAGATCCACGAAACATAAACACAACTGTCTATTCCTCTCGTAGGATTTTTCAATTACCTGGCGCATACTGAATCAAAATCTCAAAAAACTATTACCACACTTAAGTTGGTAAACTGTCAAACTTTACCTCTCTGTCGAAATTGGCTCAGAGAGGCTCAAAAACTTACGTACCGTTTTGTAGCTTTTTTTCTTTTTTTCAGTTTTCATATATATATATCCCTCTTCTCTCCTACTGTACCTCACAAACCGGGAAACTTTTTGTTGCCTGGACATTTTTTTTTGTCCCCCTACTTCTAATTACCAATCGCCGCTACTGCAATCATGCGTTCCTCATCGTATAGCCTATATTTCCTCACTTCCTACTTCTGACTTAATTAGGTAGATAACAGAGTGCTGGTATTTCACTTCCGTTTACTTCTACATCCTTGTAGGAAGACAGTGCAGGGTGCTGTTATAGGAGCAATATAGTTTTCTTTTTATAGATAGATTTGCTAAAATGAAATGCAATCTTTCAGGTTTAGTGTTCTCTTTTGTTGGTTGGAAACGAACCCGTGATCATGGGTCGGACATCATCACTGATCTCCTGAGGAAGCTAATAAACCAGTGAACGATGGGCATGACCGCTGTAAGATTCAACATTTTTATTTAATGATAATAATAATAATAATAATAATAATAATAATAATAATAATAATAATAATAATAATAATAATAATGGTGCGTGGCATATAGACTTGGTGGTGACCGAATGAGGATAAAATAAATGGCGAAGACGTCATAAATATCCAGTCCCCAAACCAGAGGTACCGATATTAACAGTGCGATAGGGTTGATTCTGATCATTGAACCGGGGCCATCAGACCAAAGGCAAGCATTCTGTCCATTTAGCCACAAAGCCGGACTAAACCTTAGGCTACCATTTCCACTGATCAGCCTTGACAACAGAGCAGGCTTCTCCGTTGGCTATTTGCCTGGAGCTAAAAACGGTTAAGGCTTGACGTTCACCACGTTCACTAAACCAACCACCGGAAAAGGGTAACCTAAGTCTAGTGGTACCGGTAGCCCACAACCTGATTCCAGCATCCGCCACTCGCTTTTTGCAATCCTAGGTGATTGTATGTGTAGCAAAGCGAGTGGTATCTTTATTAGTGGGAAAAGCTAGGAAAAAAAAAGGAATATAATAAATAGCCCCCCCCCCCCCCCAAATATCTTACTTTCCGATCCACAGACCCACAGAAGCATGCAAGCCCGTATTTGAACCGAGCACGACCGACGCTTCTGATTTGCTTCGTTCTGACGCCGTGCAGGCTATTGCGACAGCTGTGCTACAAGGCCGAGAACTGTCGAGTGCCCCCGACTTTGTACTAGAGTTGCCGCCAACTTGCTGGTAAATGTACGTGACATTTGCGGCCAATCCTTGGTTCCAAATTCCAACATTAGAAAATAAAATAGATTGTACACTGTATTTATAAAATCGGATCATATTTAGTTTGTTTTTAGATCGGAATAATTTGAGGACAATCTTCAGTATTTTCAGACCAATATAATAATCTGATTCCTATTCTTAAGCCTTAAGGAAATATTGTTCCTGTCAATCGTTCAACTTGGTTTCCGAATAAGATTTATATCACTCCTGATATATTCGTAATATATACACAGAAAGAAGGCCGTGACACAGATCATTGAGAAAAAATGGAATAGGTACTTAACAAATCAATAGATCTCAATGGTGCAGCAACTCGCCCAAAATGCCAAAACAATCCATGGAGGCATAATACTTTCAGCAAGAAACGAATTTAACTACATGATTCATTGCTTTTTCTGATTGGCTTTCGATTCCCTACAAAAACAAACGAGGAGCAATATAGTACCATCTTTGAATCAAGATATAAACACGACAAAAGATCAGCCTAAATATTACTTTTTAGTTCAAACTACGAGTAGGCCTACGAGTGACAACAAGGTACCGGTATGTTTTGATCAATAAGCTATCTTCGTGTCTTGTTGGTTAATGTTAGTGGAGTAGTTTTTAAGTAAATCAATGATATTGTCCATTGTTTCCGGCTCGTATCAAATTCATGTACTGCTATGCTGATGATATCATTCATATTTTTCGTAACGCGGCAAGCAAATTGCCGCTTTTTACTGTATTGGAATTGAAGGTTTTATTCTTACCACACCTACCAACCAATTGAAGTTGCGGAGCGCCGTAAATGAACAAATCAGATTGTGAAGAGCCATGAAGATATTAACGCAAACTATACCCAATTCATATTTAATGAAAAGCAACAAGGAACGAAAATATTACCCATCAAGTTAAAATACGAGCAGTGCTATATCGAAACATTATTCTGTGTGAAATGAAGACCGGTGTGAGCTGCTGAATGCGCATTGGTGTGCTCCAATGTTTTGTCATCTGTATGTTGGCATTAATATTTGAGGTAAAAGATCGAATCGATTTGCAAATTTTATCCAACTTCACTTGTGGGACATGATGGTAGGTCGTGTGCGGTGATAGTTATTTTTTTTGCGGTGAGTATATTGAAAGATATGAGTTGCAAAACTCGTACGCTTGTGTTGTGCTTGCTATTATAATTCGTAGTGCAGTTCGAAGGTGCGGTAATAATTGTAGCACCTGTATTATATTTGTTTACCTTACTTTCTTTGTGATTATTCGGTTCTATTATGAAAATGTTTGAACGGCATGCTTCATATTGATGGGCTTTTATACAGCATTTTATGATAATATAAATACCACGGGCGCGCATTCTTCCCGCGCGTTTGGAAAATATTTTTAGACTGAAAAAGAAGTTTGTGTACTTTTTCTCGTAAAGGATAAACACTGCATGTGGCGAATTAGGTTATGGGGGGTATCATGTATATGAGAAAAAGAGTTTAATAAGAACGAGTCTTTTCCTTTTAACATATTTCTCTTATACTTCTCTTATATTGTGTTAATGTAACATTACACTGTTTGACGTAAATATTTAAATATTGTACTTTTTTGCTGTAGGCTAATCTTGATTTTTCCCTTTTGAAGTATCTATGCCGCCTTTAGTGTTAATATTAAACAGTAATTTATCTTGTTTCATTGAATAATAGATTTAATGGGATCATTTAATAATTTAATAAAATTATTTTCCTGTGTAACCTATAATATTCAATTTTTGCTCAATAGCCTCCAGTTATAAAATAGGACTTGTAATGTTCTGTTCTTGAATGGGTGTGAAATCTTTTGTGCCAGAGAGTAAGAGCATGTCATGTTATATAGGGTCCTGATAGTACAAGTTACTGATTTAGTTTTCAACAATTAGCAGAAGAAAGTGATCATTAAAAAAAGAAAATACAATTTTCCACATATGTTGATGTAGGCCTATTCATTTCAAACCCTCTACAATTAATAGCGTGTCAGTTTTCAAAACTTCAAACTTTTGCCTTGAAACACAGCTACTTTTGACTTATACCTTTATCCCTGGCATGAAAGAAATATTGAAATGTCTTTTTCCTAAAAAACAAAAACAAAAAACTGATAAATAAAATTCAGACATTTTATCTAAACTTCAGTCCTTGCATATCCTATTTTAATTTAGGGAGTGACCATGAAATGCAAAGGAACAAGTAATGTAAATTTACTTTCTGCATGCCTATTTATCAGGAAGAATGTCACTATAAATTTAGTAATTTGCCATCCTTTAACAGTAATATTGTACAAGGGGGATCAAATATAAATGGGATTTTAGTTTTTATTTAAATTCATTTATTGAAAAACACAAGGCAATTACAATTTATTTTTCTACATAGTTTCCTGCTTTGGGAATGCACTTGTCCCTGTGTATGGGCAACTTTTTGACGCCCTCATCGTAAAAAGAACAGGGTCGTATCACCAGCCGGTTGCACATGAAGTCTTCCACACTCTCGTCATCTTCAATTCGTTGCCCTCCTAGAGCTTCCTTAAGCGGTCCGAACAAAAGGAAATCGCAGGGCGATAAGTCTGTTCTGTAAGGAGGATGATCAAGTGTAGTCCAGTGCATTTCCTGTAGCTTGGAGGGAGTTAGAGCTACAGTATTGGGCCGTGCATTGTCGTGGAGGAGGATGACCTGTCGAATTGGTTGACCTCGTCTTTTGCGGCGATATGCAACCCTCGCCTTGTTCAACAGCTCGCAGTAGTAAGCAGCATTGATTGTGCGTCGTTCATGCAAAGAATCAATCAGCAAAATGCATCGCCGATCGAAAAAAAACGGTTGCAAGAACCTTGCCAGCTGACAGTGGAGTCTTGGCTTTCACTGGTGCTGCCTCCCCTTTCCTCCGCCACTCCTTACTGGCTTGTTTGGATTTGGGAGTTTAGTGGTGGACCCGTGTTTCGTCGCAGGTGACGATCAGACTAAAAAATGCACCAACTCCTTCCACAAACCTTGCTGTAAGCCTCTGACAGACCTCCAAACTTCAGATTTTCGGTCAAAAGGTGAGGGACCCATCTGGAACACACTGTACGGAACTCTGGGTCGTTGGTGATGATTGCTTGACAGCTTCCAAAAGTGATTCCTGCTTGTTCTGCAATTTCTGGTACTGTCGATAGTCATCAATAATGTCTTTAACCGCACAAATGTTTTCGTCTGTAATGCTGGTTCGTGTTGCTGATTTTCCGCACGTTCTCGTCCTTCCTTGAAATTTTATGCCAGGCAAACAGACGTGTCCTTGACAATGTTTGATCACCGAACTGTGCAGTCAGTCTCTGGTAAATTTCCGTCGCTGTAACCCTTTCATGAGCAAGAAATTTTATAATTATGCCTTGCGCAGTGAAGGGGTGCACCTGTTGCTCCGACACGAGCGTTAGGCCTACTGACGAAACGGGGGGAAATATCTAACAGCACGCTCTCCCCATTCCCAACGGCCCCGCCTAAGCATAGCAGAAGCGTGAGGCCAGTCCTACCAACTGTTGATGTTCAGGAACAAAAATCCCGTTTATATTTGATCGAACTTCGTAGGTGCACTCTTGTTTGATGAATAATTTTCTAATAGTCTATGCTATGTTCTTAAGAAAAATATTTACCTAGTTCCCTTTGTTATCTGCTAAATATTTTCTTCTTACCTTTTTTCAGAATGTTAGTGGGATTGAAGTTTAAATTTAAAGGGACTGTGCTGTTAAATGGCAGGCAGCTGCCTCTGACTGTTAAAAAGCATGGCTACTCCATATGTTGTACATAAGGTAGCTTCAGGATATCATCAGTCAGAATTGCAGCCTGATTTGGATTGCAATCCTGCTAAGTGCCGCTTTTCTTATGCCCATTGGTGTCCAATTTGTGAAGTACGTCAGAATGGTAGATGTGGACGTCGACGTAGCAAAAGTGAGGGCCTCGAGGCTGACCCATTGAGAGAACACAATCGACCATATGAAACGCCCCCATATCAGTCGCATCATTGGAAGAGAAAGATAGTTAAGGAATATGATTTACGTAATAGCCCTTATCAGCAGTCGTCGTATAGCATAGCTAGTCGTAACTCTAGTGAATTGTGTTTTAATTTTGAAGAAAGAACGTGGCAGACCATGGACATTGATGGCAATATGGAAAACAGAGCTATTCGATCTAATGTTGCATCCCCAATTAAGAAATATAAGGAGAGATTACTACCAACACCTTTTCAGTATCACTCCAAAGGCTATGAATCCATTAGTGTTGCTCAAAATATGTCAGGTGGTGAGAATTCAAAACATTTTGTTAGTTCCTGTGATAATAGTTATTCCAGTGACATGATGGCAGGTAGAGGTCGACATTCTAACAGTCCTTTCCATAGGAAATTACATTCTGATTACCATAGAAAAAGTAGTCTGGTTAATTCTTCATCATGGACAAGCAATGGAGATTACCAAGATTACAGCAGCATGCCTGCTGGAATTCCAACGCGTCCCAATAGTTGTAGCTCAATAAATATGCAGCAGCATTATGCTTATAACAGGAGAGAAATGCAAGGAGATGGCTTCTTATGTCCTGTTGGAGGAAGCGATAACTTATATTCGAGACAACCGTGTTCTTTGAGTTCGGATTCAATGCAAGAGCAATATTTACATGAGGTAGAAGTTTTACGTAGCAAACTCAGAGAATTACGTGGTGGAGTAGATGGGAAGAGACTTCGTCAACGTAGTGAGTCAGAACCTGGAGCGGGATGTAGCAATGGTGGTGGAAAACAGGAATCGTCTTGGGAACCCAAGAGAGCTCGAGATATTTCTCCTAACCTTCCTCAAGATGTTTCACACGCTGCTGCTGCTCCAGCTCCAGCATCCCAAGGTGGTTCTAGTATGCAGCGATATAAAGGACCAAGCCATCGGGTTCATGATGCCAAGGTAATTTTGTACATCTGACTTGTTGCTTAAAAATGTTTAGGTATATACAGTATATAGTAATGTTAATTTTCCTATATATTTTTTTAGAAATTAACCACCCAAATTATGAGTTAAGTGTTTCAAGACACAGGTAGTAGGAATTTCCTTGAGTTTTCCTTTGTAGAAAATTTTGGCTAGTACCTTGTGGCAATTTTCCTAAGACGTTCACTATATGCACTCCAGACTCCCCCAGCCCAGTGCTGTTGACGAGATGGCCTGTTTGTGACAGTCTAGACAGATCTGGCTCATAGTGACATCCATTGGTCTAAATCACCTAGGATGAATTTGTAATGGCGATTGACTGGTTTATTTTAACAAGAGCCTTAGCCAATTCATTTGTTACAATTGGCAGTCTTACATATCTGTATTTCATTCTGGGAGTGGTGCCATTCTGTTATAAATTTCAGCCAACTGCTGTGACTGTTAATATGAGTGAAATGAAGAATGTCGCTTGTTTCATAATATTTTACTGTAAAAGTATTTTTGTTTCACGGCTTTGGCAATGAACATATCGTTCTCCTCCTTCTATAGCTGTTTCCACATCGAAACACAGTTATTCTTCAGTATAGCGCTATTGTTTGTCCAGAGCATTTTTTGGCGCAATAATAATAATAATAATAATCGTATGGCCTCAGATACTGCGTGCATACATTTCAATTCGATGCCATCTGGCTGTCTGCTCGTCAATTTCGATGTTCTGTTTTACTCTAGGCCTGCTAGATGGCAGACTGTGTGAATCAAAATTCTCTTGGGCGACTATGGCTGAAATCGATTTTGTCGGGTAAACACCAAATGTGTCGCCAGAGATCTTATACATGCCGACATCGTACAACATGGAGTGTCGAATGGACTTCTTTCCGCCCTTCAAAAATCAGACTACCTCTGAACCCGCTATCTTGGGATCCGGAGGCCAAAACTCTACCACTGATCCACAGAGGCAGCAATAAAGAGGGTGACATTGAATCAAGGTCACTATTTTAGAACAGCAAGTTGAATGACTCAAGCGTCTACGTAGTGATGTACAGTATAGGGGTTTTCTGAAATAGTGTTAATAAACATGCAGTTATAAGATGTCTGTATTTTGCTCAGAGCAATCCCTTGACAGATGTTATATACTTCATTTCTTCCTCTGCTTATGATTTTCCCTGATAACAATGAAAAATGATTCGCAGTGTTCTTCTGATTAACCGAAGGATACTGTTCTTTATAAGCACACACTTCTCGCCTATCTTTCACACACAAAATCTTTTGTTTATTCATCATAGAAACTTGTACGTATAGAACATGCAGACAGGACTGAAGTTTAAAACAGGTCAAGATGTGCTATCATATCAAGTTCTTCATCCTCAGACTGCTTTGTCCAGGCTTCTAAAGCTTTTCTTGGATACAGTCTATTAAAGACTTAAGGAAGTTCTCATCTATGGCAAGATGATTCAATCCCCAGCACCATGCCACTCGGGATAATGAGCTACAGGTAACGAGGTTTGGTAGCACACTTAACCTGCTCACATTTCTAAAGGATCAGGTAAGAGCCGTTTTTCCATTCAAAGAAGAGGTTTCTTATAATTTAAAATCGGTGATTGGTGATATCTCGAGCACATTAATAACATTTTGTGGGCACTTCTGTACCTGTGCCACCAATGGTGCATGGCGATAGGTGGAGGTGGCTTTATACCGAGGTAGTTCATAAGGAATATCCAGTCGTTGCTTGTCGTGGCCAATAACTGAGAGTGGCGTTAAATAGGGGGTCAACTGCATGAGGTAAGATTTATACATTTTACTGTTAGAAATAATGTAATGTATGCTGTGGTGCGTATAGTAAACTTTTACCTTATTTTTTCCTTTTCACTGTTCCAACTGGGTCATCATTTGTTTTATATTTTAGTCAGTGGATACATTTTGAAATTTTAATTATCGTTTCATTTCATTGCACTTTGTACCATTAGGGGCTGATGACCTAGCTGTTAGGCCCCTTTAAACAACAACAATAATAATCATCATTAAACAGTTATCGATCTTGGTAAGCAATGATTAATGATAGATATGGAGGATGTTTTAAGTCCTGTGCTTGTGCTATTTTAAAAGACTTTGGTGTTGTGCAGACATTTGTTCTAGCAAGCAAAGATTCTTTCAGAGATTCTGTTGTAGTCTGTTATTGTTCAGTACAGGTCTATGCAAATTAATTGAAACATGACAATAACATACATTTTTTTTTTATTTATTCACATAACTTTTTTTTTTTTGCTTATAGCTAACTTAGCCTACATCCTGCTTTCTGTTTTATATGTTGCTTTATAAATGATTTGGCATAGATTCCACAAGCTTTGAGAACACATATATTTTTAGTTTTATCGTCATGAAACCACACTGTAACTAGAGACTCTTATTGTGCATACTTTTTGTTTAAGTCAATTTTTGTTAGTCTCCTTTTGCAAATAACCCCCATGTTTTCTATTGGATTAATGTCAAGGGTGGTTCCCTGGCCTGAATATTGATCTCACTGAAGAATTTCTTCATTTTCTTTGAATTATGGCAAGGAGCCAAATCTTGCTGAAAAATTCAGTCACCATTTGGAAACTTCTTCTGCATAAAATGAATTTCATTGCAAAGTCCGTATTGTCGTTAGTATACTTTTTTAATGGTACAGTCAAAGGTTCCAACTTTACAATACTAAAATTGTTTTTGTTTAATTAGCAATTAACAAATGTTGGGATATGTATCGTCCTTCTTGTTGGATATAATCAGCCAAAATACTTGTAAAATAAGTAAAATAGACAAAGACAAATACACATTAAAATACCGAATAAGTCAAGTTAAAAAGCATGATAAAATTTGAAGAATGTTCTTGAAATGCTGGAGTACAATTGCTTTTTAGTTCTGTTAAAATGAAGATAAAATTGTTTAACACACTTAATAGTTCCATTCGAATTTGATGATCGAGCTCTTCTTGTTGGCATGATGTGTTGTTGATGATTCTTGGTTAGGTTATGAGGCAGGCAGAATATTTGATTGTAAGTGTACACGTGGAGAAAAATTGTGTCGTGGTTGAATATTCCTAGAACAAAAACGACTGTTATTAGCAACGTTAAAAGTTAAGAACATTTTTCAAATTTTATCATGCATTTTAACTTGACATATTCGCTAACCCGAATCGTATTTAAATGTGTATTTGTCTTTGTCTATTTTACTTATCTTACAAGTATTTCAGCTCATGATGTCCACCAAGAAGGACGAAGCATGTCCTGACATTTGTTAATTGCTAATTAAATAAAAATTTAGTATTGTAAAGGTGGAACCTTTGACTGTACCTTAAAAAAAAGTAAACCTCTTCTGCAGTTCATCAGCAACTCTCCTTTCCAGTATTTGGATGTGCTGGTCAGATTTCATCATCATTTTGACTGTTAATAAGGATCCTGATCATTTGTGCTTGAAATGCCCCCTAAACATCATCTTCGCGATTGGTTTTGTGGTCTATTGCAAATGTGCTGAAGTTGTTGGCTCACTCTTTTCTCTGCACACACATTGAACCCTCTGCCCCTGCACTTCAAAGTGACTCATCTGAGAAAAGAACTTCTTCCAGTGTTCCATTGTCCATTCCTGATGACTATATGCCCACAAGAGATGTTTCCTGCACATTTCTCCTGTTAGAAGGTATTTCTTTACAGTTTTGCGGACTTTCCTTCCAGCTGCCAGAAGTTTACGACGGACATTAGAAACCTGCAGATTCGCTTCCCTTTTCCCCAGTTCGTGAGTCAAGTCCATAGCAATGAGCCTAGAGTTTGATTAGAGTTTGATTTTTTTTTTTTTTTTTTTTACTTCTGAGGAGAAAAGTTTCATCAGTTGGTGGTGTTTTCTTTCTCCTGCCACAGTTTCCAGTTTTTCTTCAGTGAAATTGAGCCAGTCTGTTTGTGTCACTGAATCATTTTATTTTTAGTGCCTGCACCAACACTGAGTAGTTAATGTCCTTTGTGTCAAAGTATTCTGAGATAATGCTACAATCGCACTACGCTTATCATTGCAGACATGGGTATTACTAATCGGTAATCGCACAAGAAAACCTCAAAATTCCTCAAAACCGACACACATCAAAATAATTACACTTTTAAAATAAAACAATTGTCAAAGCAAAGCAAAGAGCAAAGTCATTTCCATACAGGCCATGGAGGCCCTTGGAGGGGTGGAAGGTAAAGGCTTCCACTATCCGTAACCTCGGCACTTAATGGGGTAGAGTGGTTGGCTCTACACCCGGCCACCTTTGCCCCCTGGAATTAACCTGGTACTCATTTTTGGTGCTGGCTGTGTGAACTTCAGGGCCATGTACACCTCTGGAAGTGGAAATCTCGTTTCTTAAATTTTACGACTTGCTGACGGGGATTCAAACCCACGTCTTTCCGGACGAACTGAGCATGCCTTTACCGCCTCGGCCAGGCAGCCCCTTAAAACAATTGTCACATAAATTAATTACCAATGATTAACAGTGCAAAGAATGCGTTGAGACTATCGGATCTAAGAATAAGCCACGTATAACAGCTCTTGCCAACCATTCGGAAAATCATGGGAAGAAAATACCTTGTTCCAGTTAATTCACATGGTAGTGTAGCTATAGCTGTTCATAACAAAATTTATCAAGCTCATGGATGACAAAGAGAAATTGTTCTTCAAAAGTTGATAATGCGATTCAATATTTTGCAAAGAAATGGAAGTTTTCAACTCATTCTCATTACTAGGTTGCCTATATTGATTGTGAGAATGAAGCTTAGTTTGCGTTGTAAACTCAAAAGTCATACTTCCTATTTTGATTCAAGTATGTTTATGGAGATCTCCTGTAAATCAGATATTTAACAGCACACATCAGTTTTAGAGATCTGTTTTATTTAATTTATTTTTTCTGTTTATTAATTCCTACTCCAGGACTTATTTTATTTCATGTGTTAAGAATATTTCTTCTGTCAAATACATTTTTATTGAAGTGTCCCAATATTGCTCTTGATATACAGCTTGATGAAAAGTCCAGCTCTTGTAATACCAGTCACTTTTCTGGCCTCAAGTCTAGCTGTACTAAGAATTCTCTTGGATATTTTACTTTCTGTGATATACTGTATGTATAAAAACTTTCTTCAGCATGCCTCAGTTATTTCTGGAGTTGCTGGAGCCACTGATGCTCTGTGGTTTTTCAGATGATAAATTCCAATCCAGGGTATGCTGGTATTCAAACCTCAACTGCCCTGATGGACACCCAGCAGCTAAGGCAAAGAGCTAATCGCCTCCATCTCTCCTTACACTCTCTGCAATACATGTATATTCTTTGAAAATGAGTTGAGATGGGTAAAATCTAAAGTCCTTAGCTAATTCTTCAGTTGTATGTTTGGAGAGAAATCTATTTTTGGAGTTTTTTTAATTTATGTAGCTTTTGGAAAAACTAGTTAGTTATTAAATGGCATATGTTATACCATGACTACTCAGAAGTTATGATGGGGTGGTAAACATTTTGGTGGCCATATCAGCATTATTTTAGACGGTCTTATATTTCTAGTACAGTAGAGTCTCGCTCAACCGACCTTCGCTTATCCGACATTCCGTGTTATCCGACACTGGTAGACTTAATTTTCAACTTTTGGTGGAGACTAAAGGACCTGCCTATATCTGGCCCCCTTCTGCAAGAAAAGGCGGTGTATTTCCAGAAGGAGGTTTAATGAAGGGGACCCTAAATTTACTGCCAGTGCTGGGTGGCTTCATCGGTGGAAAAAACGGCACGGAATTAGGCAGCTTAATATCTATGGAGAAAAACTGTCAGCTAAATCCGATGAGGTTGTGAAATTTAAAAAGGAATGTCAAGTAATAATACTTGCTGAAGGATTAACCGGTTAACAGATTTTTAATTGTGATGAGACTAGGCGAAATTTCAAGATGCTGCCATCAAAAACTCTCGCAGCCCAAGCCGAGACGTCTGCACCTGGCTACAAGCGTAGTAAGGAAAGATTTACTGTTCTTGCCTGTAGTAATGTTACTGGGTACTTAAAAGGAAAATTGCTTATGATTGGTAAAGCAAAGAAGCCTAGGGCATTTATAAAAATATTTCTGTTAATGCTCTTCTAGTCCATTACACGAATCTCAAGGTTGCCTGGATGTCTGCTGACATCTGTAAAGACTGTTTTGTTACACAGTTTGTTCCGGTTGTAGAAAAATTTCTAGCTTCAAACACTCTCCCTAGAAAACCTCTTCTTCAACTAGACAACGCTCCATCACACCCAAATGAACAGCAACTTAGAAGTGGTGACATCAAATTCATGTTCCTCCCTCCTAACGTGACGTCATTATGCCAGCCAGTGGACCGAGGTGTACTGGAAACACTGAAGAGGAAATATCGGCGGAAACTCCTTTCATCCTTGATTGTTGGCAAGTTTCTTTTCGTAAGATACTTGGAATGTTTTCGTTCAATATTGCATGTACTGTGCAATTGAACTGATAATTCAATAAATAGAGTGCTGTAAAACATGTTATTGTTTTAGTAATACAGTACGGCCTTCCTGTTTGTTTTAGTTAATTTTCAAAGTAATTCTGTATTATCCGACATTTTCGCTGATCCGACATACTCCAGGTCCCGTTTGGGTCGGATAATCGAGACTCTACTGTATTTCTTAGGTAATTTCAATGCCACCACCGACTGAATTATTAGGTACTTGGCTAACTTCACTTCCATGTAGCATTCCTGTTATCGTAAAACCTCCCTAATATGGACACTGATCAGATACAAAAATTTGTCTTCATCCACCTGTCTCCATCAATGAGAGGGATGCTTACACAAGCTACATTTGTCTCTTGACAAGCATATACAGTACTATCCAAAAGAGACATTTTAAGAGATAATTTAGTACGTAGTTTTATTGTACAGTACGGTATGTTAACAGTTGAAATTAGAATAATTTCAAATTACTACTATATATTGTACTTCAACTGTCTAACTCACGGTTTTATGACATATTTCCATTAGTAACTTGTCTAGGCTGATTTGTTGAAAACATCTGTGTGCTGCTTTGTTGTCTTGGCTCGACACTTTACTGTCAGCACTAAGAGTGGACATCCCTGTGTAGAAATGAAGAGTAACAGATTTATGACACGCGTTTCAAATCCCTACTAATGCTACTGTGATTATAGAGACTCAGCAGGCTACCACACACAGTCTAGGTACACAAAACATTTCCAGGAAGTACCTGCAGTGTGTTGCATTTCTTTGCATTCACAAGTCTCTTGAAATGTATAAACCTTCATTGTCATCTTTACTATATTTGTGTTCGTAGTGAAGGGAGTGTCCTCAAAAGGTATAGGATTTATGTAAGGACATAAAATTCTGTCAGTATCAGGGTAAGGTCTACATCTTAGAGGTATCCACAAAGAGAGATTCCACTGTATTTATTTTATATTGAAGTTCTTAATGCCAAATATTACAATATAGCTGCATGCACTTCCATTCAAATTTCTGTATCATTATATCACTGGTATTTGATACTCATTCAGAACCATGAAATATTTGAATTGAGAATAGGGAAATCGAGAAGGCTATGCTAGTCTGGTGTTTAATAGTCTTGTAACGTTTGGATGCACCATTCCTTCTTCATTTTTCGATGTACTGTAACCTATGCTTTATGGTTGTTCTGCATGTTCGTCACTTGTGTGTAATATTGATATTTGTTTCCTTATCAGTTTGTTTAATCACACATTATTTTACTCTAAAAGCATCATAAAATAATATGTTTTGATGTTAATTGAAGATTTTGCCGAGAGACTGTTATTTAACATAAGAATGTTTGTAAAATTTATATGGTGTGTGTTAAGAAACAGGTTTAAATAGACAAATGTTGGATAATTGACTTTCTGTCTTTCATAATTTTCATGTGATATATCTTTGAGTAAGAATATAAATATTTTTGCTGAAATGTTCATTTTTCTGCCAGTTCAGATAATGTAACTACAAACTAATTAATAATTAAGTGTTGTTGGGAATGAGAACTAAGAGCTTAAAACATATTGCATGCACTGTCTTCTTGATCTGTATGTCAGAGAAAATTACTTCCCCTACTACCTGTTGTTTCCAAGGCCCATGGACTCTCCTTCCCTCTCCCAAGTCTTCCTGCAGACTCTGTCCCTATTAGACTTGTAGTAATATCAGCTTACTGCTTTCAGCTTCCACATGTCCCAACAAAGGTGAAGCCTGGTGTTCCCTTCAGTAAAGTGCTTCCTGTAGCTTTCAATGAAGAAGCTAGTTTGTGTTCATCTGATTCAGATTTTGCTGATGAGTAAGTACCCTTTTTTTTTTTTTGCATTGTCATTTTATTTTGTTTATAATATTTGCTGTGTCTTCAGTGTGAATAAACATTCTAACAAAAGATATCCAGGTTATATTTACAAAGTTTTCTTTAGATTAAAACCAGCCTATGTATCTTTAAGAAAAGGAAACCCTGCCTAATTTTAATTCTATTGCACATTACTAAGAAATGCATTAAAAATACATTAGAACTTAATGTATTCTTTGAGAGTTAATGTTCCAATTTCACTAGAACTAAGGGCTGCATGTTGCAGCATTTAGAGCAACTTTTACAAATTAAAGTTCTGTCCCTTAAAAGTCATTTATGGTTATGGGAATGTTCCTTTGCAGTTATTGCAATCGGTGACATTACAGATTGAACTTCGTATTTTGTTTTTCTATAAAGGTATTGTAACTTTGGGGATTTGTGATGTTCTGCTTGTTTGTTGCTTGTTGTTTAAAGGGGCCTAACATCTAGGTCATCGGCCTTGTGATGTTCTTAAAACTTGACAAGTTTTCTATTTGCATGTTGATGTAGGCTAATAGTATTGAAGTTGTATTACCACAAATACTTGTGTAAGTGGAAGTTTTGTTTAGGTTTGATTTTTGGTATTATTGATTTATACAAAACAAGAAAGAAATATAAATTGCAGAGAAAATGATCTTCCATTTACAAAATTTGCATCTGCCAAATGCAAAATTAAGGAGTTTCTTTCAAATTATTTCATAGTAGTATAGTGTATAATGTTAACCCATTCAGTCGGTGATGCGGCGAGATGCGGCTACAAGTTGCTTGCTCGGTGCGGAACATGGATATATCCATGGATTCTTGAATTTTTTTTCTCAGTTGCTTGCCTGCAGAGGTTTGTTTCTTTTTCAGCAGCAGATTCTGGATGCGATTGCCCTCTTATGTGTTTTTTTTTCAACTGTGTTCTTCCAATACCAATGTTTCATGTACAAGTTGCATCATTAAGGACGCAACTTACCTTCGGGCAAGAACAACCTAAAGCCCAATAGCTTTGCATTGTAGTATCACCCATCAGCTTATTGTCCATTGGATGCAATCAATAATCTGTCAATACTGATCTGCATTTAGGGCAGTCACCCAGGTGGCAGATTCCCTATCTGTTGTTTTCATAGGCTTTTCTTAAATGATTTCAAAGAAATTGGAAAATTATTGAACATCTCCCTTCGTAAGTTATTTCAATCCCTGACTCCCCTTCCTTAAACGAATATTTGCCCCAATTTGTCCTCTTGAATTTCAACTTTACCTTCATTTTGTGATCTTTCCTACTTTTAAAGACACCACTCGAGCGTATTCGTCTACTAATGTCCTTCCGTGCCATCTCTTCACTGACAGCTCGGAACATACCACTTAATCATAATCTATAAGAGAACTCGACGTGCTGCCGTGCAACGCACTTAGTGTCAACACCCAGAATATCACAGCCTACAACATATAGAAAAAAGCCTACACGCTATCATTTAAGACATAAAATGTAAACCATTTGACACTTGACATAGTATATAACGTCATATTAAGGTGCACGTCGCAAATCAAACAAATTTTTATACTTACGTTATGCATTACTATTAACTCAGCATTTAGTATATACTATGAATATAGTACATAGACAATGCATCGAACCGAACATTAAACTACGACCTATTTCCTCATAGAAAGTATCCAGATCACTTCAAGATACACATACTACCAACTGAAGGACATCGTGAAATAAGCAACATAATCACCAGAAGAATAAAATTTCGAAATGTTTTTAATAATTAATTATAAGATTTAACGTAAAATAGTGATCACTTTAAGAACATTAGTGCATACACAATAGTACAAATCTCAATTTACACTTATCAAATCAACAAGAACATTATAAGGACTTGTCTTTTACATTACGTAATCTTTTTATAATTGAAGAAGAAAAGACTCATTTTACCATTTTAACATATAATTTATTTTAAACCACCTGTCGAATTGGTCAATTTTCATGTATGTACAACACCTTCTTATGTGATGTTTTAATAACTATATTTGTATATGACAGCTGAGGATGACCCTCGAGGGGTCGAAACCGGTACTGTGATTACTGTAACTAATAATATATAAATAAAGGTATTGATATGGTGGAGGCTTCATTATTATTCTTACGTTGTACATACCACTTAACCGAGCTCGATAGCTGCAGTCGCTTAATTGCGGCCAGTATCCAGTATTCGGGAGATAGTAGGTTCGAACCCCACTGTCGGCAGCCCTGAAAATGGTTTTCCGTGGTTTCCCATTTTCACACCAGGCAAATGCTGGGGCTGTACCTTAATTAAGGCCACGGCCGCTTCCTTCCAACTCCTAGCCCTTCCCTGTCCCATCGTCGCCATAAGACCTATCTGTGTCGGTGCGACGTAAAGCAACTAGCAAAAAAAAAAAAAAAAAAAATACCACTTAAGTCAAAAATTTTCATGAATGTTTATCAATAAACCGCCTTTCAATACAAAGTAAAGTTCTTACATTAAGATTTATAACTTGTCATAATAACTTTTAGGGACATGTTTCACCTGTTATATGGGCATCATCAGCCTTTATCTTGTACCTTTTCACCATTGATCAGGAACCTGATTTACCGTTTCCAAAAAGATTATATGGATACTACGTTTATACGAAGTTAAAAAGTTTTATTGGATGTTCTATTTGACAGTTTAATGCATTTACACAATAAAAAGCATCTAAAAGGTGTGGATGAAATGGATGATTGTTGTTGATGAAATCTTATGAATAAAAAAAACTTTTTAAGAACTACAGTAGTTGACCGTATGTCCATATTTCCAATGTTGTTTGAATGTCTATGGCTAAAACTGTGATCCTAGTTCATATAATAAAAAGTTCTACTTGAACATGCTTGTGGTTTTTTTAGCATGTTAAATGGAATCTGGTTAGAATTTTTTTTATCTGGTTGAAGTCATAAAATAGTGTTTCCTAGAATTTGAAGTTGAATTGTAGTTTTTTAACCACTCTTAGTTGAGATTTTGTTTTGAGTATAAGATTGTTGAACTGTTTAGTTAGGGGCCTGTTGACAGTATTATTATTATTATTATTATTATTATTATTATAATAGCTTATGTAGTTTGGATCCAGCATTCTTCTCAATCCCGTTGCAGAATTGAAGAATGGGTTCTCGACTAGCGATGCTAGAAGTGTCTTAGCTTGAGAATGCGACTGCTGCCTCTTATGCTAATGGTCGAAAGGGGATGTTCAGACTTGGTATTAAATGTTGCATGAATGTTGGCTCTGAATAACTGAGAAGTGTGTAGGTAATGTCTGTAACGAGAAGAGTATAGAGAAATTAGACTTAGAATTGAAGACAGCTGAATTTAAAGAAGTCACTGTGTGCATGTTACTTACCCTCGACTGTTGTGGAGGTGACTAGCTGCTCTGGCAGTGCTGGATTGACTGACCTTTGTGCTTCTTGTGTTGTATCGGTGTGAGGGTAGGGGTGGGGGGTGTGGTGGGGATGAGTGGATAGGCGGGGCCTTAAGTTTGTGCTGTTGGCTGCAGGGAGTTTGTAGGGGCAGACTAGGAGGGAGTTGTGTGTGTTAAAGTAGTGGGAGTTTTTTAGGACAAAGAATTAAACTTTTTTTAGAAAGTTATTTTGTTTTAAATTCAATATTTGTAATAAATAAGGTAATATCTCATATAGGGGGATTTTTAACTTCTATTATATCGTTGAGATTTTGGTTTTTATTGTACTGGTCTAAATAAATTTAAATGTTCTGTAGCTCGTTCATTAATTTACCTTTGCTTACTCTTTTGATAATTTTAAGATCCTGTTCTATAGTTGTGAATTGATGCCCTATTTCTTTCATATGAGAGCTCAATGCTGAAAACTTATTGTGCTTGTCAGCGTTATAGTGCTCCAAGTATCTTGTGTAAAAACTCTGGCCTGTTTGTCTGATATATGAGACGCTACATTGCGAGCATGTAAGCCTGTATATACCGAATCCTGAATAAAGACTACTGTTTACATTGACTGTGTTGTGATTGAAGAAGTTCTGATTGGTGTTATTGTTCTAAATGCGATACTGATGTTACGCTTTTTTAAGGGGTTTGAAACTTGGTAAATGAGTGGATTACACTGACCTGAGAATTCAAACTTTCCAATCATTGCATGAAATTCAAAATGGCGCCCGGTAATGACGACGTAGTGTTTTATTCTCCGAGTAAATTAACCGTAAATTGTGACGAAAAGTGCGGAAAATGTCGAAAATTAGTGAAAAATGGAATATTGTGTGATTCATGTGATCGATGGTGGCATTATAAGTGCGGAAATTGCCCTAGAGACGTAAAAACTAATGAAAATGTTGACTGGATTT
The DNA here is from genome assembly GCF_040414725.1 of Anabrus simplex. Lineage (NCBI taxonomy): Eukaryota > Metazoa > Arthropoda > Insecta > Orthoptera > Tettigoniidae > Anabrus > Anabrus simplex. The sequence continues at coordinate 1,791,465,997 of NC_090265.1, read as the reverse complement.
GTGAGCAGTGTGTTCGGAATGTTGTTGTTGGGGACGGCGTTGACGAAGCACCGAAAACAGTCGATGAGGAATATAAAAGTGCATTAGAAATTATAAACATTCTAAAAAAGGACAATGAGACTCTTAAAGTTGAAAATCAAGAATTAAAAGAAAGACTGCGATCGCTAGAATTTGGGACTGACCATTCTTCGAGTGATATACCGGTACAAGTAACAAACTCGAGCACGTGGTGTCAAGTAGTTCGTGGATGGCCGGCTAAGAAGAAATCTACAACTGAATTTCCGGAAATAAACATTAGAAATAGGTTTTCTGCCCTAAATAATTTAATCCTGGAAGAAAGTGATCGCGCGTGTGAAACCAAATCATCGCGATCCGTTGCCGTGCCGAGTTTAAAATTTAGGCCTAGAATTCAGATTCAAGACCCAGTTAGGCCTAAATCAGCGAAGGTAGCTGTGTTTGGTGATAGCCAAGGAAGGGGAATTGCGGGAGTGATTAACGACGAGAACATAGCAGCAACCGGAGAAATATATCCAGGAGCTTCTATCAGCAGTGTTGTGGAAAACGTAGAAGCAGCAACTAGGAACTTCGGGAGCGGCGATGCAGTGCTTATCATCGGTGGGACGAACGATGTAGCTCGCGACGACGCCAAGAATGTAAGATCACAACTTAAACATACACTAGGGAAGCTGACCCACACTAACGTTTTTGTAGTGAACGTGCCCCACAGGCATGATTTGAGTAGAGACTCGTGTGTGAACATTGAAGTGGACAAGGTCAATACAGATATTGTTAAAATTTGTAAACATTTTCGGAATACTCAGGTTATTGAATGCAGCAGTTTTGAGAGATACTGTTATACAAAACATGGCCTCCATCTAAACAATTCAGGTAAACGAAAGATAGCAAATATTGTTCTAGATTTTATTAATCTTAAGATATGTACTGTAAAACAGGCAACTCCCTTGAGTTATAATACTGACCAGGAAAACTAGTAGAAAGAGCCAGCTGTACTTCAAGCTGGCTCAGTCAACTAGAAAAAGAAACTCAGGATAGTAAGGAATTTCAAGTTACCCAATTGCAACAGTCAAGTTTTAGGGAGGAAGGGGGTCTGAGATTGCTCTTGGTAAACTGTCAAAGTGTAGTAAATAAACAATTAAAATTCGGTACATTGATGGAATCTTATGAGACTGATGTGGTGATAGGAGTGGAATCGTGGTTGAAAGAAGGGGTGGGTAATAGAGAAGTATTTCCAGAAGGGTACACAGTCTATCGTAGAGACCGAGGAGATAAAAAGGGAGGGGGTGTGTTTATTCTGGTAAAGGAAACTTACTGTTCACATGAATGGTTTACCGATGAAAGGGATGAAATATTAGGGATAAAATTAGTTTGTGATAATATGAAGGAGGTGGGAATTATAGGAACATACAGGCCTGGAAGAGAGGAAAGAGACATGGAAATCTTTGAAAAAATAATAGATTATACTCATAAAAACAATAATAATGATATGGTAATAATTGGGGGAGATCTAAATTTGCCTGAAGTTGAATGGAAAGGAGCTGCAAGTGAAGCCCATGAACAGAAACTGGCAAATAAGTTAATTTGGGAGGGAGGATTTACACAAGTAGTTCAAGAACCGACTCGTCTCAATAACTTACTAGATGTATTCTTGGTTAAACCATGGGAAATTGTTGATAAAACTGAGGTAATTGAAGGAATAGGAGACCATAAGGCTGTAATAATGGATGTAGGACTCGTACCAAAAAGGCTTAATAAGAGGGTTACACAAGACAAGAAATTGTACAGAAAAACTAAAGTTGATGAATTTGGGACTTACCTTAAATCACAATTCAGTTGTTGGATAAGTGAAGGGAGTAACGTGGATACACTTTGGGCTAAATTTAAAGGAATTATTTGGGAAGGAGAGAAGAGATTTGTACCTGTTAAGAAGGGTAAAATGACCTCAGACCCTGTTTATTATACAAGGGAAATAAGAAAATTAAAAAGAAAATGTAGAATAGTAAACAGGAAAATCAAAGAGGGTAGGGAGAGTAGAGAAACTAGAAAACAGCTAATGAGGGAACTGAATAGAGTGAAAAAGGAAGCAAAAGAGAATTATATGAATGGCATACTTCAAGAGGGTAATGACCACAAAGGGAAATGGAAAAAGCTGTATTCATATATCAGGAATCAAAAAGGAAAAGGAGTCCAAATTCCTACAATGGTGGGAGAAGGGGGTGAACACTATTTAACAGATACTGAGAAAGCAAACCTATTTAGTAGGGAATTTAGAGATTCAGTCGATGATTGTCAAGAGTTGGAAACCGAAACAGAAGATAGAGAGGGAGAGAGACAGAGGGAAACAAGAAGCTTCTCATTCACAAACGAAGATATTTTCAGAGAAATCCAACTGCTTCAGCAAGGTAAAGCTGCAGGAAGTGATCAAATTACTGGGGAGGTATTAAAGACAATGGGGTGGTACATAGTGCCTTATTTAAAATTTCTCTTTGACTATGTCATAAATAATAGTGTAATACCAAAGGAATGGAAGGAATCTATAATAATACCAATTTATAAAGGAAAGGGTGATAAAAGGAAACCAGAGAACTACAGACCAATCAGCCTGACCAGTATAGTTTGTAAAATTCTGGAGAGTTTAATATCGAAGTACATCAGAGGGATATGTGATGATAAAAATTGGTTCATGAGGAGCCAGTATGGATTTAGAAAGAAATTTTCTTGTGAGGCACAACTGGTGGGATTTCAGCAGGACATATCAGATCAGTTGGATTCAGGAGGTCAGTTAGATTGCATAGCCATAGATCTTTCCAAAGCCTTTGATAGAGTGGAACATGGAATATTATTAAAGAAATTGGAGGGAATAGGATTGGACGTAAGGGTTACACGTTGGATAAAAGCATTTCTAAATTCAAGGGTTCAGAAAGTCAAAGTAGGAAATAATGTATCGCAGGAAGAGAAAGTTTGGAAGGGAATTGCACAGGGTAGTATAATCGGTCCGTTACTTTTCTTAATATACGCAAATGATTTAGGGAACAATATAACATCAAAAATAAGATTGTATGCAGATGACATAATTGTTTATAGAGAAATAAACAACATTGAGGATTGTTCAGAATTACAAAGGGACCTTGAAAGTATCCAACAATGGGTTGAAGAAAATAATATGAAGGTTAATGGAGGCAAATCAACTGTTATAACTTTTACAAACAGGAGCTTTAAAACTGAATTTGAATATACTTTGGATGAGGTAGTTATCCCAAAAGATGGCAAGTGCAAATACTTAGGTGTGAGATTTGAAAGTAATTTGCACTGGAAGGGTCATATTGATGACATTGTTGGGAAAGCATACAGATCATTACATGTCATAATGAGGCTACTTAAAGGATGCAACAAAGAATTAAAAGAAAAAAGTTACTTGAGTATGGTTCGTCCATTATTGGAATATGCAAACAGTGTTTGGGATCCTCACCAAGAATACCTAATAAAAGAAATAGATGGTGTGCAGAGGAAAGCAGCAAGATTTGTAACAGGGGATTTCAGGAGAAAGAGTAGTGTATCAGAAATGTTAAAGGAACTTGGGTGGGAAACTTTAAGTAAGAGAAGGGAGAAAACTAGACTTACAGGATTATATAGAGCCTATACAGGAGAAGCAGCATGGGGAGATATCCGTGAGAGGCTTCAGTTGGAAAATAATTATATCGGCAGGACTGACCACAAATATAAAATTAGAAGGAATTTTAGCAGAAGTGATTGGGGTAAATATTCATTCATTGGGAAGGGTGTGAAGGAGTGGAACAGTTTACCAGGGGTAGTGTTTGATCCTTTTCCAAAATCTGTACAGATATTCAAGAAGAGAATAAACAGCAACAGAGAAAATAAATGAAGTGTTAGAGGGCATTCGACCGGTGCAGGTTATTGTAAATAAAAAAATGTGTGTGAATAAATTAATTCCATCCCCTGGTCTAAGGAGTTTAGACAGCCAAAGTAGGGGACTGCCTGTAGGGGTGAAGTACAGTGGGGACTTCGAGGGCCCTGGGACCGCTACGGTAGCTGTGAAGGCCCTTCAGGAACTCTGAAAAGTGGTGGCAAAAGGGGCTCTGGTTAAGACGCAGCAGGTCGTTATGCTACTTAGGATCCAGAACGGGTAAAAAAAAAAAAAAAAAAAATAGTAAATAAATAAATGCAATGTAAATATTAATGTTATACCAGTTTTATGGTATCATTTGAAGCAATTCCACATACTGTATATCAGTTGACTATATTTGTAAGTAGTACAGGAGATATTATAATTATAATTTTGTAAACAATATAAATTTATTAAGGATGAGCTGTGTGTTTAATAGAAAACATTGTTAGCGTAAATTGTATAATATTGTATTATAGGAAAAATTTTCTTCTCTTGTTAATTTAATATTTAGTGCTTGACAATAATGTATTTTAGTGTACCATTTGCCACCGAGGTAGACACCTCATTTGCAAATAAAGAGATTTTGATTTGATTTGATTTGAAGTTTACATAGTGATCTTTTATATTTCGGGCATGCTGATTCTGGAACTGAGGTCGGTTTTTCCATGTCACATCCGGTTTTTGTGCAAATTCAAAATGAAAATTTGATAAAAATGCAGCATGCGCACATGCAAGATTACTATTGTCACACGTAAAGAACGCTTCTTTTTTATTATTTTCACCCATCTGAACACTCCTATCTTACACTGGTATACTTGTGAACATAATATAAAGATATGTAGTGTATTGTGTTAAGACTTGTAGAAAAACACAGCCAAATGGACCAAAATTTACCACGCATTAAGCCTTATAACGTACCGAGAATGGTAAGTCTACGGTTACAATTTTATAATGTGCCATCTTAGTATAAGAAATGTCTTGGCCTTGCTTTTCGTGTGTGAGGAGTAGTTGGACCTTCTCTCCTTAGTAACCAGCAGTAATCTGCCAGCATGTTTTTGTTCCATTTCCCTTGATATCTGCATTCCATTTCTTGTAGATCCTGATGGAATCTTTCTTCTTGCTCTTCGCTCAGCATTCCTAGGTTCTCAGGGAAATAGTCCAGATGTGAATGTAACGTGTGCACTTTCAAGCTCATTTTGCAGTCTAAATCTTGGTAAGAAACAGGCAATCTATCCACCATTTGTTTGTAGTCTGAATCCTTTGTATTTCCAAGAAAGTTTTTGACCACATTCCGGAATGCTGTCCATGCTGATCACTCTGCAGTGCACGTAATGTCTTCAAAATTAGCATCAGAAAGAAGTTTTCTGATATCTGGACCTGTGAAAATACCCTCCTTGATTTTGGAATTAATGATGCCTGGGAATCGATGCCACAGGTACTGAAAGCATTCACCTTCATTGTTTAGGGCCTTAACGAATTGCTTCATAAGCCCTAGTTTAATATGAAGTGGAGGTGACAGTATTTTGTTCTTGTGAACAAGAGTTTCTTGTTTTATGCTTTTCGACCCTACAATCCATTGTCTACGTAGCCATTCTTTTTGAGTCCGGTGATGTAACCTTGCTCAACTGTCCCACTCGCACAGAAAGCAGGGGTGCTTTGTGTAACCTCCTTGTAAACCTAACAGAATACTTACCACTTTGAAATCACCACACACTTGCCACTTGTGTTCCTGGTACTTCAGTTTACACAACAGGATTTCGAGATTTCCATATGTTTTCGCATAATAACTGAATGAGCAATGGGAATGGATGCAAGTTTGTTTCCATTCTGAAGAAGGACTCGCTTCAAACTGCGCTTCGAGGCATCGATGAAAAGTCTCCAGTCATTAGGGTCATACTGTGGTGCTCTTAGTTTTAAGATAACCTCTGGAATGTTGTTGCAGTAAACCAAGGCTCCCTCTTCAGAAAAGAAGGGTGGAAATTCTCGTTCACGATGTCTGTACCAATAGTACGTCGTCCCTGGTGCCATCATGTTCCTTTCACAAAGTCTGGACCCGAGTAACTCGGCACATTCCTTTGTAAGGCCAAGATCTCGAACGAAGTCATTTAATGCACTTTGCTCGAACAGTCTCGGTTCTTTTTCAACACATTCAGGGAAGAAATCACAGTCAGAGTTAGTGCCCGCCATTTCTGCATCAGATTCAGAAGTGGGACAATCCTGTGAATGTTGTGAACGCTGTGGTACTGGTGTATCAGGGTCATGAGGACTGGGTAAAATTGCAGATTGAATATTGCTTGGATACCAATATAATGGTCCGTTATTGGACATTATAAATTTTCCAGCTAACTCATTCTTGGTTGCCTGCGTTTCGCCCTCGTGTGCTAAGTTAGGCTCGTCAGTTGGGACTTAGCACACCACCCAAGACGCAAGGCCAGTGCGTACCGTGGAGGCCACTGCATAGGCTACTTGAAGCCACCAGCAGTGCCAATGCACTATGAGAGCTATGTCTGATTTTCAAAAATTGATGCCTGCCTGGCCATCAAATGATGTAGATGTTGATTCCCATAGGGAACCTAAAATATTTGTCCCGAATGAGTAAATTTATAATACCAATATAGTGGAAAACAGGTTGTAGGTTTTCAATGAGTTTATCATGCTTGGTTATAGTCACCATTTCATTGTCATGCATTGTTGAAAGTATTACACCACCAAATAAATAACAGTTGATGCAATCAATGTAAAAAGGGCACATTGGTGAAAAGTTATTTGAAAAAAAAAAAAAGGAAATGAAATATTTGTCCTTTTTTCTCTGGTGTTTATTTCTTTTCCATACTGTAGTTTTTGTTATTATTTAGAATATTTAATTCTTCTTCTTCTTTCGGTGCCTATCCGTTTCGGATGTTGGCGATCATGATGGCTATTTTCGTCTTGTTTGTGGCAGAGCGGAACAGTTCAACTGATGACATATTGCACCAGCCTCTAAGATTGTCAAGCCAAGATATTCTTCTTCTTCCAGGACCTCTTTTGCTGTTGATTTTCCCCTGGAGTATTTTTTGGAGTAGGTTGTATCTATCTGTGTTGCGCATTATATGTCCCAAATTTAATTCATATATGAATAATTGATGTAAAATATGACTTAAATGACTCATGAATTACATAAACAAGAACTTTAAAATCAATATTATGAGTACCTTTTATGCAGAAAGCATTTTTGGTGGTAAAATTCAATTAACAAGAGTTAATAAATACAGTGCTTTAAATTAAATATAATCCAATATTAATACCAAAGATTGAGTTTGTGGAAAAACTAAGTGGCTACAATAGATCAGTATTGTCCGAGAATTTTCTGTTCAGCTTTGGTTTATTATCATTGTCAGAGAATAATACCAAAAGGCCTACTTCATTTACTGTTCAGTCTTGGTTTTTCATCCCCTCAATAAACGCAAAAATTTGTACAGGCTTCTTATATCCTTCACTTTTTTTTGGATGAAGTCCGGGGGAGTGGTCTTTACAATGGTGAATTCTTATCTGTAAGGGCATTTTCAATTGCAAAAAAGGCTGAAATTTCCAGTGAAGGTGTGAGAACACAAAAAAGGACCATCTCTCACTGTGTTTATGATCACATAGTGTATTATTGTGAATGGGACATTATTTCTGGATACTGGCTTGTCCAAAGCGAATGGAGATAAAATCTTATCCCAGTTACATCCATTGTAACTTCAAAAATCTAGAAGGGTTTCTGCGGCACAATACCACTGCAGTAAGATAAGGCTTGGCATTCCCGATCACTTCTTTGTATGTACTGTCTGATAAGTCCAAAGTTTCTGTCACACTGTGAGAAGATGTGACCACGAACTGGGAAAAGTTGCATGGCTAACTTTAAACAGTTGTAACAACATCAGTTTTCAACATATCCTGCTGAATCTTTTGCCATTATTAACTACAGAAAATGGCGGACAAACCTATATATATTCAAACCTATATCTTCATTGAGGTAATCACATAAATATGATTGTAAATAAAGGGTACAGATCTATGCATATGGTTATGAGAGTATTTAGCTGTTGTAGTAAGGATTAAATCTGGGGGACTGGTCTTTTCAATGGTGAATTATTCTTCTTGTCTGGCGTATCCACGTCGCGGGGGTGGGTATCCTCCACATCAGTAGGCCGGTGTGAAGGAGAGCCAAGTTCAGGCAGGGACCCAGTGTCACGGTGTATAACGTGGAACGCATGCCCAGTGTTACGGGTGAAGACCTTAACAGCATCTTAGGCAGAGAAGGAGACCTTCAGAATGGCAAAGATGGTGGATGAGGCATCCCATCCTCTCTGGTGAAAATTAGAAGAGGAAACCACTGCCTTGTGGAGAAGAGGGATCTTCAAAGGCTTAAGGAGCAAACCCCACAAGAAAATCCTGAGATGTGTTAGGCTTAGCAGGTCAGCAGATGAGTAAATTTGTACTTGCTTTCAACTGTAATATAAGCCTCAGATGGAAGTTTGGAAATGGAATTGACAAATCTCTGGCTACAGCTGCACAGTATGATGGTAATGCTGATGTTCGTGCAAGTGTTAGATCAGAGAACAAAACCCGATTTGGAACAGTTAATATTTTAAAAATGAATGGGAAGGAAAATGAATTGATCTAATGGAGAGATGAAAACTCAAGATCCTGGGATTAAGTGAAGTAAAAGGGAAAGGAATGAAGAAATTAAGAAAGTGGTACACCTTGTACTGGATGGGTGACAGTAAAGAGAAAAGAAATGGAGTGGGATTTATAGTGAATCAGAATGTTGAACCAATAGCTGAAGTTGAGTATGTAAATGAAAGAATTATAATAATGCACATACATGTAAACAAGGAACTACTGAAGATAGTACAGGTGTATGCTCCACAGGTAGAATGTAGCATGGAAGAAAAAGATGATTTCTTCAATGAACTTGGAAACACATGTTGTTGGAGATGGGATCATGATAATGGGAGATCTGAATGCCCATGTGGGAACTGATAGAATGGGATATGAGAATGTTCTGGGCTCACATGGATATGGCGATAGAAATGAAGATGGAGAGAAACTGTTGGAATTTTGTATCAGAAATAACCTAATAATAAAGAAGTTTATGAAGAGGAATAGCCATACGATCAGCCGATATAGTTGGGATGGACAGTATGGAACACTCATCGATTTGATAACAGACCGAGAATGGGGAAGATATGTCATGAATACGAAGATAATCCATAGTGAAAGTATGGAAGGTGGTCATAGATTATTAATTGTGGATTTAAAACAAATAAAAATCCCTAAAATTGTACTGTAAAAGAAACCAAAGGTCAAGATTTGGGAATTGGAGGAGGAGGATAAAAGAATGGCATTCCAAGATTGGATAAAAAGGAAGTTGCCTAACACAGAAATACAAAGTGGAGAAGAAGAGAGGGGCAATTTAAGATGGACGTTTGTGGAAGCAGCAACTGAGGTATGCAGGAAAACAAAAGCAAAGGTTAAGGGAAAGGAGACACAAGGAAGAAAAGGAGAAATGTTGGGGGGAGTTCACGAACAAAATTGAGCAAGATAGTCGAGGAAATCGGAAACTGTTATACAGAGTAATAAAATCGAAGAGAATAAATCAAGAAAAATCAAGGCAATAGAGAGAGAGAAGATGGATCCATAGTACATGACGAAAAGGGTCAGAAGATGATGGCAAAATATTTTGAAAAACTTTATAATGAGGATGACTGCTTGGAGGAAGGAGGAGATAAGAAAATGGAAATAATAGATGGAGAAAAAGAAGAGAACCCCACAACATGGTTTGAACTTTGAAAGGGCAGTGAAAGCAATGACCTAAGGTAAAGCAAGTGGAAAAGACAAATTCAATGCTGATTAGTGTTGGCTACTGAATGCATGATTCGAAGCAGTGTATCATTCAAGTATCCGAGTGAGTCGATTCACGGGAACGGCGAGCTCACAGCACACGATTCGGCTTACTCCGAGCGAACAGTGCTGAGTGGCGCACTCACTGGACGTTGATGGGGAGCTGAGCTTCCGCTGCAGCGAGACAGTGAATCATGGCACATCGAAAGAATTGTGAACGAGCACGGCTCAGTGACACACAGCTCCTTATCGGCACACTGGACACTGTAAGTGACTAATCTCATGTTTTAATCCATATTGAAATCTGTTGATATACAATAATAAAGTTTTATTATGAATTCACCTGTTCAATACATTATATATTTTTTTGTTGGAATTTATACTATTGTGGTTGAAAAAAATGTTTGTTTGTATTTTATGTTTTGAATGCTACATTCACATCTCGTTTTTTGATAGGATTAGTTATTTGAAAAATGGCTGGATTGGTGAATGTAAATGTTGCAAATTTGGACTGCCTAGTTTTTTCGGGAGTAAGATTAGTTACTAACTTTTGTTTTACTTTATTGATGATCCGATTGACTATATTTATTTTATATCCATTAATTGAGGCCAGATCTTTTATAAAATTGAGTTCCTTTTTTAGGTTACTCTCTGAAAGGGGGATTTTGAAAGCTCTATAAACTAAACTGTACAAAGCCGCCTGTTTATGTGATTTTGGGTGAAGAGAATCATTTTTTATCGTTAGAGGAGCGTATGATGGTTTTCTAAATATTTGAAATTCAAATCTATCTCTCTTATTCGTGTTATATTAATATCCAGGAAGTTTATTGAGTTGTTAGTTTCATCTTCTTTCGTGAATTTTATATTTGGGTCAATATTATTTAAGAAATTTAGGATTTTTTCACTATAAATTTTTTGGCTATCTATTATGACAAAGGTGTCGTCTACATACCTGATCCAAAGGCAAAGTCCATTTATTTTTGTGTTTATTTTGTTTTGCTCCAAATGATCCATATATATGTCTGCCAGTATGCCCGACGTGGGGTCTCCCATTGCTAGGCATGTTTGATGGTAAATCTTTTTATTAAATGTGAAGTAATTATTGTTTAATACAAATTTCAGTAGGTTTACGTATTCATCTATTTCACATCTACCTAATTTACTGTATGTAAGGAGATTGTGTTTGATGATATTGATGGTTTCTTTAACCGGTATATTTGGATACATGTTGGTTACGTCGAATGAAACCATTTTATGTTGTGGTTGTAAATTGAATTTTCCTAGTTTATTACAAAATTCTATTGAATCTTTGATTGTCGATTCGTTATTAAATTTGTAATGTCTTTTGAGGAAATAGTGTATGAATTTGGATGTTTTATACGTGGGACTATTTCTACTGTTTATTATAGGACGTATGGGTACGTTGGGTTTATGTAATTTGGGCAATGTCCTAGCTGTTGGTAACTTTGGATTCATATTTATAATTTTTTGGTGTTCTTGTTCATTAAATAAAAAAGTAGAATTCTTGAGGATAATTTTTAGATTCCGTTGAATCTTATTTATGGGATCCTGGTTTACAACAGTGTAGGTTTTGTCTGAAAAGAATTCTTCTGTTTTATCAATATAGTCATTTTTATTTAAGAGGACTGTGGTTTCACCTTTGTCTGCTTTGGTAACAACTACATTATTTTTGTTTAGTTTTGTTTTTAGTGTCATTATTTCTGTTATGAGAGTGGGATTAGAACTTTTGTTAATTTCTCTTACGAAAGCCGGGAGCTTCTTTTTAACTTCAAACCTGATGTCGTTTTGTATATCTGGTGTTAATTTATTCAAGTTTGATTCAACTTCTGCTACTATATTGATTACGTCTTCTACTTTTTGAGATTTAGGCCAATTAAATTTTGAACCTTTATCTAATAGGTATCAGTGAAGTTTGTGGTTGAGAGATTGATAGTGGTGGGAATGTTTTTAAGGTTAGAATTAGGATTATTTGCTCTATTGTTAGATTTGTTATGATTTGGTTTGTTTTCTTTTAAGAGTGTAAGTTTGTTATCTAGGGTTTTTTGTTTCTTGTCTAAAACGTCTGCAAGTTTCTCTGTTATATGATTTTGGATAGAGTTCCATTCTAAGGAAGATAATTCTTGTGCAATTTCTAAGTGTGTACGATATAATTGCAAGTACAAAAATGATTTTTTCCTATAGAGAGCTATAATTTCACTTTTCAGCCAGATCTCATTTATTTTGTTTTGAGTATCTGCTATCTTTGAATTAGATACGTTTTTTCTTTGTATAGATTTTAAAAACCTAGGTACTAATTTACATTTCAAACATTCTTTCAAGAACCAAATATCTTTGGATATCTTACTGATTTTGAGATTCAGATATCTATTCTTTTTGTTTGTATTAGCCTGGTTGGCTATTTCATTGCAAGTGACTAATCTCATGTTTTAATCCGTATTGAAATATGTTGATATACAATAATAAAGTTTTATTATGAATCCAATAATGTATTGAACAGGTGGATTCATAATAAAACTTTATTATTGTATACACTGGACACTGGCGGAGAGCCAAGCTTCCGCTGCAGCGAGACATAAAGTGAGCCATAGCGCACCGAATGAATCGTGAACAAGACACAAGGTACACGGGTCCTTATCGGCACACTGGACACTGGCGGAGAGCAGAACTTCCGCTGCAGCGAGACATACAGTGAGCCATGGTACACTGAAAGAATCGTATGCTATAATGGACTCTCGAAATCAGCTCATTTGAAAATAATACCCACTTGCATTCACTGTCCTCTTCTTACAGGGAGGTTTAAATAATAGATGGATTTATTTGCAGTGTTAGAAAGGTAGTCAAAACATAATTCTGAAGTTGCTAGTAAGTAGGTAGGCTCTTAGGTTATACTATTTATTAGTTTAATGAATCTTAGTATTATAACTTAGTTAATTTGACAATTAAACTCGACTCTAGCCTGCCCTTTGACTATGAGTCATGCTCATGACCACTCAAAAGTACCTGTTTTATATTGGGACTAGCTGATGTACCCGAGCTTCGCTACGGGATTCTCAGAAATACTGACTTGGTGGTTTTCCTAACTGAATTCAACATAGGTCATTACAAAAATGTCAGTAGGAATGTAGCGATTGAAAGCAATGTTATGATATAAAATACTCGATCAAATGAAAAACCGCACACTTTCTCACTCTCAACGAACAGTACTACAGTGCCGATCTAAGAGTCCAAAGTTCCAGAGCTGGAATAACCAGGTCACAGACTGCCGTAAACACTCCTTTGTCATTATTCCGTTAAATATGCACACTACTCATTCCAATCAGTGGCTCAGTGTAGGGATTATATAACTCGACTACTATGATGAACCAGTGTGTTACGTACCAGTAATATCAGAAAATGTATGAACCAGAGGAATGGCATGCTAAAGAAGAAAGTTATTTTACACCCCAGCTACTTCCCATCAATATACAGGCAGGCTGTTACAGTCGGTACGACCAAGCGAGTTGGCCGTGTGGTTAGGGGCGCACAGCTGTGAGATTGCATCCGGGAGATAGTGGATTCAAACCCCACTGCCGGCAACCCTAAAGATGGTATTCGGAAGATGGTGGGTTCGAGCCCCACTGTCGGCAGCCCTGACGATGGTTCTCCGTGGTTTCCCATTTTCACACCAGGCAAATGCCGGGACTGTACCTTAATTAAAGTCACGGCCGCTTCCTTCCACTTCCTAGACCTTTCCTATTCCATCGTCGCATAAGACATATCTGTGTCGGTGCGACGTTAAGCAAAAAAAATGGTATTCCGTGGTTTCCCATTTTCACACCAGTCACGCCAGGCTGTACCTTAAAGCCAAGGCCACTTCCTTCACACCACTATTCATTTCCTATCCCATCATCGCCATAAGACCTACCTGTGTCGGTGCGACGTCAAGCAAATTTAAAAAAACCTCGATACGCTGCAGTAATCCTATCTATCGAGGATGAGAGCAAAGAGAAGACAAAAAGCACATCACAACAAACAGTGGTCAATGTAGTGTTATTGTTGATAAAGTTTATGAGCTTTCTATATTGCAGGCCTTCACATTAGCTTTCTTTCGACTCTGTGATATTAAAGTGTCTTACAAAATTATTTATGTCGTAGACTGTAGTTCCTTATTCTCAGACTTTACATACTGATTTTCACTAAATTCTGTTTACCCATTTTCTCGTGACTCGGCGCTGATATGGATTTAGTAACAAAAATCCAAATTCATGAATATCTCAGATTATATGCGGTACGGTAACAATGTATAAGACATAAGTGATCGGAAATTGAATAACTTCTTACATAACTACCACTAACTTACGACATAACTAAAGTTAGGTTAGTTATGTATTATTTATCGACCACTAATAACATAAAAACTTATTTGAGAATTACATTTCAGACCTTCCCCTAAACTACCATTCCACTCAGCGTGAATAAAATAATTTGTAGCCTAGATTGCAGTGGTTCATCACCCGTCATTACATACCGATTTTCATTAAATTCTCTTCAACCGTTTTATCGTGATGCGTGTACATGCATACATACAGACAGACAGAAATTACGGAAAAGTAAAAAATGCATTTCGTTGTCACTGTGGACATAACCGACACAGAAATACCATTCTTTTCAAATCCTGAGTAATGTACAGATAAAACTCTTATTTTATATATATATAGATTTATCGACACGACCAATAAAAACATAAATAACTTATTTGAGAATTACATTTCAGGCCTTCCCCTAAACTACCATTTCACTCAGCGTGAATAAAATAATTTATAGCCGAGCTTGTACTGGTTCATCACCCGACATTACATACAGATTTTCATAAAATTCTCTTCAGCCGTTTTCTCGTGATGCGTGTACATACATACAGACAGAAATTACGGAAAAGTAAAAAATGCATTTTCTTGTTATTGTGGACATGACCGATGCAGAAATACCATTCTTTTCAAATTCTGAGCAATGTACAGACAAAACTCTTATTTTATATATATAGATGTATGAACCAGAGGAATGGCATGCTAAAGAAGAAAGTTATCTTACTCCCCAGCTACTTCCCGCCAATATACAGACAGGCTGTTACAGTCGGTACGACCAGGCGAGTTGACCGTGTGGTTAGGGGCGCGCAGCTGTGAGCTTGCATCCGGGAGATAGTGGATTCGAACCCCACTGCCGGCAACCCTGAAGATGGTATTGCGTGGTTTCCCATTTTCACACCAGTCACACCAGGCTGTACCTTAAAGCCAAGGCCGCTTCCTTCACACCACTATTCATTTCCTATCCCATCGTCGCCATAAGACCTACCTGTGACGGGGCGACGTCAAACAAATTAAGAAAACCTCGGTACGCTGCAGTAATCCTATCTACCGGGGATGAGAGAAAACAGAAGACAAAAAGCACATCACAACAAACAATGGTCCATGTAATGTATTGTTGATAAAGTTTATGAGCTTTCTATATTGCAGGCCTTCACATTAGTTTTCTTCGACTCTGTGATATTAGGGTGTCAAACAAAATTATTGATATCGTAGATTGTAGTTCCTTATTCTCAGACTTTACGTACCGATTTTCACTAAATTCTGTTTACTCATTTTCTCGTGACTCGGCGCTGATATGGACTTAGTAACAAAAATCCAAATTCATGAATATCTCTGATTATATGCGGTATGGTAACAATGTATAAGACATAAGTGATCGGAAATTTAATAACTTCTTACATAATTACTACTAACTTACGACATAACTAAAGTTATGCTAGTTATGTAGTATTTATCGATACGACCACTAACAACATAAATAACTTATTTGAGAATTACATTTCAGGCCTTCCCCTAAATTACCATTTCACTCAACGTGAATAAAATAATTTGTAGCCTAGATTGCAGTGCTTCATCACCCGACATTACATACCGATTTTTATTAAATTCTCTTCAGCCGTTTTCTATTGATGCGAGTACAGACAGACAGAAATTACGGAAAAGTAAAAAAAAAATGCATTTCCTTGTTACTGTCGACATGACAGATACAGAAATATCATTCATTTCAAATTCTGAGCAATGCACAGGCAAAACACTTATTTTATATATAGATTACATTTCAGGCCTTCCCCTAAACTACCATTTCACTCAGTGCTAATAACATTACTGATAGTCTAGATTATAGTGACCTATTCCCCGACTTTGCATACCAATTTTCGTGAAGATACGACCACCAATAAAATAAATATTTGACAATTAAATTTTAGGCCTTCCCCTAAACTACCATTTCACTCAGCGTGATTAAAACAATTTATAGCCTAGATTGTAGCGGTTCATCACCCGACTTTACATTCCGATTTTCATTAAATTCTCTTCAGCCGTTTTCTCGTGATGCGTGTACAGACAGACAGAAATTACGGAAAAGTAAAAAATGCATTTTCTTGTTACTGTGGTCATGACCGATACAGAAATACCATTCTTTTCAAATTCTGAGCAATGTACAGACAAAACTCTTATTTTATATATATAGAAGTACGGCTCAGTATTCTCTCAGTTCATATGTCACATCATTGCACAAGACTTCAATCATATGTGGACAGTGAGCCGACTGACGCATAACTTAACCAACAGTATGTCGAATCAGAAACCAGCGGGCTATTGTACATCTCGGGTAGCCTATATAAATATATGATGATTTAAAAAAATCCTCAGCTGATAGAAAAATACATATTTTCAAAAATGACTGAGCGAGTAGGATGTGCAGATAGTATCGCGTAGCTATGCGCTTGCGTTCGGGGGATAGTGGGTTCGAATCCCACCGTCGGCAGCCATTAAGATGGTTTTCCGTAGTTTCCCCATTTTCCAACCAGGAAATGCTGGGACTGTACCTTAATTAAGGCAATGGCTGCTACCTTCCTAATCCTAGACCTTTCCTATCCTGCGTCGCCGGAAACCTTCGATGTATTAGTGACTAGCATTTTTTTCTAAGAAAGGAGTTCATAGTATGAAGACCAGATGGCAGCTGCGAGCACTGAATGCTGTTGCTGCTGTCTTACCAGTACATACTACACAGATGCAGTAGGAGCGGTGACTAATGTTCCGTGAATCGGGTCACTGTATCGATTCAGTAATGTGAACGGAATCAAATGAATCGAATGTCCCATCACTAATGCTGATATGATTAAGGCAGCAGGAAGCAGTGGACTACAGTAGCTATACCGAGCCCTTAATGCCATATGGAAGGATGAAAGGATACCTGAAGATTGGCTACAAGGAAGCATTGTACCATTGTTCAAAAAAAGGAAATAATGTGAAAATCACTGAATTATAACCCTATTATCACATGGGATAAAAATAATGGAGAAAGTCGTAGACAAAAGACTGAGGGATATACAGTAGAGTCTCGATTATCCGACCTAAACGGGACCTGGAGTACGTCGGATCACCGAAAATGTCGGATAATACAGAATAACTTTGAAAAATGAACTAAAACAATGACATGTTTTACGGTACTCTATTTATTGAATTATCAATTCAGTTGTACAGTACATGCAGTATTGAACGAAAACATTCCAGATGTCTTACGAAAAGAAACTTTTCTCCACAGATATTAAGCTGCCTAATGCCGTACAGTTTTTTCCACCGATCAAACCACCCAACACTGGCAGGAAAATTAGGGTCCTCTTAATTAAACTCCTTCTGGAAATACACAGCCTTATCCTGCAGAATGGGGCCAGATAATGGTAGGCCCTTTTCCCGGTGTTGAGATAACCAAAGAAATAGTGCTTCACTTTTTCGTACTCACATTCTTTCAATGTTTTTCTCTGCTCTGGTAGAGCACAACTTTTCAATTTCTTCCCTCTGTTTTTTCCAGTCTCACACTGTAACACATCCAACACCACAATCTGAAGCCACATTTTGAAGAATTACCCCTTTGTCCAGTGTCTTTAATGCACTCAACTTGTCTTCCCTGGAAACAATCACTTTCTTCCATTTACTTGCTATACTCACAGAGGATATGAAAATTATAACATTCGCACCCAACCAATACTACAATGAACAATGACTGAAGACTCACTGCACCTGTCCTTGAGAAAAAAACACTGTCCTACTGCTAGGGGTCAGGCCAGTGCTTGTCCCATGGACGCAGCCTCCACACCGTGTGTGCCTGAATTTAGTCTCCACCAAAAGTTCAAAATAAGTCTACCAGTGTCGGATAACACGGAATGTCGGATAAGCGAAGGTCGGATGAGCGAGACTCTACTGTAATAGAAACACAGTTAGAGGAGGAACAATATGGCTTTAGACCGAATAGATCAACAATAGACTTGATATTTACAGTGCGAAGATAATGGAAAACCATCTGGAGAGGAACAAGGAAATCATCTTCATATTTTTGGATTTGGAAAAAGCTTATGGTACAGTTAAGAGAAAACATGTATGGGAATGCCTACGAAAAAGGAATGTACCAGAATTGTTAATTAACAAGATAAACATGTTTTATCATGATAGTAAAAGCAGTGTACAAGTGGGGAGTGGTGACTCTGCAACATATTATACAAAAAAAAGTTCTCAAGCATGGAAGTGCACTGTCACCATCATTGTTTATTATATTGATGGATGAAATCATAAAACGTGTAAAACAAAATATCAGTAGTGATGAAGTGAATGCTTTGGTGTTTGCATATGATGTGGTGATTTGGGGAAAGGGGGAAAAGGAAGTACAAAGGAGACTGGACATTTGGAATGAAAATCTAAAGGAGTTTGGAATGGTAATTAGTAAAAAGAAAACTAGTCATGCACTGTGGAAAAGAGAAAAAGAGAAGCCAAGTGAACATAAATGGAGAACGGTTAGAGAATGTAGAACATTTTACATATCAGGGTAGCATTAATAATGGAAGTAAATAAATCAACCCTGAAATTAATAACAGACGAAGTAAAAGTACAAAATTTTATCATCAAGCCTGAGAGCTTTTATGGGATGACAATGTACCCAAGAGAACGAAATTAACATTATATAAACAGTATTTCATACCAATTGTAACATACGAACTAGAAATGCTGGTAACTAATAAGAGAATAGATAGTTAGACCCAAGCAGGAGAAATGTAATTTTTAAGAACATCGGTTAAAAAGACAAGAAGAGATAGAATCCAAAATATTAAAATCGGAGAAGAGCTAAATATAGAACCGTTAGTACAGAACATTCAGAAAGCAAGACTGAGATGGTTCAGACATGTAAAAAGAATGGGAAAGGAACGGGTAGCAAGAAGGGAATTGGAAAGAGAAGTTAAGGGAAAGAGACCAGTTGGAAGACCGAGAAGAAGGGGATGGATCAGATTTGGTTGGACATTAGAGAAGCTGGGTTTAATGTGGCGGAAGTAATAGAGCAGGAAAAGTGGAAAGACAAAAAGGAGTGGAGGGGGCTTATTAACCACACCCGGCCGACTGGAGTGGGACGTTGATGATGATGATGATGATTAAGGATGATGATTAAGGATGTAAAGGAGAGGGCATATAAGTCTCTGATAAGACCCCAACTAGAGTATGGTTCCAGTGTATGGGACCCTCACCAGGATTACTTGATTCAAGAAATGGAAAAAATCCAAAGAAAATCAGGTCTATTTGTTCTGGGTGATTTCTGACAAAAGAGTAGCATTACAAACGTGTTGCAAAGTTTGGGCTGGGAAGACTTGGGAGAAAGAAGACGAGCTGCTCAACTAAGTGGTATGTTACAAGTTATAAGAATCATTGTGAAATCCGTATAGAAAAAACCTTCACACGACAAGATAACGTTCTTACTGGAGTTGAAGGTAAGCGTCAACACCACAGTACTCGTTTCTCATCTCCTTGTTTCCTTTCATTTCTTCATGTTTGTTAACTTTAAAATTCTCCATTTTACAGAGCTTACATACATTTCTGACAGCATGATATTTACAACTTGCACCACAGTCTGATTCCCCATTTCAACCAACAAGATAACGTCAGACTGTCATAACAACTGCAAGACACACCAACAACATAGGAATAGAGTACAACACCAGAAGATGGCCCAATGACACCGTAACAAATAAATGAAGATGTCACTGATTTTAAAGTTCAATAATAGTTTTTACATAGAACTGTGACAAAAAAGTTACTTCTATCTCTACAAGTTGCAAGCTAAAAACACTGGAACTTATATTAATCCCTTCGAAATAAGAACTAACACAAGAACGCAGTATATGACTAAACTTTACGCCAAAACTTCATTGCGTTGGAATGTATTTCCTCATTAAGTCTTATGAAATATATTAACGTGAAGCATTGCTCATCATTGTCATTCTGTACCATTTGGTTTTAATTAAGTTATAACTTACATTTGACTATGGCCTGGTTCATCAATATGTTAATTCTTCTCATATCTAATCTAGTTCCATACATAACGCCTACATATTAAGTTAAATTCTTAAATGTTCCTAACAATTCCTTTAATAGTCATAAGTCAAATTTTAATTAGGTACCTAGTTTGGTTTTGAGATGATGAAGGTGATGATATGGCTGATGATGCCATTTAAAAAGGGCGAAACACATACCATTTCATATTTTAATGAGGATTAAACCTTGACTTTATGATTGACTAGGTGATTTACCCGTGCTTCGCTACGGGATTCTCAGAAAGACTGACTTTGTGGTTTTCCTAACTGAAGTCAACATAGGTCATTACAAAAACGTCAGTAGGAATGTAGCGATTAAAAGCAATGCTATCATATAAAATACTCGATCAAATGAAAAACCGCACATTTTATCACTTTTAACGAACAGTACTGCGATGCCAGTCTAATGGTCCGAAGTTCCAGAGCTGGAATGACCAGGCCGCAGACTGCCATGAACACTCCTCTGCCATTATTCCGTTAAATACGCACACTGCTCATTCCAATCAGTGCCTCAGAGTAGGGATTGAATAGCTCAAATGCTATGATGAACCAGTGTGTTACGTACCAGTAGTATCAGAAAATTTATGAACCATGGGAATGCCATGCTAAAGAAGAAAGTTATCTAACTTCCCAGCTACTTCCCATCAATATTCAGGCAGGCGTTACACCCTGAATGACTGGGCGAGTTGGCCATGTGGTTAGGGGTGCGCAGCTGTAAGCTTGCATCCGGGAGATAGTGGATTCTAACTCCACTGTTGGTAGCGCTGAAGAATGTATTCCGTGGTTTCCCACTTTCACACCAATCAAATGGTGGGGCTGTACCTTAATTAAAGTCAAAGCCGCTTCCTTTGCACTCCTAGCCCTTTCCTATCCCATCATCGCCATAAGACCTATCTGTGCCGCTGTGCCATAAAGCAAATAAAAAAATACTCGGTATGCAGCAGTAATCTTATGTACCGGAGATGAGTGGCAACAGAAGACACAAAGCACATCACAACAAACTGGTCACCGCAATGTTGTCCGGCTCCATGGCTAAATGGTTAGCGTGCTGGCCTTTGGTACAAGGGGTCCCGGGTTCAATTTCCGGCAGGGTCGGAAATTTTAACCATCATTGGTTAATTTCACTGGCACGGGGGCTGGGTGTATGTGTCGTTTTCATCATCATTTCATCCTCATCACGACGCGCAGGTCACCTACAGGTGTCAAATCAAAAGACCTGCACCTGCCGAGCCAAACATGTTCTCAGACACTCCCGGCACTAAAAAAGCCATACGCCATTTCATTTTCACCGCAGTGTTATTGTTGATAAATGTTACGAGCTTTCTACATGGGCGCCAGCAAGGGGGGGGAAAGGGGGGGCACTTGCCCCCTCCTGGAATTCTAAAGATGTTGATGTTCAATTGTTTAATATCATACCAGATTATTTCATAAACTGAAATTACTGACAGTCATCTAGCATATGTTATAACTGGAAGTTTCTGTAAACAATTTAATGTTGCTGACGTTATATTGGCTTTTATATTCAAGAAAATTGTTAATGTGCCCCCCCCCCCCCGCCTGGAAAAGATCCTGCGGGCGGCCATGGCTTTCTATATTGTGGGCCTTCACATTTAATTTTGTATCGACTCTGTGATTTGTAAAATATTTTATACTGTAGACTGTAGTTACATATTCTCCGACTTTACATACCGATTTTCATTAAATTATGTTTACCCATTTTCTTGTGACTTGGCGCTGATGTGGACTTAGTAAATAAAAATCCGTATTCATGAATATCTTTGTGATCACAGCCGGTACGGTAACAATGTATAAGACATGAATGATAGGAAATTTAATACTATATAACCTTAGTTATGTTGTACAGTAGAACCTTGATAATTCAAAATCGGTTAATTCAAAATGCCGCGTAATTCGAAGAATCTCTCGTTACACGAGGTACCTACCTGTGTCGGTGCGACGTAAAGCAACTGGTAAAAACAAAATTGGATTTTTGTTGCTAAGTCCATATCGGTGCCAAGATACGAGAAAATGGGTGAACAGAATTGAATGAAAATCTGTATGTAAAGTCGGGGAATAAGAAATTTTATTCATCCTGTTCGAAATGGTAGTTTCGGGGAAGGTGCCAAAAATTTAAAATTTAATTACCTATCTTATTGGTCATATCAACAAGTACTACATAACAAAAGTTATAGAGAATACAATTTTTGATTATTTATATCTTATTCAGTTTTATCGTACCGACTATAATAATATTGGTGGTGATAGTGATTAAATTTTGAAGAATGAGAAAAAAGTCATGAAGGAACGATCGCTTGAATAATAACGCAAGAGGGAGTCTTGAAAGAAAGGACGACTCAGTTTACATTAGATGCTCTAATATCAGAAAGTCGGGAAGAAAACTAAATGTGAAGGCCTGCAATATAGAAAGCTCATAAAATTTATCAACAATAAGATTACATTGACCATTGTTTGTTGTGATGTGCTTTGTGTATTCTGCTGCCATTTATCTCATATAGTTGGGATTACTGCTGTGTAGGTGCACATAGAGTATAACAGCCTGCCTGAATATTAGCAGGAAGTAGCTGGGGAGTTAGAGATCTCTCTTCTTTAGCATGCCATTCCTCTGGTTCATGAATTTTCTGATACTACTGGTACGTAACACACTGGATCTTCATAGTGTTCCAGCTATTCGATCCGTACTCTGAGGCAGTGATTGGAATGAGCAGTGTGCACACTTAAATGGAATAATTACACAGGAGTGTTCACGGTTTTTTGCGGCCTGGTGCAAAGTTCCAGAGCTAGAATGGTATTAACTGTTAATTCGGCAAGATTCGATACATCCGGAATCTCAAAAAAGAGCAACCTTTTATAGTTTGATCCAAAGAGCCTACCATATCCCCTTATCTGATGCAGATCATAAAAAAGAACTCGATTCCATTCGCTTAATAGCAAATAAAAACAGTTTTAGTAAGCATTTCATTGACAAGATAGTCAACAAAATTGTCAACAGACTCAGTTCAACCCTTCTTAGAGAAACAAAAAGAAAAACAGAAAACTATGCCTCTTTCACCTATACCAATAAGATTTACGAAATCACCAACGTTTTTAAGAAGCATAAGGTCAACATTGCCTTTAAAACAATTAACAATGACATTAATCTCTTTTACAACCACCATAAAATCAATAACACTATGAACAAATACAATAAAGCAGGTGTATATAAGTTAAATTGCACTCAATGCTCCGCGAGCTACATTGGGCAAACCGGAAGAGGTTTTTTTTTATCAGATATAAAGAACATGCCAACGCCGCCCAGCATAAAAGATACTCCGCCATGAGCACTCATATGATATATTCGAGTCATTTCTTCACTTCCATAGAACAGGACCTAAAAATTCTTTGTTCAATCAATCAATCAATCAATACTGATCTGCATTTAGGGCAGTCGCCCAGGTGGCAGATTCCCTATCTGTTGCTTTCCTAGCCCTTTCCGAAATGATTTCAAAGAAATTGGAAATTTATTGAACATCTCCCTTGGTAAGTTATTCCAATCCCTAACTCCCCTTCCTATAAATGAATATTTGCCCCAGTTTGTCCTCTTGAATTCCAACTTTATCTTCATATTGTGATCTTTCCTACTTTTATAAACGCCATTCAAACCTATTCGTCTACTAATGTCATTCCACGCCATCTCTCCGCTGACAGCTCGGAACATACCACTTATGTCTCAAGTATTATTACAATATTATAAGTCCACCTGTTCAATACAATACAATATGATCCACTATTTCATATGGTCAAATGTTTTTTATACATAATACATAAAAGTCAAAGGTACATGTTTCACCCTCCTTAGGGGCATCATCAGCCTATATCAATCTTAAAAAATAATAATAATACATATACTTATAAATTATAGGTTAAAATGTTGAAAAATGGTTTCGTAAAACATTATACAATAACATCTAAAACAACGATAATGCACCAAAGTATGTTAAAAGAGAGTGAAATTAACAGTCAAGCTAGCGTTGCTGTAACAACCTGACGTACTTAATACGCTCCGTACGAAAAATCCTGAACATTTCTTCCAACACATGTTTCAACGGAATTATATATCAACTTGACTATCTTTTAGATCCATTCGACTCCCATAATTTCCGAACTCCGCTAGCTTTGACATACGTTTTATCACAAGCATCGCCTCTACAGAAGTTCCCTTTTCTTCTTGACTTTCAGATATCCCAATCATATACATTTTAAACTTGTTTATTACATTCACACTTCCGTTTTAAATAACTGAAAGTGATTTTACCACCTTGGATTCAACTTGGGAATTGAAGAAACATCCCCCTTTGATGATTGTTTTTATATTCAAGGCTTTCACAGTCTTAATGATATTATAAAAATATGGATCCATTTTAGTTTTAGACTCTCAAAATCTCATGTTTAATCACGTTTTAATCTTCAAACTGTTAATTTCACTCTCTTTTAACATACTTTGGTGCATTATCGTTGTTTTAGATGTTATTGTATAATGTTTTACGAAACCATTTTTCAACATTTTAACCTATAATTTATAAGTATATGTATTATTATTATTTTTTAAGATTGATATAGGCTGATGATGCCCCTAAGGAGGGTGAAACATGTACCTTTGACTTTTATGTATTATGTATAAAAAACATTTGACCATATGAAATAGTGGATCATATTGTATTGTATTGAACAGGTGGACTTATAATATTGTAATAATACTTGAGACATACGTCAACTTCAATACGGAACCAAAATGAGAATAGTCACTTGTAACATACCACTTAGTCGAGCAGCTCTTCTTCTTTCTCTCAATTCTTCCCAACCCAAACATTGCAACATTTTTGTAACGCTACTCTTTAGTCGGAAATCACCCAGAACAAATCGAGCTGCTTTTCTTTGGATTTTTTCCAGTTCTTGAATCAGGTAATCCTGGTGAGGGTCCCATACACTGGAACCATACTCTAGTTGGGGTCTTACCAGAGACTTATATGCACTCTCCTTTACATCCTTACTACAACCCCTGAACACCCTCATAACCATGTGCAGAGATCGGTACCCTTTATTTTCGTAGTAAAGACAGTTTACTCAACGTTTTAGAAAACATTTATATTAACATAGATCAAAAACGCAACCCCAATCATAATTTAAATAAGTTTTCAGAAACTATGAACATAATTTTTGAGGCATTACTCAACAGTTCCTATTTCGACAAACATTCAAACAAACTTCCATATGATCGCTTCCCGTCTATTGATTCCAACCTTCCCCTAATTTTGCCTCACACCGGCTCCCATCACACACGTCCTCCATAATTCATCCTCAGTCAGAGAAAAAAAAAACACCACTAATTACTCTTTGAGAAGCGAAAACGCAGGTAATCAGATGTGCCACATCTTCTATTTTTAAACCAGCTTACTTAATTTCACTGTATTTTTACGTTACGTACGTCATACGATCTGATATTCCACCTAGTTTTAATAAGAAATGTCAACTTTGCATCAATACGACGTTTTATACATCTTCTCTCTGGACTCCCTACACATGATTGTCTTTTTTCTGCTACAAATAACATTATACACTTCATTATCAGCTTTTGCCGACGCACCTGATTGCTGCATATCAACGGCACACTCAAGAAGAATTTTAACAACAAGCTTTACTATATCGTTCTCATGTGTGCGAATTTAAGTTTTTTTCATCAACAGGATTTGAATGTTTGTACTTGAAACAATCTTGAACATCCTCGCTATTTTGATTGACGTGTTCGACAACCGATTTATTTTATTGTGTTTGTTCTGTCCTTGTCCTTTTTAAAGCTTTTTCTTGAATATCTTACGGCTGATGATGTCTACAAGTTAGACGAAACATGTCCCGTATTATTTAATAATGTTGTTTAAATAAATAAACAATAAACTTATGGTATTGTAAAGGTGGAATATTGAAACTTAACCTTAAAGTATCTCGTGCTTTGCGAAAAACAGGAGCCTCTACGTATCAGTTCTCACATATGGATTAGAGGCATGTACTCTAATAAACAAAGACTACAGCAGAACTCGGGGAACAAAAATGAGATTCATTAGAACTATGAATCAAATTACTCGAAAGGACAAACTCAGGAATGAAGTAAATAGGAGAGTAGCTGACATTGAGGTTCCTATATCATTGTAATAAAGAAATGTAGACTTTAATTGGTATGGGGACAATATGAGAATGGAGAGCGAGAGATCTGTCAGAAAATACTTCTACCTTACTATCCAGGGAAAGAGATCATGGGGAAGGCCAAGGAAATGCTGGATAGAGACTGTGAAGTCAGATGTGGAGGAGAGAGGTTTCGGATGGGAAGACGTCCTGGAACAGTTGATGTATGCAGACAGGAAGAGATGGCAAGCACTTGTACACCTCACCCAGGAAACTGGCTTTGAAAATTGATGAAGTAATTAATGTTGAATATAGATATGAACATTGAAAGAATAGCCTTACCTGATTCCTATAAACACTTCAAACCAAGAACTCTTCCTGTTATCAACCTTCACTGCAGTCTGATGATCAACATCTAATGTCTTCGAATACTGTTCATAAACTACCTTGATCCCATAATACCTAAGTTTGGCCAAGGTAGTTTTCCTTGGTGTTTTGTGTTACATCTTCTCTAAACATCTAAAACATTGCCATAACTGTCTATTCCTCTTGGAGCATTTTTCAGTTTCTTGTCATACATTTAAGATGTGTTCCGACTAACTCCTTTGAATTATTACATGTGATAAATATAATTTTTGATCCGTGTTGATGATATTTGATTGGAATTGGAATAATAATTGTATTGATTAGGTGGTCAAATTAATAAATTAACTTATTGTTATTATTCCAATCGACTCCTTTGAAGCCGAAATAGGCAGGAGTTATTCTGTTATCAGAGATTGCACATTCTTTTCCAGAATGCTTGTTAACTGTCTGCTTGTTATACTGATGCAAGAAATACCTCAATAGTTGTTGTTATCCTCCCTGTTCTTTTGTTCAGTCAAATGGCATCTTCCCCAAATCTCATCGTTATCCTGTTTCTTGCTAGAGTTATCTTCTTCATGCCTTTCCACTGCATCTGATTGACTCTTGCCAACTTCTGCTGCTTTGACACTAGAGATTATTTACTACTCTTTCCATTACCTCAGGCATGATTTTATCATCTTCATAATCATTTCATTGAATGCAATGATCTGTTGTTGTCTGAAAGATTTTGAGTAGATTTTCAAAATATTCCTTCCAATGTCTGTCAGTCCAGACCTTGGAAAAACAAAGTGTAGGCAAGATTCTCAGTTGTGAAAACGCTTTTTTTGTTGTTAATGTGAGTCCATTGGCACTGAGCGAGTTGGCCATGAGATTTGGGTCACCTAGCTGTCAGCTTGAATTTGGGAGATAGTGGGTTCAAACCCCAGCCCTGAAGATTGTTGTCTGTGGTTTCCCATTTTCACACCAGGTGCACCTTGATTAAGACCATAATCACTTCATGAAGGCAACAGATATGAATATTTAAAAAAATATATGTGTATTGTATTTTGGGATATATTTAACTTCGTACAGTGTTTTGGAATAGGTCTGCTGATAAATTTTTCATATGTACGCATGTATTTGTGTGAAGAGAAGATGACAAACATTGGTTTGAAATAAACTTCTTGTTTTTAAAAGTCTGAATATAGATTTTAGCACCACATAAATGCATTTTTCAGTGATCATACATATGGCAGTGCAGAAGATGGTGATAGCAAAGGAGAACCAGGGGAGGATAGCGAAGAAGGTAAGTTCTAGATCTGTTTTAAATTATGTGTGTATTAAGTTTATTAAATTTTGTTTTTTAGATCTTTGGGGTTTAATATTTTTCTCTTGTTCATCTCTTTAAAAAAAAAATCTAGATGACCATTCTGTGATGAGCAGCTTGACCACCTTGTCAAGTGATTCAAATACTCCGTCTGTTGTTGGAGAAACTTTAGGCTCCATCTCCTTAAATGATAACAAAGAGCAGCATAATGGTTCATTACCAGCTTCTGATACAGCAGGAAAATCAAAGCAATTTCCATCATGTCTCCGGGCGAGCCTCTTTTCTCATGTTCCTCCGTACATAAGCTTTTCAATGCACGACACCAAAGGTAAGGAATATTGAGGATTATTTAAATATGAGATTAATCCATTTAGAGATCCTTAGTTTAATGCTTTTCCTAGAAGGTATTTGTTGCTTCCTACTTGACAGTTCATCTTTCAGCAGGTCATTGTTGCCAGAATGTGACCAGGTATTAACTGCTGACACTGATGTGATACAGCATATCCTTACGTAACACTCCCTTGTAGAAAATAAGTGTGTACATTTTTCCTGTAAGGAAACAGACAAAAACATAAATTACACAACAGGATTAAAGGAAAAAAAAAATTGCATCAAAAATCTCTGGTACTCTCTTCCAAACTCAGTCGTATTTTGTCAATCCTAACTCCGTTAATACAAGAAGTAAGTATAAATAACCACCTAATCGATACTTTGTTAATGCCTCAGGCAAAATTGAATAAAATTAAAACTTACAGGACATGTTTCGACCACTTAGTGGTCCTCTTCAGCTGTATAAATAAAGAACTGAAAAGAAAAACATTGACAATAAGCACAAATAAAAGTTCTTTGGAGACTCCTTTGATAAAAATGGAGGTCGTCAGAATAGGTCATCTTGCCTTTCGTTCTTGTTTGGCATGACCATACTGGCGGATATCTCAGTATAACAATTTTCCATCCGACTTGATATCATGAAACCTGCAAATTACATAATACGATTAGTACAGTATCACACACCAAAACAGATATATTAATGTTTTGGTACAACACTCGCCTTGTTTTTTTTTTTTTCCAATAAAAGCTATGCTGTATATCTTTACAATTTACTTTTCTTATTAGCGTATAATAACTATACAGATTGTCAGAATGCAACCAGCTTTCATCTCATTCGTGTATGTTTGTCAATATCGATGCTCATTCTCCTTCTCTCATTGTTTTTTTAATAAAAACAAAACCCTATTCTATAATAACAATAATAAAATTGCATGCATTTTTATACTTGGGAATAAATTATTGCCATATAACCTCCTTTTTAATATTTCTGATATTCGAGGAACATTCTCCTTGACATAAATTACTCTCACGATCGGGGAATCTAACTATGGAATGCAACAAATAATTCATATCGTTTTCTTCAATTGTGTCCTAATTGATTGTTTCATAAACAAATTCTCGACCACTTGTAGATGTTCATAGTAGTCAGATAATGTATGAATAGTGCAAATGAAGGTGAATTTGACATGTATCATTCATAATATTTACTTCAGTCCATGGTCTCCGTCGTATAAACTGTTACAAACCATTAATCTCGTCATTATTCTGTATTGAAAATAGCTAATCACAAAGTTTACACACGGAGTAATTTTAATACCACCTATTCAGTACAATTTATTCCAATATTGTGTGGTCAAATACACATAGAAATTACCAGAATTTTAAAGGTACATGTTTCGCCCACTATTTATTGGGCATCATCTGCCTCGTTCAATCTTAAAACACACACTGGCCTGGGTTATCTTAACAATTTACAAAAAACGTATTGATGAACACTTACATGTGTTGATACTGTGGTTGCATAATGATTACAGCACAAAAAATATTGTATTTAACTATTACATATGTTAACGTATGTCCTAATGTATTTGCAGCGTTAGTCTGTTTGAAGTTGCTACTTCTAGTGTTGTATCGATACGGTACATCTTACAATTTATAAATCTCATTTCTCTTTTCAACCATATTGGAGTTCAGAGTATCAAATTATTAGAATTAAAGAACCACCTTTCCAATACACAAAATCCTTATAATTAGGATGAAACCATTTAATCACAAATTGGACATGTTTCACTCAACTTTGTGAGCATCATCAGCAATAGTTAACATAAATCATTGGTGGGTCAGGGCCCTGATCCTGGTGTATATCACAAAAGAATGTCTGTTGCTGCTGTTGCTACGGGAGGATTAAAAGCATGTTTATAATGGAAAATCTTCAGGAAATTATTAGCATTAATTCCGAATTTAGCAATTAATTTGGGGATTTGCTCAATTATGGGGCTGTTAATATCCGATACCTCATTTAAATTACTATCCTTATTGAAGTATTGGTCCAATGAAATATAAACATTTTCATACACGGTCATTAGACTGCTTTTATTTACGTATTTGAGTATTTGCATATCTTGATCGATAGTACTGAAGTTATGCCCTGTGTCTCTCATATGAATACTCATAGCAGAATGCTTTCTGTGTTTCAGGGCATTATAATGTTCTAAATATCTTATTTGAAAACTGTGGCCAGTTTGCCCTATACAGTGGAACCTCGATTATCCGTTCTCGGAAAATACGTTTTCCCGGAATATGCGTTCAAATTACGTGGTCCCGCGAGCATCGTAATTAAATCACGTTGTAAAAGTCCCGCATTATCCGTTCCTCGAAGAAACGCTTTCCCGGATCAACCGTCCAGAAATTCCAGTCCCATCAATGCTAAATCCTTGATCAATCGTTTTTTAATAAACTGTATCTCACGAAAGGACGGCTATGGCATATTTATGGATCTTGGCGTTAACTCCCCGTCACTGCGATAATTAAAGCAAGTACTGTACCGGTACTAGAAAAGCGATCGGCGGTGAACTTGCATAAGAGACCATCTTAGCATCGCATTCGGGTGGTATTGTTTGGAGAATCTCGGAAAATCATAAAGCAGAGGATGCCCACAACAATTGCAAGGAGACACTGCGCATTTCGACAGCTCTGCATGATGACGGAACGAGTTTCGTCATATGTTCGCACTTATAAAACGTCCATATTATGTCCAGGGTTAGATGTTTATATTTTTTACATTTTTTCGATCATACTGCCGAAGAGGTTTTCGGCACTTTGCTCAGGGCACTGCAGAGTAACTGGGCTTTCAGGCAGGAATCGAAACTGCTCCTTCTTAACACAAATTCAGTACCTTTTGATATTATCGTACATGATATGTTAGCGAGACCAAAACAGATGTTGCACCCTACATTAAAAAAAAAAAAAAAAAGAAAAGAAAGCCATGGGAGGTCTTGGGATTGCCTATTACTGTTTAGGTCGTGATGTAAGACTGGGAAT
This sequence comes from Anabrus simplex, assembly GCF_040414725.1. Lineage (NCBI taxonomy): Eukaryota > Metazoa > Arthropoda > Insecta > Orthoptera > Tettigoniidae > Anabrus > Anabrus simplex. The sequence goes on along the minus strand of NC_090265.1, from coordinate 1,791,434,551 downwards.
GTTACGTTTTCGTGTTAAAATACCAAAAACTGCAGTCGTTTTATTTGCGCATGTTACATTTTAAATGGTTGGTATCATTTCAAACTCGTACTGACATGTGCAGCGAGCACGCTTTCCAGATGACCTCAAGGTCACAAATAACCGTAATTTCTGAAGTTTTTACATTTCTTTTATCTTTCCAATTTGATTGGATGTGTGACGTGCAGAATTGAATATAATGCATTCGAGAACTTTTAAGAATCGATACTTACATTCGAAACCATGTTTTCGAGTTCAACATAACCTTTAAAAGTCGATGTAGGCCTAATTTGCACGGTACGAGATTTCCAGAAACGGACTACGAACAGTATACCGGAGACCAAATTACAATGAAAGATTAAGAAATGAACGGATTTTGCCATCATTTTGGGTGCTTTTGTATCTAATGTGCTTTATTTTATTAGATGAGAGAATTAAAAACTACTTGTGGTCAATTGTCGTTTGGCTTGGCGTTATTAGATTTTTCGAAGTTTGGCTAGCCTAATCAAAGTTGCTGAACTGACCGAAGTTTTCACGGGAAACTGACTAAGATTCCCCTGTAAAATTGAATATAAAGTACCGAGATTTTGAACTCGCGTACCGATAATTAATGCAGTTTCGCGGTCTAACATGCCCGCCTCTCATCCAGAGGGCCCGGGTTCGATTGCGACCAGGTCAGGCAATTTTACCTGGATATAAGTCTGGTTCCAGGTCCATTCAGCCTACGTGAATACCTTTAATTGTGGAGCTATCTAATGGTGAGATTGTGACCCCGATCTACAGAGCCAGGAATATTTGCCGAGAGGATTCGTCGCACTGAGCATGCGCACCTCGTAATCTGCAGGCCTTCGGGCTGAGCAGCGGTCGCTTGGCAGGCAAAGTCCCACTGGAGCTGTAGTTTGGTTTGGTTTAGGAGTTTTTGTAAGATTATAATTATACATATTTAATTTTTGTGATGTTTAGCCAAATTGTTGATGGTTTTCATTCATTCCCGGATTTTCCGTTTTCCCGTGTTGTACGTTTTATTTTCATGGTCCCTCGAAAAACGGAGAATCGAGGTTTCACTGTATAAGAAAAATTGCACTGTGTGCATTTAAGTCTATATATTCCCGAGTTTGAGTATTTGTCGTAAATTGTATTGACGGAATTAGAATTGAAAAATATATTACGGTTGGTGTTATAGGTTCGGTATGCGATGTTAATATTATGTTTATTTAATGGTTTAGTGACATTATGAATAGCTGGGTTGGTGAAAGTAAAAGTAGCGAAATTTGTTCTTTTGGTTTTTTTGGGAACTAGTGTAGTTGAATTCTTTAGTTTAATTTTACCTATGATTCTGGTGATCATTTCAGGTTTAAAACCATTCATCATGGCTAGTTCTTTGATGAAACGTATTTCTTTATCTCGATTAGCTTTAGAAAGGGGAATGTTCATGGCCCTGTGAATCAAGCTGTAAAATGTAGCTTGCTTATGGGAGTGAGGGTGCAAGGATTCGCTTTTTATTGTTATAGGGGCGGCAGATGGTTTCCTGTAAATCTGGTAAGTGAACTCATCTTTATCTCTAGTCAATGTTAAATCTAAAAAGTTTAGGGAGTTGTTGATCTTGTCCTCTTTAGTAAACTGAATACTAGGGTTAAGGTTGTTAAGAAGCCTGAGTACGTTGTCGCTATTATTCAATTGTTTATCTATGATAACGAATGTATCATCCACAAATCTCAGCCATAGATTTACGCCGTTAATTTTATCAGTTATTAATTTGGTTTCCATATTGTCCATAAAGATATTGGCAAGAATGCCAGAAATTGGGTCGCCCATTGCTAATCCTTTTTGATGATATATTTTATGATTAAATGTGAAATAGTTATTGTTAAGTCCAAATTTCAATAAATTAATAAAATCGTCTATTTCGTATCTGCTTAGATTGTTTTGTTTCATAAGGTTAGATTTTAAGATTTTAATTGTGTCAAATACGGGTATGTTTGAATACATGTTAGTGATGTCATAAGATACCATAACGTGATTATCTGTTAGTTTGAATGTGGACAATTTGTTACAGAAATCTACGGAATTCTTTATGTAGGCTTTATTGTTGAATTTATAATGCTTATACAGGAAACGATGCAAAAATGTTGAAACGTTATATGTGGGACTATTTTTACAATTTATAATGGGGCGCATTGGAATCTCTTGTTTATGTATTTTTGGTAAAGCTCTGGCTGTGGGTAATTTAGGGTTCATTATGGTAAGTTTTTGTTGTTCGCACTCTTGTAAAAGAAAAGAAGACTTCTTTAACAGGTTCTTAAGGTCTCTTTGGATTTTTAAAGTGGGGTCTTTTTCCACTATATTATAGGTTTCAACGGAAAAGAAGTTTTCGGTTTTGCTAATGTATTCATCTTTATTCATTAGTACCGTTGTGGGACCTTTGTCTGCTTTTGTGACTATAATATTGTTGTTATTGATTTTGCACTTAAGTTCGGTTATCTGTTTGTTAAAGTTTGATATTGACTTAGAATTCAATTCTTTAACTAAAGAGGGGAGATTCTTCTTTACTTCGTATTTCACGTCATTTCGATGTTCGATTGGGAGTTTTAAAATACTAGATTCAGCCTCAGCAATATTGGTAATGAGGTCGTCAGACTTATTGGAGTTGGGCCAGTTGAATTTCATGCCTTTATTCAAGAGGTCCATTTCACTGCTAGAGAGTGTGGTATTGGATAGATTGATCGTGGAGGGAATGTTATTTAACTGGGGTGCATGTGAGTTATTCATTCTGTGAGAGTTGACGGATTTTGTTTGTGAATCCTTGAGGAGTTTTAGTTTTTTCTCCAAAACTGATTGCTTATTGCAGCTGATACTTTTTTGTTAACGAATTTAGAATAGGAGTTTTAGTAGACATAAATAATCTTATTGATTATTTTAAAGTTTTAAATTTATATATTTTTATCAATGTATATTAGACATTCTTTTGTGATATACACCAGGATCAGGGCCCTGACCCACCAATGATTTATGTTAACTATTGCTGATGATGCTCACAAAGTTGAGTGAAACATGTCCAATTTGTGATTAAATGGTTTCATCCTAATTATAAAGATTTTGTGTATTGGAAAGGTGGTTCTTTAATTCTAATAATTTGATACGGTACATCTTAAGAATGAAATTATAACATTATTTACTACGGACTTCCACGTCTACATGAGGCATTTTCTGGTTACACGAATTTGTCATTTGACCTACCCTCTTCTATTTGGATAATTTTAGCAGCGTTTTCGACAAGTTCTTCAATTTACAAGTAATAACTCTCATTATTGTTCTGTATTGAAGATGACGTTAGGCATAGATATCAAGGATAATTTAATAAAAAACCACCTATTCAATACTTTCCACGTTTAATGTGGTTATTATCTACATGATTTTATGTAGACTTATTTAGGTCAGGTACATGTTTCACCCATTATTTTGGGCAACACCAGGAGTAGAAATGTTGATAAGACAGGTGCTGCCGGAACAGACAGGTCCATCTAGTATTAATTGAACAAATATTCTTAAGATCCCTCCCAAAGACCAAGCAACACATCAACGGGAACAATATTCATACAAGACTGTATCAAGTGTCTAGGATGTTCCTTCTCAATTAAGCAGCAGCCTAAAACTATGAAACAGCTTAATATTGTACTCTTGTCAATTCCTTGACGTTACATGAGACCCAAAGTCAAGACGCTAACAGTTTCATTCACAACGTTCTTGACCAGTCTACCTACAACAATTGGTTTTTTAAATCTCCACTTGTGCATGACAACACATTTAAATATTAGTTACGTCAAGAACACGAAAATGAAAATCGTGGGTCAAATAAGCCCCAGTTTTAATATCACCCTTTCTCAAGACTTATGATAAAAAAGAAGATCCATTTCATTTTATTTTGAACATTTTAAGTTAACCAGAATAGAACTGCCAAGTTAAAACACATTTAATTTAAATTTATATTTTCAATCTTGACCAACCTACAATCAACAATCAGTTCAAATCTCCACTTATTGTTGACGACACATCCTGTCAACAGACACGGTACGTCAAGAACATGATATGATATAGGGGTCACATAAACCCCAATAAGAAGATCCATTTTAGTTTTGGACATTTTTCATATTAGATTAGGACCAAAAAACTTAACTGTATTAACTTATGTTACCCATCTTAAGGGTTCATTAATGTTTGTATATATTGTATATAGTGTATATATTGGTATGTTTATATTGGTTAAAAAGGTCCCAAACCTTGACCTAAAGGTTGTATACAGGCTGAAGATGCCCAAAATAATGGGTGAAACATGTACCTGACCTAAATAAGTCTACATAAAATCATGTAGATAATAACCACATTAAACGTGGAAAGTATTGAATAGGTGGTTTTTTATTAAATTATCCTTGATATCTATGCCTAAATTCTTCAATGTTTTTTAGTGCTTCTCGATTATGATTTTTATCCAACATTCCAAGATGTCTTAATCTATACCGCCCCTAATTCGACTACGTATTTTCATCCTAATTTTAAATATTAGCCTTCAACTTCATCAAATACTGTATATTTTAACTGTATTATTCTTATCCTGTGAAGCCTTGGTTTTGATAATCTATTCCCCAGGCGTGATATATATTGTTCAAGCTTTTTATCAAAAAGATCCATTTCAGTGTCAGACATGGATTATTTTTAAAATACAATGTGACACAATTACTTTTAGACAAACGTTTTAATTTTTCAAAGTGATTTTTGTATATGTATCTATTTTTTTCAATACTTTTGTGCTGTAATCATTATGCAACCACAGTATCAACACCTGTAAGTGTTCATCAATACGTTTTTTGTGAATTGTTAAGATTCCTCAGACCAGTGTGTGTTTTAAGATTGAACGAGGCTGATGATGCCCAATAAATAGTGGGCGAAACATGTACCTTTAAAATTCTAGTAATTTCTATGTGTATATGATCACACAATAGTGGTATAAATTGTATTGAATAGGTGGTATTAAAATTACTCCTTGTGTAAACTTTGTGATTGGTATAAACTGTTATCGGAACTAAACGTTGTGCATAAGAAATCAGTTTACTCTGCCGTCAAATATAGTCCTTTTCATTCAACAGTAGTTGATTGTACTTCAATATTAAACTTCTAGGCGTGAATTTGTTAGATACCACGGGGTTTTGAGCTTATGAATTTTCATATATTTAATTTTTATTTAAGCTTACCACTCAGTTGAGTATCTTACTTCAAATTATGAATGTGTCTGGACGTATACAGTAAAACCTCCTTAATTCGAAGTAGTTGGGACACAAAAATTGTACTTCGAATTATGTGATTGCGAATTAACTGCCAAACCGTAATTAAAAAATGCCAACCCTCGCGGCTTCACAAAGCATTCTAAGATTCGTTACTGCATGCAGTTAACCTTTATTCCCAGTTTAAACCTTTCAAATGCCATGGAAAATTAAAAAACCTATTTCCAAAATGTATCCATCCGACAAGGTGTATTTACAGTATTCAAATAATGCACTTGGATAATGCACCAGCAAACATAACCTCACGCAGTAAAATTTTTAAAAAAGGGATAAAAATGATTCAAAGATGAGGAGAAATCTATACTGGTTCCCCTATATTTATTTATTTATCGTATGGCATATACATCAACAGTACAATAAATTACAGATCTATATCTACATTATTTACATAGGTAATTGCCTGTGCCGTCTCCAGGAAAAATTCATTTGTTTCTCCATTGAAACGTCTCAGTGGGCATTCTTGTGTGATATGCTTCACAGTTTGCCTCTCAGCACCACAGTCGCAGCAGGATCATGACTTTTTCCTCCATTTATACAGCAGATCTGCACGCGCGCGCACACGCACACACACACACACACACACACACACCCACACCCATGGTTGGTCCGGATCTGGTTTATCTCGGACCATACTTTCCGAGGTTGTTCAAAGCCAGGACCCTTCTGTGTAATGCATGGCATTTCTAAGGATTCTGCTGGAGCAAATTGTCTCCATTCATTAGACCATCTCTCAGTCAGGTTGAAATTATTGGCTATAAGGTTCTCCGCCGTGCAGATGGGTGGACGTCTTGACTTAAGTCTATGTGTAGGTGGAGGATATCCTCATAAATGGGCAATCTTTGATTATTCTGGATCTTGTTGTATTCATTCATCAGAGCAATGCACCTACGGAGGTGGGGTGGAGGAATATGGCTTAGTACGGGCAACCATTGAATTGGAGTTGGTCTGATCGTGCCTTTGATCATTCTCATTGTATCATTAAACTGAACATCTATTCTCTTCACATGAGGACTGTTCATCCAGATGGGGGCACAATACTTTGCAATAGAGTAAACCAGACTTAGAGCTGAGCAGCGCAGAGTAGTTGCATGTGCACCCCAAGAAGAACCACACAGTTTTCGAATTATGTTGTTACGTGTCTGAATCTTGGCAGTGCTCTTTCTCAGATGTTCTTGGAATGACAGTGTTCTGTCTAGTGTAACACCTAGATATCTGGGGTGTGTATTATAGCGGAGGAGAGTGTTATCGAAGTATACGTTGAGGTCCCTTGAAGCCATTCGGTTGTTCAGATGAAAACAAGAAACTTCTGTTTTACTCATACTTGGTTGGAGTCTCCATTTTCAAAAGTATTTTCCTAAAGCAGAGAGATCTTTTGTCAACGTTTCTCCTGTCTGCTCGAAGCATTCGTCTTTAGTGGCAAGAGCCCAGTCATCTGCATACCCAAATTTCCTGGATCTCGTGGAGGGTATATCTGAAATATGTAAACTGAACAAGAGTGGGGCAAGCACTGAACCTTGCAGGAGTCCATTGTTTAGTTTGCTGGGTTTACTGATTTCATCCCCCATGACCACACGAAATGTTCTGTCACTCAACATGTTATTTATAAGATGAGCCAGACTCCTACATGGAATCTCTTCATACTGTGTCGTAAGCTGCCTTTAAGTCAATAAATGCTACTGAAGTCTTTAGTCTTTGCTGGAATCCTGCTTCAATGAGGGTAGTTAGTGACAAGACTTGGTCAGCACAGCTTCTTTGTGGCCTGAATCCTGCTTGTTCAATAGGGATTGTTTCAAACACTTTTGTAGCAATTCTATTCAAGATTAGCCTTTCAAGTAATTTATAGCATACACTAAGCAGTGCTGTTGGTCTATAGCACTCTGTTGCATCATTAGGCTTTCCTGGCTTTAGGATTGCAATTATCTTACTCATTTTAAATAAGCGAGGTAGATTACCTGTTCTAAGAATGTAGGTTAGAAACTTAGATAACCATAATTTCGTATTTGCTCCACAATTAATTAGAAACTCAGGATAAATCCCATCAAATCCTGGTGCTTTACCAGTTTTTATGTCTTTTAAAGCTGCCTCAGTATCTTGCACACTAAATGGTCTCGTATATTCTGACTCAGGGGGGCTTGTGGACTTAAGACTTGTTTTTTGATGTTTCTTGTATGCTTTCTGTCTCTCAGTGTTCTAGACATATCAACTATATGAGCTGCAATTTTGTTTGGAGTAACTGGAGAACTTTTACGAAAGATGGAAGTGGCTCCACCAAGCTTCCGTAACAATGACCATGCCTTTCTGCTTGATTCTCTGAAATTCATAGATGTCACAGTTTCAGTCCATCTTTCTCTTCGGGCATTATCTAGATTATGAAGCAGTTCATCCCCGATTTCTTGTTCACCAGTGGCAAGGAATTCTTGGTATAAGTTTTCAGTTGCATCAGTCCAGCCAAGAATATACTCCTTTCTATAGCCTCTAGAAATGAATTTTTTGCTGTGGCAATTACAGCACCCACGAATCTCTCATAATTGTTACTTGTTGGTGTTATCCATCTAACATATTTACCAAGGTCACACGAGAACGCTTTCCAGTCTGCTTTCCTGAAGTTCCATGTTGGTGGTATCCATCTAACATATTTACCAAGGTCACACGAGAACGCTTTCCAATCTGCTTTCCTGAAGTTCCATCGTGGATGAGGATAAGAAGTTACCAGGGGTATTTGCATTCCAACCTCAAGACATACAGGACGATGTTGGCTATGTGGGAAATCTTAAAGTACTTTCCGTGATGTGAGCAGAGGTTGATTATTCTGATCACTGGAAACAAAACATAGGTCTGGGTTGTATTCCTGTTTCCATGCAGCAGATCTAAATGTTCCTCTATCCTTTGCATCAAATACAAGATGAATATTATGTTCCTCAGCCCAGTTCATGAGAGTTTCTCCATTAGAATCAGTGGCACTATATTTCCATTCTTCATGGTGACTGTTGAAGTCACCCACATAGATGGCTGGATGGTCCTGTACCTGAGTCATCTGGGAGGGCCATGGTGAAGATGGAGGCTTGTAGATGTTTATGATGGTGATATCTCCAACTTTGATAACGCTATGTATGTTGTCTTTTGAGTTAGCTGCGAGCAATGAGGCATTTTCAATAGTACTACGGACATACGTAGCTGTACCATTTGCATGGTGATAAGTTGCACCTACGATATCATATCCCGATATTAGCCCTCTCGTTTGTAATTGGTGTTCATCCGCACCATGTGTTTCCTGAATGGTAACCACATCGATTTTTCCATCTCGTAGGATTCTCTACAAGTATTGGCATTTGGATTTACTTATGCCTTATATATTTAGATGAAGGACTTTAAGTGTAGGCCCGAAAGTCTTTGCCTGTTGGTTCTAAAAAGAACCATTTGAATGATTTTTCATTGTCATGTAAAGTAGCTTTGTTCTATTACTGTACTGTATGCATTTTAGATGCCTTGTACTTGCACGGAAAGTAACCAATGCCCTTAAAACATTGTGGCTTATCAAACTTTCCTATGGCGAGGGGAGAAAGTCTCTCGCTTCTGTCTGTCTGTACTACAACACAGTACAGTGACTATCCTTGTACGATTTCCCGCCATGACACTTGTCCATGGCCGCCTTATCTCGTAATTTAGAAATGGTAACTCTTGTCGCGTCATGAAGTATTCTAAGGGCCGGTTGTATAAACATAGCTGATCCGAGATCAATTTTGATTCGAGATCAGAAAATGATCCTTTCCAAGGTGCTCGTTGTGTTATATAACGTTGATCTCCGATCTCATGATCCGGATCAACTTTGATCCATCATCATTTCACTTGGCAACGATGTAAACAGTGTGGGAAATTCGTAGTAATCAGGAGTAATTTCCCTAGCAGAAGTTTTCTATAATGAGAACTGGTTTGCAAACATGTACACAGTTATTTCAATCAATTTGATTCAGCATATAATAATATCTCATAATATGAATATATCTGATATAATAATGCAAAAAAAATTATATTTTCCCTTTCTTTTTCACAGTACGCAGACATCGTCTTAAATTTCACCTTGATCGTTGTCGTCAGTAAAATTATACAAATACACCGCAATTACCAAACAGATCACTTTTCACTGATCCAGAACACAAGCGTAAACAAAAATAATGCTAATATAAATGAAACAAGTACACGGTACAAATTGAACAACACGAAAGCGTTACAAACTGCAATCTCCAATAGCCAAAGGAAAATAGCCATACCACTACATTTTTCATTAGTAGTTCCCTAATGTACTCCTCGAACTGAGGATTCGTATTTCTTAATAACTGCAACGGACTAGTAATTTGAGATGTTTTACTTACACTGACCTCGCAACATGCATTGACAAAATTACTCTCGTAACTGCTGACGTGAAGTCCACAGATGAGAAGGTAACATAAATTACAGCTCCCTGCGAGATTTTTAATTCAAGAAGTCCAGATATTTTATGTTTAGTGGGACTGGGAGTCTATGAGACCTCACGTTACCGGTTAAAAGATAAAATAATATTTAAAAAAACAACGAAGAATCTGTATTTATTATTCAGCAGGCTTATATTAAATGCATACCGGTACCTAAGATATTTATTATTTAGTACAAATGTAAATATGAATGATAAATACTCCATAATTTCAGATTGGGTGTTCACTAACTGTTGGTGGGACTCCTGATTCAAAGTCTGACGAAAGAAATATTAACATTATAGCTGCAGTAAAAGATCAATTTGAGCCTGATGAAAATCCGTTTGATTCGAGTTCTGTTTTTTTTGATGATTCATTTTCCGTATTGGAAGATATATCTGCAGTAGAGGCGTCATGCTACGAAGAGATTGTAACCGAAACAGCTGCGACAGATTGACACAGATAGGTGGAATCAGTGACTAAAGCCAGCGATAACGTGGAAGTAAACGTACTAATCGAAATACTGTCAACTCCAGCACACCGAAGCACGTTAAAACTACAATAATAATAATAATGTTATTTGCTTTACGTTCCACTAACTACTTTTTCGGTCTTCGGAGACGCCGAGGTGCCGGAATTTAGTCCCGCGGGAGTTCTTTTATGTGCCAGTAAATCTACCGACACAAGGCTGACGTATTTGAGCACCTTCAAATACCACCGGACTGAGCCAGGATCGAACCTGCCACGTTGGGGTCAGAAGGCCAGCGCCTTTACCGTCTGAGCCACTCAGCCCGGCGTTAAAACTACAATGAATGACTGTAAATATATTATAGTCAGTTCATTATCACTTACTAATGTTTACGAAACTAATTTGTTGGAATCAGTTCTAACGGCACTAGCTGCAGTTACCAGTCGTTGCGCAACAATAACTGTTGTTTCGGAAACTCATTTTAAACGTATCACCATGTTAAGTCACTGAAAATCACGCATTTTTACAGATAAGTCATTCCAGAAACCGGCCATAAATCCCTGGAACATTGGAGTAAACTTCTCATTAGAGAGTCGCGAAGTCTACCTTTCATAACCTCAACAGTGTGTTTGGTTAGACGGAATCTCATTTTAAAAGCTTTGTAGCTAAGTTCTAAGAATGAGTTTCCTCTTTCGTGGAATACTTGAAGAGACCGCCGAAATTCTTCATTATCGTCATCGAAGAAAAATCGGAGAAGTCAGAAATCTGTACGGTAATTCAAAGACAGAATCGCGATAAAAATCCCTTCATCAGATTAAATACCGGTAATAATGCAGAGACTCTTTTTTAAATTTTCTTACCATGATTATTGTTATGGCACTATTTTTCACTACAAAAGCCTTTTTCTTTTCACGTTGATAAATGCGGCCTACAATACAAGAACACTACTTGATCCGGATCACAAGGCTTGATCCAAGGAATATGTTGGATCAATTTTGATTCGAGATTAAGGAAAAATGATCTCGGATCAACGTTTATACCACACAAATTTGAGGATCAACGTGATCTGGAATTAGTTTTACTCCTTGATCTAGGATCCACTGCTTTATACAACCGGGCCTAAGACCCATTAATGCATGCAATCACCTTGATTACTGTACCATTTGCATTTTTAGATGCCTTGTACTTGCACGGAAAATGCCTGATGCCCTTAAAACATTGTGGCTTATCAAACTTTCATATGGCGAGGGAAGGAAATCTCTCGCTTCAAGTGTGCATTGCAACACAGTATACGGTCCCCAACCCTTGTACGATTTTACGGCTGGCACTTCTCTCCTTTAAAACCGTAAGTCCGCTTGGGCTTGGCATTAAAAAACTAAAAAATGCTGTTTCATCGGCACTGACAATATTTTTCGGTGCGTACGAACTGATTATATGAGCCATGCTTTTTCGCTAACTGTCGCATCGTCACTGTTTGCGGATTATGTTTCTCTGCACACTGCCTGCTACGTGATCTTGTAGCGTTCCTTAAAATGCTGAATACAAAACAATTACTATTTCACTTGAAGTTAGCACATATGAAGCACGTTGTAGACACTGAAGTGAGTGAAAGTGTGGAAAGCTACCCCTGTACGTTCCGGGAGATGTGTTCGTTCATGACGCTTAGAAATTTTGAATTTAAATTACTCTGTAAAATACTATTTTTGTAAAATGTTGAGGCAGTTCTGAATTAAAAGTCTGAATTTTGGTAATGGCACCCACATTGTTCTTCTAATTATGAATTACAGTAGAACATTGATAATTCGAAATCGGTTAATTCAAAATCCTGCCTAATTCGAAGAAGGTCTCGTTCCTGGAAACATGAGATACAGTTTTGCAAGTTATTTAAATTGTTTAATTCGAAATACGGATAATTCATAATTCGAAGTACAATGTCGGCCCCATTACCGAAATTTAGACTTTTAATTCAAAACTGCCTTTACATTTTAAAACAGTAGTATGTTACAGAGTAATTTCAACTCGAAATTTATCCACGTCATAATAGAACGCGTGTTCCGGAATGTGGAGTGGTACCCTAGCTTTCCGCATTTACACTCACTTCGGTGGATCTACAGTGCGCTTCATGATTACTAAGTTGAATGAAATCGGAATTCTTTTGTATTCAAACTTTTAAGGAACGCCGTTAATATCACGCAACGGGCAGTGTGCGGGAAAACAGAATCCGCGAACACTGGTTGATGCCGACAGTTGACGAAAAAATAAACGTGGCTCATACAATAAATTCGTAGGCACCGAACAATACAAGGTGTGTTCAAAAAAAGACCGAACTGTGGCTAGAAAAACTTTTATTATGTAGCTTACATCATTTCACAGACTGCCCCCTTCAAAATAGTCCCCTGCACTATCAACAGCGTGTTGCCAACGTTTCTTCCACTTTTGGAATGCTTCCTGGAATGCACTTTCTTTGATGGCGCAAAGTTGCCTCGTCGCATTCTCCTTGATCTCTTCAATGTCTTGGAAACGATGTCCTTTCAAGGTGGTTTTCAATTTGGGGAATAAGAAAAAGTCTGCTGGAGCCAAGTCGGGAGAATAGGGCGGATGGGGGACAACAGGAATTTGGTGTTTTGCCAGATAACTGCGGACCGAGAGAGAGGCATGTGCTGGCGCATTGTCAGGGTGCAACATCCAGGATTTGTTTTCCCACAGTTCAGGCCTCGTCCTGCGCACAGCATCTCTCAAATGCGTTAAAACATTCTGGTACAGTTCTTTGTTCACTGTCTGGCCTCGGGGTACAAACTCGTGATGGACAATGCCTTTCCAATCAAAAAACACAATCAGCATCACCTTGATGTTTGAACGACTCATTCGTGCTTTTTTCGGTCGAGGAGAACCTTTCCCCACCCACTGTGATGATTGCCTTTTGGTTTCGACATCGTAACCGTACACCCACGTCTCATCTCCAGTGATGATGTTCTTCAGGAAGTTGTCATCAGCATCTGCGTTAGCAAGCATTTCCTGACTGATGCTGACTCGGTTCTCTTTTTGATCGTCAGTCAGCAAACGAGGGACAAATTTAGCACTGACGCGCCGCATCTGAAGTTTTTCGGTTAAAATTGCATGGCATGATCCTACGCTGATGCACACCTGATCAGCAACCTCTCGGACTGTCAAACGACGATTTCCACTAATCACTTCACGAACTCTCTCGACATGGCGGTCGTCTGTTGATGTGGAAGGTCGCCCAGGCCTAGGGTCTTCAGTGACAGACGTTCTACCGTCTTTGAAACGTTTAAACCACTCGTAGCATTGTGTACGACTCATGCATTCCTCCCCGTATGCTAGCTTCAACATTTCAAATGTTTCCACAAACGTTTTCCCAACTTTGATGCAGAACTTCACGCTCACGTGTTGTTCCTCAAGCATTATAGAATTCGACAAACATGTGACACACGCAATCTGAGGCTCTAACTCAACTGATAATGCAGGCAATGGAATGCGGAAAGCAGCGGTCTGTTGTCAGAAGTTGCCGCTAGGCACCGCCACAGTCACAACTCGCTCAATGTTGGGGTTTGCGCGCAATTTACAAAGTTCGGTCTTTTTTTTAACACACTTCGTATTGTCATTGCCGAAGAAACTGCATTACTTTATTTTAATGCGAGCCCAAACGATCATATGGTTTTAAAGGAGAAAGTGCCAGCCGGGGAATTGTACAAGTGTGAGGGCTCGGGGTCATTGTAGTGCGTTGCAATGCACATGGAAGCGAGAAACTTTATCCCCTCGTTATAGGAAACATCGATAAGCCACAATGTTATGGGCGTCGGGCACTTTCCATGCCAGTGCAAAGCATCTAAAAATGCAAACAGTACAGAAATCCAAAAAATAATGCATTTGCACAGGGTAACCAGCATAATTTATCCTCGTCTTTGAATTGTGTGATATTTTTCTTTCGTTGCGTGAGGTTATGTTTGTAAGTTATTTACCCAAGTGCATTATTTGAACATTGTAAATGCACCTTGTTGGATACAACTTGGGAATAGTTTTTTCCCATGGCATTTGAAAGGTTTAAACCATGAATCGAGGTGATTGCATGTATTAATGAGTCTTAGAATACTTTGTGACGCGGCAAGTGTTTACATTTCTGAAGTGCAAGAGAAGTGCCATGGCGGGAAATCGTACAAGGATAGTCATCGGAAAGTTCGATTTTAAGGACATCGGGCACTTTCTGTGTAAATACAAGGCATCTAAAACGCTTACAGTATAGTAATTCAATGAATAAAGTACTTGCACATGGGAGCCAGCATAGATTTCTTGTCTTTGAATTGTGCTTTTCTTTCTTTCGTTGCGTGAGGTTATGTTTGCCAGTGAGATATCCAAGTGCATTATTTGAATACTGTAAATGCACCTTCTTGGATACATTTTGGAAGTAGTTCTTTTTTCATGGCATTTGAAAGGTATAAACTGTGAATCAAGGTTAACTCCATGCAGTAACGGGCCTTAGAATATTTTGTAATGCAGCGAGGGTTGGTACTTCTGAATTGCGAATTGGCGGTTAATTCGAAATCACGTAATTCAAAGTCCGATTTTTGAGTCCCAAAGACTTCGAATTAACGAGGTTTTACTGTATCTGTATTTCGAATTAAACAATTTAAATAACATGCAAAGCAGTACCTCATGTTTCCGGGAACGGAAGCTTCTTCGAATTAGGTGAAATTTTGAATTAACCGATTTCGAATTATCGAGGTTCTACTGTATTGACTGGACGTTATACTTTCATATGATTTCAAACAGCTTCCATACTATCATAAACTTCAATGATTCCTTCATCTTTGACTCAAAATCCATTGAAAGGTTATAGTATCGAACCAAGATTTGTGGTTAGGGAATATCTCTTTCCAACAGAAAGTGGTGAGTATTCTGGGAAGGCGAGTTGAATTTTGCCAAGTGCTGAGAACAAGAAGTTACACGATGATGGTAGATTTGACGATATCCATCAAGGAATGCCTGTTTCGAAGTGTCGAGTGCCTTGATGTGAAGGTGTTTTATAAGAAAGTAGGCCATTAGTGACAGTATAATGAAGTGATGGACTTCATACAAGTGTATGCACCACAGGCAGGAAACAGGGAAGAAGATATTGAAGGATTCTTGGAGAAAATAGAAAAAGAAAATTTCAGGCGTGGAAGTGGTTATTATGGGAGATCTGAATGCACAGGTCAGAAACGAGAAACAAGGAAAGAAAGAAGTCATTGGACCATATGGATGTGGGGGAAAAAGAATCGCAAAGGAGAGGAACTAGTGGACTTCTGTAAAAAGAATGGACTTATAGTGGGTAATACGTGGTTTCAAAAGAAAAACAGCAGGAAAATTACAAGATATGGGTGGGGTGACAGAAGAATAAAAACAGTAATTGCTTACTTTTTGGTTGAGAGTAGAAATCACAGAAAGTTGATGGATGTGACAGCTTTACCAGGAGAAGCATTTGATTGGGACCAGAGAGTTGTGGTGGCAAAATCACGGTGGGGAGAAATGGAAAAACTAAGAAAGATAAGAGAAAGCAAAATAAAAGTATGGAAATTGAAAGACAAAAATATACAGGAAGATTTTCAGGCGAGATGGAAGCAACAAATCCCAGTTACTGAAGTGGAGTGGGCCAATTTAAAAAAAGGCATTTGTTAGTGCAGCAGAGTGTGCTTGTAGCAGGACATCTACAAGAGTGAAAGAAAAGGAGACACCGTGGTGGAATGAGTGAGGAAAGTGGTGAAAGAAAAGACAGCCTGGCGGCGAGAATGGAACCGAGATCAAACAGAACAAAGCAAAAAGAAGTATCTCAGCAGTAAACGGAGATGTTAGAAGGTGGTAGGAGAAGAAAAGAAGAGTTGGGAAGAATTTACACAAAAAATGGAAGCGGATGTAAGTGGCAGTAAAAGGATGCTGTATGGAAGAGATAAAGAGAAGATGGAAGGAGTATTTTAATACGCTATTGAATGTGAACAACTGTACTGGGGAGATAGAAGCAATACAGTGTGAGAACTTTACAACAGAGGAGGATATAACAATGCTGGAGGTGGAGTTAGCGGTACCAAAGATGAAGATGGGAAAAGCAACAGGGATGGATGAAATCAGTGTGAAAATGATGAAGGCTGCTGGACCTGTTGGTATGCAATGGTTGTACCAACTACTAAAGTGTGTGTGGAAACACAAATGTGTACCAGAAGACTGGAAAAAAGGGATAATAATCCCCGTGTTTAAGAAGGGGATGAGGAACGTTGTGGTAACTGTAGAGGAATCACACTTGCCATATAGCGCAGGTATTTACAATACTGGAAAGGATATTAAAAAGAAGAATGAGAAGAAAGATTGAAGGAGAGTTACAAGAGGAAAGTATGGCTTCAGGAGTGGAAGATCTACAGTAGACCCAATCTTTAACATGAGACAGCTGATGGAAAAGAACTGGGAATATGGAAAGGATCTGGTCATGACTTTAATACATACAGAAAAGGCATATGATAGTGTCCCCAGAGAGAAGGTTTGGGAAACCATGGTTAAAAAGAGACTCAGAAGAGAAATTTTAGAAATGGTGCAAGCAATGTACAACTGTGTTGGCAGAGTACTGACCCCAGTTGGAAAGACAGAATGGTTTAAGAATAAGACTGGACTAAGACAGGGGAGCGTGCTGTCATCTCTTTTGTTTATGATGGTTATGGATGAAAATGTAAAGGAAACAAAGGAAGCCTATGGAGATATAGAGATGAAGATACTGCTATTTGCAGATGATGTGATCTAGGGAAAGAACAGCAAAGAAGTACAAAACAACTAGATGTGCTGATCGAAAAAATTGAAAAGTGTGGCATGAAAATCAGTACAGAGAAAAGCAAGACTATGATGATGTCGAGAGGAAAAAGGCAAGGAAAGGGCACTGTGAAAATTTGAAGTCAGTCTGGAAATTGTGGACAGTGTTAAATACCTCGGAAGTGAATTAATGCAAAATGCTAAGGTGGACATGGAGATTAGCACGAGGGTACAGCAGGGTAATGCATTCTACCAAAGTGTAAGAAAATGTGTTTGGAGCAAAGAAGTTCCAAGGAAAAGTAAAAAAATAATGTACAAAATGTACCATGTACCCATACTGACTTATGCAGCTGAGACTTGGACTTTGACAAGCAGGCAAAAGAGTAGAATTCAAGCCAGTGAGATGAAATTCCTAAGAACTACGATGGGTCAGACAAGGAAAGACAGAGTGAGAAATTAAGATGTTAAGAAGGAAGTTTGGGATAGGACAGCTAAATGAAAAAATGAAATGTCGTATGGCTTTTAGTGCCGGGATATCCCAGAACGGGTTCGGCTCGCCAGGTGCAGGTCTTTCTATTTGACTCCCGTAGGCGACCTGCGCGTCATGTTGAGGATGAAATGATGATGAAGACAGCAGCACATACACCCAGCCCCCGTGCCATTGGAATTAACCAATTAAGGTTAAAATCCCCGACCCGGCGGGGAATCGAACCCGGGACCCTCTGAACCGAAGGCCAGTACGCTGACTGTTCAGCCAACGAGTCGGACACAGCTAAATGAGAGAGTTAAAAAGAATAAACTAAGGTGGTTTGGACATGCAAAGAGGATGGAGGAAAATAGAATTCCAAGACAGATGCTGGAGGCAAAGTGCGAGGACAAGAGAGCAAGAGGAGGACCTAGAACAAGGTGGATTGAATCAGTAAAGAGCGGCATAAGAAGATGAAATTTAGACTGGGACAAGATCGTGGAAGAGGAATCGTGGAAAGTAAGGGGAACATGGAGAAGTGCCATAAATACCCCGACCTGGCAGGAGCTGGATAAGGGGAAATGGTGATGATGTTGCGTGTACCAATTGAGATCTTCTGTATAACTATTGAAAATAAATGAAATTACACACAACGTTTTTCTCTCCAACTCTTCTTTACGTCAACCCATTTCAACATTAATAAAGAGGTAAGTGTTTTTACACACTTCGAATTCCCTTTAAACTCTCCTTTCATTCAATTTCATTCATTAACACGTAAATTCTCCTATTATTACAGACTTCATAAATGTCACAAAATTAAACCTAAAAATTTTAATTTGCCACTGCATCTTGTTTTTGTCCAAATTCTGGACTACAAGATCGAGTCCTTTTATTGGTACAGCCAATAAATCGGGCCTTAACACGTTGGCTGCCAAATCTATACCTGCCCCCTTCATGCCGGGCTCAGCTCGGCCGGTGAGCGAGGATCTCACAGCGTAGATCGTTCGCTTATCGGCTGCGCGAAATATTTTAGGTGCAAGGATAGATGAAGAACTAGTGGCAAATGAAAGAAAGGCTAAATAGGGTTTATACATTTATTAAAACTACCGCTCTTTAAATTTAACAAAAAATTTACAAAATCTAGGAAATCTTGAGTAAGTTTTCTTCCATTATGACGTTACTAACATGGACACATCTTCGATTAATGGATCAACAGAAACCTGAATCTGCAAGTATAACGTAGAATTTCTAGTTAAAATTCAATTAAATGATAAATAATAATTGTTTTGATATTATTTCCTTCAATAATAATTGAATTATTTGAAAATTAAAATTTATCCTTTCAATGGATTTCATTAGAATCGTATTGGAAAATGATCATTTTCTCTCCATTATAAAAATTAAAATAAAATTTTTCTTCCATAAATTTATGATCATATCGTCTTCCCTAGACTTTAAACTTATTAATCAACTCATTTACATAATTATTTACTGACTAATTCTCACATAATAATTTTACATTTGACCCCATGTCAACCTACATTTCAGTCGTTATCTCGTAGTAATGGGTTATATTACATTTACAATTTCCATTTGTTGAATTCAATCCACTGATATGGCCTTTACTTATATGATCTCATTCGCTAGTTAAGACCCTATTCCTCCTTAAAGACTAATAAAATTCATTAACGATTCATATTATGTTAATCAGTAAAGTAATGAAGTCGGCGTAAAATCAGCCAAAAATCACGCGAATAGCGAAGAGCATCATCACAAATATGGACAATAAAAATCACACTAGGCAAAATATAGACGAATCACACACACTACATTCACACAAAGGTACACGGGGAAATTATAGACATATTTACGTGAATGCTAGCCTTTGATTATTATTTTTCAAGATTACTCAGAGTCAGGAAATATCATTACGATGACAATATCATGAAAATTCCTCTCGTCAACCTGAGATGTGATAGAGCATAGATTGTCACTTCACTGAGGAATCTGATCATACGACGATGTTCATGGGAGTATTACGAATAGAAATCATCCAAAATATTGGTTAAGAATGCCTATAACACAAGTCAAAATCAACAATACGCGCACGCGGTTCATGAGCTATCGTATTTATTTTTATTCTCCTACCGTAATTATAACTCTCAATTAATCTGCGCTCACACTGAAGAAGTTGTGTCAGATAACACATTTTCTTCTCAAATTGACTTAACAATGGATGCACAAATTATCCTCTAAAATTATAATGTCCATCCAGAAGTCAATTAATTATAAT
The DNA here is from genome assembly GCF_040414725.1 of Anabrus simplex. Lineage (NCBI taxonomy): Eukaryota > Metazoa > Arthropoda > Insecta > Orthoptera > Tettigoniidae > Anabrus > Anabrus simplex. The sequence continues at coordinate 1,791,414,735 of NC_090265.1, read as the reverse complement.
AGCACAGCAAAATATACAAGTGTATCTTTCGGATACTGCCATCTTCCAGGCCTATATTTAAACAAATTGAGCACATCTTAATCTTGTTCAATAATAAATATCATTATGCTCATGACCTTAGAAATTCCTTTAACCGGTAATGAAGTTGATTTAATTTTATTCTTCTTCTTCTTATTATTATTATTCCTGGCCGCGCAAGATCACACATGCGGAAGCTACTGTATGATAAGATCTAGATGACTCTAACGCACTCAAATTCAACAACATGTCGTACAATTGAAGAATGAAATCTCACGTAATGAAATTTACGAAATTACTGTCCCATTTGATTTTAATTCAAATGTAAAATCATTTAAACCATTCTAGTTTAACGTTGGGGTCAAGTTAAATTTATCTCACCTGCCACAACGAACTCGGGACAGTTGAAATGTCTCTCGATGACATTCACTCCAAAACAAACTAACAGATTCCAAACACACATACAACATCACTAACTACTGTCACCAAAGAAAGAAGAAATAGAAATTTCTAACTATGACTAACTAATAGAAATTATTAAACAAATAAGTAGAGGCTATATCATTACAACTTTACATTTACAGAAAGAAAGAAGAATAACAATGTTTAAATATTACTTGAGTGACTGTCGATGGTTGAAGTAGGCTGATGACCTAGTGCATTACCACATCTTGTCCCATCGAATCTGGTCTCGTCCGCGTCTGAGGTGCCTCACGTGTTACTCGTTCATTGAGGACATATTAGCGCGCAGGAAACGACAGCATTCTTGTTGTAGAAGGACTGGCATCTTGACTTGCGCTCGAACCAACAGTCTCCTCTGTAGAAGTTCCTCGTGAGAGCTGAACCCCCCCAAAAAAAAAAAAAAAGTCTTAGACAAGTCCAGGACACACACCGACGATTTACGAGATGGATGGAATGACTTAACTTTTATTTTCTCCCTTTAACTGTAGGCAAAATTTCAAGAATGTCTGAACTGCTATCTGTTATGCGTTGGAGGCTTTAAATGAAATGAAGTTCTCCAGTGAAGCAAAGTACATCTTGTCTCGTCTGCAGCTGTAGTCAGAATAATCCCCCAGTCGTTGATTTCAGAGGTAGAATCCCAGGGTAAAATTTCCTTAGGAAATACCATAATTTCGTCTTCTTAAGATAGAGGTGTGTCCTTTAATTGCATTTGATTGGTTATCTCCTTACATTTTCACGAAGATTATCATCTGATTGGCTGCCATAGTTCCACGTCACATAACCTTGCCAGTATCGATCAACTGAAAGACACATATTTCGCCTCGCCACGTGGTACGCACGGCTGGTTGAAGGTCGGTCGTCTAACAGTATTTCCGCTTGTCTCCCTTGCTCGCTGTCAGCTGGAATTCCCGTCCACCTGGCGACTAGCTCTCGCCGACACGAAGTGATGAAATTCACTTCCTGGCATACGAAATAATGTTCCAACTTAATGCAGGAATGAAATATTCTCCCTTAATAAAATTTTTACCATTTTTAAAGGGGACAATATTTAACACAGCTACTTACCATCAAGCACTCTTCTTCACTCGTGCTTCTAGAAGACTGCAGTTTCATCTCTTCACATGAGTGTTTCAACAGTCTAACAATTTTTATGCCGACGTTTGAACTGTTTAATACCCGATAAATTTTCTCTAACACCCTCAACCGTCAAAAGGCCCCGCTTTACTTGTTTCAACGTAACAATTTATTTCAAACCTCACTTGAAGTGAGCAACGGAAACGTCTCTTTACAAAATTTACGTTCTTTAAAAACTACCAGTATACAATTTCTTACCAATTTTTAAACAAGGACATTCATAAATTTACGACTATTTGTATATTAGACTTTATTAAGACTTCATTTTAAGAGTATCAAAACTATTGTCAACCATTTCACTCACCATTTGAAACACATTTCCAACATCATCTTCATATTCATATGTAATGTAATTACAATAAGGTACCTGATTAATTAACTTTCAGATTGAGACTAGGCTGAAGATGCCCTTAATTAAAGGGCAAAACATGTCCCTATAGTTTTATTTACAAATTTAATTCTTTATTAACATCTCTTTTTATGTATTGAATAGGTGGAATAATTAAACTTTATTATTTATTTGACTTCATTGTACATTTCAATACGGACCAAAATGTGAGAATTATAACATGTAATAAGCACTCTTATCAACTGGCTAAAATTTTCAGGAAAAAGAACATCAATGTTGCATACAAAACGGATAAAATACTAATAAGATAAGTTTCAATTCAGATAAGAGAGAGAATAAATGTATATTTAATAAATCAGATGGACACTGGAGAGTAGTTTCTAATGAAACAGTCTACAAGGAAATAGAACCAGTAATGAGCACAATCAGGAAGAAACGCATTTCATTTTTTGGACATCTAATCAGGACACCAGAGAACAGGATCATCAGGAGAATAATAGAAAAATTATGGAGTAGCAAGTGCAACATTAAGTGGATTACAGAAATCAAGGAAGATATGGATGAACTACAAATTACAGTGGAAGACCTAAGAAACAAAACCGACAAAATCAGGAAACTCACAGACAAGCAAACCAGAATCAACAGACAATAGGAAGGGTGATTTCCGATAAAGAAAGAAGGATGAGATCAGAGAGAATGAAGAAGTACGAGGCTGACAGGAAACTGAAAAATTCTTTGCATAAAGTTGGCTAGAGAGGTCCATTGAAAGCCATAAAATGTAAATAATTTTTAAAAATCAGGAATTTACAAATTAACATGCCAAACATATAAACGATACATAGGACGGTCTGGAAGAAGTTTATAAGGTACAAAGAACATGTTAATTCAGTCAAACATAAAAGATATTTGGCAATGGGAGAACATATGGTTGAAAAGAATCGTAAATTCACAGACATTTCTAATGACATGAAATTATTACATTCGGCCAGAAAGGGAAAATTAATGACCGTTTTGGAAAGTTCTCGGAATGTACTAGAATTAAGTATCTTATCTCGGTGGAGCTGCTTTTATTTTTCAACATAGTCTACCTGTAGACTAATGCATTTGGTCCAGCGATGTTCCAATGCCTTGATCCCATCTCGAAAATGAGATTCCTCCAGGCCTGCAAAATACCTCTCCAATTCGGCTGTCAGTTCCTCCCTTGTAGAAAATCTCCGTCCTCCGAGGAAAATTTTCAGCTTGGGGAATAGATGAAAGTCTGATGGTGCCAAATCAGGTGAATAAGATGGATGTGGCAACAATTCGTACCCCAGTTCATGAAGTTTTGCCATGGCAATAACACTTGTGTGCGGCGGAGCGTTGTCCTGATGAAAGATGACCTTTTTCCTTGCCAAACCAGGCCTTGTTTCGCGTATCTTTTACTGTAGTTGGTCTAGGAGGTTTGCATAGTATTGCCCCGTAATTGTTTGGCCAGTAGGAAGATAATTTATCAGCAGAATACCTTTTGCATCCCAGAAAACTGAGGCCATGACCTTTCCAGCCAAATTGCACTGCCGTTGCTTTCTTTGGTGGTGGTGAATCAGCATGTTTCCACTGCTTTGACTGCTGTTTTGTCTCTGGGGTATTGTAGTGAACCCAAGTTTCATCTGTAGTCACAAACCGGCGCAAAAAATCTTGTTGGTTGCACTGAAAACGGGCCAGACTTTGTTTGGACATTTCCAATCTGGTGCGTTTATTGTCCAATGTCAAGAGCCGCGGCACCCATCTTGCAGATAATTTTTTCATACCCAATTCTTCGGTTAAAATACAATATACCCGTTCAGAAGACATCCCTACAGCTTCAGCAATCTCCCGCACTTTCAGTCGACGATCCTTCATGACCATTTTATGCACTTTTGCGATAAATTCTGGGGTCGTAACACTTTTTGGCCATCCACTACGCGGATCATCATCCAAGCTCTCCTGACCAAATTTAAACTCGCTGGTCCACTTAGCAACAGTTGAAAATGAAGGAGCAGAGTCCCCCAGTGTGTTCTGAAAGTCGGCATGAATTTCCTTTGCTTTCATACTTTTCTTTACGAAGTATTTATCACTGCTCGAATCTCAGTTTTTTCCATTGTCACAAATCACTACGCAGGAACAACAAAGAGTCGTCACTACCACACTCCTGCAGCTAGAGCACTGACGCGCCACGTGTTCACTCCCAAAGGATGTGCGATTATTGCGCGGGAACCTCGTTGCTCTAGTACTGACATCTAGCGGTGATTCCGAGAACTTTTCAAACCATACTCGTACACAAAGAAAAAAAATTTTGAGTCAAGTTTAAATGACAGAAGTGCAGAAGATAACCCACTGTATAGACTAGCCTATGATCATTTAAGGAACGAAAATAAGAAAAAAAGAACAACAACTGGAACTTAAATTTATATAGTACCTATTCTCATTGAGTTCAACAAAATTTTATGTATTGATCATTTTTATAATATTTCATAAGTTTTCTTTACTCATTGATATGGTGTATTAGGACACAATACCTCTTTGAATTGTAAAACAGAAGATTGTGTTATGTTGTTTTATTCTTTGATCTGACCACTGATGAAGGGAATGGTTGAATTCCTGAAACATGTTTGGTTGAATAAATAATTTTCTTTCATTAATGAGTGTATTGACAAGGCTGATACAAAAATAACTATTTTAAATATTTCTGTACTACATTCAAACTAGTCAATACAGATCATACAATCGTTTTAACCTATCATGGTTAAGTTTATGAATGGACCTTGGCAATTCGATCTATGGTGTTGTGATTGTAAGGCAGGTAGGCAGTTCCCTACACTTCTTCCTTCTGTGAGCTTTGCTCGGTCGTTTCTCTGGGATGCAGGGCTCTATGAATCTGCAAATTGCTGTAACCATTACTGTTGAACGTGACTTTGAGTTTGTCCATCTCCACCTGGATATTTGATTGCTCACAAATTCGTCTTGCCCTCTTGGTGAGTTGCAAGTGACTAATGTATTGAACAGGTGCATCATAATAAAACTTTGTTATTGTAAAAAAACTCGTGAGTGTCATGAGAATGCCTTGTTTTTGTGCTGGATGGTGGTGAGAATCTGCATGAAGATAGCAATTTGTGTGGGTAGGCTTACGATAGACGGTATTTCCTAAGGATGATAAAGATGTTGATTCCCACAGGGAACCTGAATATTTGTTCCGAATGAGTAAATTTATAATATCAATATAGTTGGTCCGATATTGGACATTATAAATTTTCCAGCTAACTCATTCCTGGTTGCCAGCATTTTTCCCCCATGTGTTAAGTTGGGCTCATCAGTTGGTAAATAGCACACCTACCAAGACGCATGGCTAGTGCATACTGTGGAGCCCACTGCGTTGACTACTTGGAGCCACTGGCAGTGCCAGTGCACTATGAGACACTTTGTCTCATTTTCAAAAATTGCTGGCTGCCTGGCCATCAGATGATAATGATGTTGATTTCCATAGGAAACACAGTGGCCTCCATGGTATGCACTAGCCATGCGTCCTGGTAGGTATGCTATTTACCAACTAATGGGCCCAACTGAGCACACTGGGGCAAAACCCTGGCAACCAGGAATGAGTTAGCTGGATAATTTATAATGTCCAGTAACGGACCAGGTAGCAGGTAATGCAGTGCAGGTAGCAGGTAGGGACCCTCTTCGGAGGCAGCCCTACCCAGGGAGTGGCGCCCTTGCCTTTGTGAGTCCCAGAGCACACTGACCCGGTGTGTAACATCTGGTATGGGTCCCAACTCAGGGTTACGAGTGAAGACCTCAACGGCATCTACGGCGGAGAAGGTGGACTATAGTACGGTCGAGGTGGCGGAAGGGGCAAACCCGTAGCGTCTGAACTCCAGAGGAGTGGTTGCGAAAGTTGTCTGTCTCCATGTTAGGGGCGGCCTAATTTTGAACCTGGCAGTAGGTATAAAATGCCTTTGGGTGTGGCGAGCCCATCGTGACAGTAGCCTATATGGACAAAGCAGATATGCTGCCTCGGAAAAGGTTAGGGCAGCCCCTGCTAAAAGCGACATGCAGCTCTTCAGATGCTGGGGGAACTGTGATAAATGGGCAACCAGCACCAAACTACATCAAGATTGCGACAGTAAATGTCCTGACACTGACAGGAAAGACAGAAGAACTGGTTGACTTCATGATAGAAAAAGATACAGACATACTTGGACTGTGTGAGACCAAGAAGAGGGGTACGGGGGAGATTCCTCTGAGAGAAGGATACAGGCTGTATTACAGCGGAGGACCTAAGGCAAAAAATTGAGTGACCATCATACTTAGGAAAGAAATCCAAGGATATGTGGAATATACAAAATGCGTCAGCGATAGGATGATGGTGATGAGACTCCAGTTTGAAAATGGTGTGAAAGATCTATTTCAGTTGTATGCCCCACAAACGGGTTGTATAGATGAACATCTAGAGGACTTCTTAGAGGAAGTGGAGAGACAGATAGAAGATAACGAAATGCTATTGATGGGAGATCTAAATGCACAGGTTGGAATGGAAAGACAAGGAAAGGAAGATGTTCTAGGGTCCTGGATATGGAAATGTAAATCCAGAAGGCACGTTGTTGGTGGATTTTTGCATGAGGAACCAAATGATTGTTGAAAACACCTGGTTTATGAAGAAGAACAGTCAGAAGATTACAAGGTGTGGTTGGGGAGACAAACAAAGGCCATGATTGATTATATAATCGTAGAGGAAGAACATTTGAAGAACCTTGTAGATGTTACAGCCATGTCTGAGGAAGCCTTTGGTGGAGATGATAGAGTTGTGATAGGAAAAGTGAAAGTGGGAAAGATTGAAAAAAAAAAAAAAAAAACCATTAAGAAGAGAGAAAAGAATTGAAGTATGGAAGTTGAAGGAGAAAAGCATACAAGAAGAATTTCAAAGGGAAATAATACCCTTGGTACCCAGGATGGAGGTGGGGAATGTTGAAGATGAATGGAAAAGATTTAAGGAAGCACTGGTTGGATGTGCAGAAAAGGTATGTGGTAGAACATCAGGAAATGTGATAGACAAAGAGACACACTGGTGGAATGATAGGCTAAAGATTAAAGCGAAGGAAAAGAAAATGGCATGGAAAGCATGGAAAACATCTAAGACTGAAGAAAGTAGAAGAAACTTTGTGGAAGCAAATGAGTTGGCCAAGAAAGTAGTGGAGGAAGAAAAGAGGAAGAGCTTGGCCTTATTCACACAGAAATTGAGAGATGATATGCACGGCAGCAAGAAATTACTGTATGGCATCTTAAGAAGCAAAAAGAGAGATGAAGCAAACACCAGATTTGTGAAGGATGAAGGCGGCATAATATTAACAAAACCAGAAGAAATAAGAAATAGATGGTGAAAGTATTTTCAAAAGTTGCCGAACATAAGAACTAATAACAGTCATTCAGTGGACGACCAGAAAAGGCAATTAGTTGATGAAGATACGGATAAAGAAATTATAATGAATGAAATTGAAATGGCAGTAAGAAAGATGAAGAATGGAAAAACTGCTGGAAAACATGGAATTTCAGTGGAATTTCAAGGCGGCTGGAGCTGTAGGCCTGCAGTGGACATATCAGGTTCTCAGGAATGTCTGGGAGAATAAGGAGGTCGCTGAGGATTGGCAAAAAGGAATAATCATCCCAATTTTCAAGAAAGGTGATAAGAAAGTTTTGAAGAACTACAGGGGAATTACTCTAATATCCCATGTTGCTAAGATAATGGAAAGGATACTGGAAAGTAGAATAAGGTTGAGGGTTGAGAATCAGATACAGGAAAATCAGTTTGGTTTCAGAAGTGGAAGGTCAACAATAGATCTCATTTTCACTATGAGACAACTAATGGAAAAGCAATGGGAGTGCGGGAATGATATGGTGATGACATTCATTGACATTGAAAAGGCATATGATAGTGCCCCAGGACTAAAGTTTGGGACAGTCTGGTGCAAAAAGGAATTGGACAGGGATTAATAAAAATGATCATGGCAATGTACAAGGAATGTTTTAGTTGCGTGCAAGGACAAGTTGGTTCAAAATAACTTGTGGTCTGAGACAGGGAAGTGTTCTATCATCAATCCTGTTTACAGTAGTAATTAATTACATCATGAGAGCAGCAAAAGCATCATATGGAGGAAGAAAAATGAACATGTTGTTATTTGCAGATGATATTGTGATTTGGGGAGAAGACTACAGGAAGGTTCAAGAACAGTTGTATTTAGTGAATGGGAAGAGCGAAGAATGTGGATTGAAAATAAGTGTAGAAAAGAGTAAAACTCTTGTTGTGAGTAGAGGGGAGGAAAAAGGGAAAGGTCAGATTAGACTTGCAGGCAAGCCCCTGGAAGTACAGTGGAACCTTGGATTGCGAGTAACTTGGTCTACGAGTGTTTTGCAAGACGAGCAAACATTTTAAATAAATTGTAACTTGACAAGCGAGTGAGGTTTCGCAATACGAGCGTCACGTGTACGTACGTTTCAACCTCCCCTGTGCCTTTGTTTTCCCCTTCCCCTGCCACACTCTTTCCTGGGAAAGTGTGTGTAATCATTTCCCGCGCTGGACTTCAGTTGGCGTGCCTCGCTCGCATAGTCAACACCGTACGAGTGTACATGTTTTGTTTCTGTCATTAGTGATATAACTGTTCCGCAACGATGGGCCCTGTGAACAAAAAGAAGGCCAAAAAGGAATTTGGTTGGACGAAGGAGATGATTACAATGGAATTTAAGAAGGAAATGATTGAAAAACACGAACGAGGTATGCGAGTGGGTGATGTCGCGAGATTTTATAACAAGTCTATGTTTACAACAGGAGGAGGTTATGGAGATCTCGTCCGAGGATGAGGAGGAGGAAAAGTCAATGGAATCTCTCACTTCAGCTGAGATTCCCTCACACCAACAATGATTCTATTGTAAGGTAAAGTGCAGCGTAATTGTTTTACGTTATATTTTGTTTTGGAAATGTTATGCGAATAAATATTTTTGTGGGCTTGTGTTGTGGACGAATCATCCGAGTTTCAATAGTTTCTTATGGGCAAATTTGCTTTGATATACGAGCGATTTGGATTAAGAGCATGTTGCCGGAACGAATTATGCTCGCAATCCAAGGTTCCACTGTAGTGGACATGTTCAAATACCTGGGAAGTGAATTAATGGCGAATGCTCGATTGGATGCTGAGATTAGTAAGAGGATTCAAGCTGGAAGTTGTTTCCATCATAGTGTAGGAAACATGTTATGGGGCAAAGATGTGCCAATGGAAGCAAAGGAAACTATGTTCAAGATGTATTACGTACCCATAACTTACGGAGCAGAAACTTGGACAATGACAAAGAAGGATGAGAGTCGAATACAGGCAGCCGAAATGAAGTTTTTGATGAGTATGATACAGAAGAGTAGAAGAGGCAAAATAAAGAATGAGAAAATCCGTGAAGGAATTGTAGTGGAAAAAATGAATAATAGATCAGAAGAGCCGACTAAGATGGTTTGGGCATATAAATCGAATGAGTGACGAAAGAATGCCTAAAAAGGTGATGGAAATGCAAGGAAGGAGAGGCCGTGGACGGCCACGATTGAGATGGAAGGATACCATCCAACACAGTATTATAGAAAGAAACCTGGACTGGGGCACAGTGTTGGAGGAAGAGTGGTGGAAATACCGAAGAAAGTGGAGAGGAACCATATTTGCCCCTCCCCAGCTACAGCTGGATAAAGGGAAATGATGGTGATGGTGAACGGACCAAGTATATCGGTATTAAATTTACTCATTCAGAACAAATCTTCAGGTTCTCTATGGCAATCAACATCATCATCTGATGGCCAGGCAGGCATCAATTTTTGAAAATGAGACAGTGTCTCATAGTGTATTGGCACTGCCGGTGGCTCCAAGTAGCCTACGCAGTGGACTCCACGGTATGCACTAGCCATGTGTCTTGGTTGGTGTCCTATATATCAACTGATGAGCCCAACTTAGCACACTGGGGCGAAACGCTGGCAACCAGGAATGAGTTAGCTGGAAAATTTATAATGTCCAATAATGGACCAACTATAATTGTATTATGTCCTAAGGAGCCGTCCAGTTTCTTTTTTACTAGAGCATCCAAGAAAGGAAGGCATCCGTCTGATGTGTTTGCTTAGGTATTGAGCCAGAGCATATGTAGGAGAACCTATCGCACTAACAATAGGTCTGAGGGGAACGTTATGTCGATATGGATATAGTTAGATGTAAACAACATTTGCTTTGGTATCATATTCGAAGTACTAGTTTCAGCTTAGGGTTCAATGTCCGCCAGAGCTTTATCATGGTGCAATTAGACTGGTTGTTGTCAATGGCAATGGCAAGCCATCCTTAGCTGGTCACTATATTCAGCAAAGGTAATCGTTATGTTTTTCGGAAGAAGTTCATGGTGAAGAATCCCATCTTTGTTCCACCAATACACACAACATGATTATCTGTGGATGGGCACTATCCTTGGACGGGGAGTTGCTTTTTTTTTTTTTGATGGGCTGTGCCACTCTTTCTTTTTCATGTTGACATTCAGGCATCATTTCTTGTCACCATTGACAATGTTCGAAAGGAATGCTTTGTGCCTATCACAAGCCAACTGGTGCCAGGCAAGCAGTGACGAACAGATGTTTACTTGTTGATTTTTGTTACTGTCACCTAGCACATGTGGTACCCATATACCCAATATCTGTACCTTACCCATTGAATGCAAATGGCGTACAATAGTTGACTGATCACATTCAAAAACTTGCGCCATTTCCCGTGTTGTTTGATGAGGATTCTCATGAAGCAACTCATTCAAGCGATTTTTGTCAAAATCTGAAGGTCTTCCAGAATGTGGATCATCATACAAGTCAAACCATCGTGCTCGAAAGCAGGAAAGCCATTTTTGTGCTGTTCCTTCAGCAATTGCTTCATTCCCGTACACCTCACAAATTGTTCTTGCTTCACAAATTGTTTTCGCAGCTCCTGCTGCACTGGATCATCGGTTAAACTCAAAAGAGTAAAATGTGTCTGAAATGCTCACTTTTCTCAACTTGATATTCCATATCCATTTGTCAGGAATATACAAGAATAATACGTTCACAATCAAGAAAACCTGTGTTTTACAACACACAAACTCCAAACTAAGTTAAAACAATGGAATAATGATAAGCAATCCTTTCATGCCGCATTGTCGCCAACCCAAAAGAATACCGCACGAACTTATGCATCAACCCAATACAACGTCCTAAGCGAGATATCGCTTTAATGAGGAATGCGCACTACGAGGTTACACTGTATTTTCTCATGTCTGGTTAAATTTCAGAAAGGCTATTCTCAAGTAATTTATTGCAAGTGAAAAGGTTATCATTACTCTACTGGTGCTTGAAATATGTTTTCATGATACATATGAGGTTAAGTTAGGTTAGGTGACTCTGTTTGAATAAGAAAACTGAAAATTTGTCACTGAAGCCACTGGAGTGAGAGTACTCCAATTCTTCATTATGAAATTGAACATCCACTTTCGTGTTGTCTCGGAATTAGAAAAATAACTTACAAGTAAGTCGTATTGTGAAAATCTGCGCAAATCAAGTTTTGAACAAATGGAGTGCCAGTAAATTTTTCACCGTTATGAATTCTCGCTATAATGGATTTCTACTGAAATTTTTCAGAGTGCATAGTTACTGTAACAGGATAAACAAAGAAACCCAACAATTCTAATATGTTATGCATAACCTTGCTTCCTTTTTAATGTTTCTTTCCATAAAATTACATTTTATTCATGAAAATGAGATAATCATTGTTTAAGTATGTTCTCTTATTTTCAACATTAAATTTTTAATTTTTTTTTTTTTCACAGGTGAAGCTCTACCTCCAGATATTGCAAGACATCTGAAATGGAAACTTAGCACCATTACACCACTTGTGGTGCGACGCACTCTTGTCAATTCTGGTTTCAAGCTCGTGCGAAGTGAGTTTGGTAGAGGTGTGCATGCATGGGTTTCTTATTTAGTCATAAGCAGCACCAAAATTCCAGTTGAGTAATGCATTTTTGGATTTAAGATTTAAGATCAAATTTTAACAAAAGTATTTTTTTGTTAATTTGCCAAAGTTTGGATTGATTAAAAGAACCTTCTAAGCTAGAATGAATAAAAAAATCCAAAACAAGATATCAGTAAAGAGTGAAAGATGTAGTTCTATGCGATGCAACACTGTCTTTGCAAATGAGCTTGTGTGCAGTAATGTTTTTTTTCAGAATTATTGTCATTTGTATGTTGAGTCCTCATTGACTGGTCGGATTCCCAACAGCTCCACCATTGGCTGTTATAGAGAGCCTAGGCATTACTGATGATGTGTACCAGGGAAATGAGGATGTAGTTTCCCATTGCTTTCTTCATTGAGCCACACAGAGCTATAACATATCAGTCTGCCAAGCCCACTGAGATGCACGCACTAACCATTCCTGCCGGGATTGGCTGAAGAAGGAATGGCATTACTGCTGTAGCATCGCTTATACCTCAGTTCTTTGTATTGTCGTAGCCTAGGATAAGACACCTTTTTTTTTTTTTAGCCCATATGATAAGACATAGTGAATTGGAAACACTCTGTCTCACCAGAAATGGATCTGGGCTTATATTTTCATCGACTGGAATGAAATTAGTAAATAGTGAATCGTTTTCCAATTCATGATACTGAACACAGCAGAGTCATTAGGTTAGTGTTCATTACTGAAGCTGTTACAGTTATTTGTAAATTCAGAATTAATTCTTATTAGACACATGTCCATACAAAGTTTATGTTTAATCTATTTCTTTTTTTTTTAAATTCTGGTTTTTAACTGCAGGAAAGAGAGACTTTTAAGATGTATAGCAGTTTGTCGTTTGCAGCATAATCAGTAATAGTGTAATTTAAAATTTTCGTGGATTTTGGATTGAACGTGGGGAAAATGTTTTGAAAGACATGCAAGAATATGAATGTAAAACAAGAGGTAAGTTCTACTAGCCAGGCTCAGAAGAAACAATAACGTGTGTATTTTTCTCTTGTTTTGTTCAGATGACTGTATATTGTTTATCTATACTTAACTATGCATAAAATTCTGTGCAGGTTGGTAGCAGGACTGGAGCTGCAAATAACTGGTTGTGGAGGTACTGTATCTAGTTGCATTGATGTTCTCCTTTTAAAGTGGTAACATGTGTAAGATAGAATTTGTGTGGTGTTACTTGATGAGGGAAAGAGAAAGAGAATTATTACTGCTTCAAAACATGTTTCGAATAGGTATTACAGTAGAACCTCGATAATTCGAAATCGGTTAATTCAAAATCTCGCCTAATTTGAAGCAGTTCTCGTTCCCGTAAACATGAGGTACGGTTTTGCATATTATTTAAATCGTTAATTCAAAATAGAGACAATTCGTAATTCGAAGAACAATGTCCCGTTACCGAAATTCAAACTTTTAATTCGAAACTTCCTTTATATTTTGTAGAAAATAGTATTTTACATCATCAATCAATCGGTTTACTCATTGCTGAGCGTCATGACCTCATTTCTTCACTTCATTGGTAACTGCATCCTTAACGAGATTTTTCCATCCTGAACGGTCTTCAGCTCTTCTTAAGATATTGTGAAGAGGTAGACCGGTGCTCTTCTTTGCTTGGTCTAACCATCTACTTGTTGTTCTGCCTCTTGGTCTGGTGCCTTCAATTTTGCCTTGCAGAATGGTCTTTCTAAATTGTCTCCTCTCTTTAAAATGTGTCCCAGGAACTGGAAGTAACTGTCACTAATGCGGGGAGATAAACTTTTGTGATGCTCAGTTCTTCTATATTTTACAGAGTAATTTAAATTCAAAATTTCTCCGCGTCATGAAAGAACGCCTCTTCCGGAACGTGCAGGGGTAACTTTGCACACTTTCACCTACTTCAGCGTGTCTACAGTGTGCTTCATATATGCTATGTTCGAGCGGAATCGTAATTATTTTGTATTCAGCGTTTCTAGCAGGCAGCGTAGAGAGAGGTAGAATCCGCTAACACGGGTGATGCCGATAGTTGGCGAAAAAGCGTAGCTTATAGCCTATAATCAATTCGTACACACCAAACAATGTTGTCAATGGTGCTGAAACTTTATTGTTTGTTTGTTTTATCTTTTTAAATGCTGAGGCCAAGCGGACTTATGGTCTTAAAGGAGAGAATTGCCAGCCGGGAAATGTACTGTTTTGCTATGCAGTGCACACTGAAGTGAGACACTTCCTTCCCCGTCATTGGAAAAGCTACGATGTTTTAAGGGCGTTGGGCACTTTCCATGCCAGTACAAGGCATCAAAAAATGCAACAAACAGTACAGTAATCCAAAAGATTGCACAGGGGAGCCAGCATAATTTTTCCCTTTCTTTGAATCGTGTTATTCTTCCTTTCGTTGCGTGAGGTTATATTATGCCATTGTTTTATACAAGTGCATTATTTGAATAATGTAAATGCACCTTGTTGGATACATTTCTGAAATAGTGTTTTCCATGGCATTTGAAAAGTTTAAACTGAGAATCAAGGTGATTGCATGCATTAATGGATCTTAGAAGTGCCATGGGAAATTGTACAAGTATAGTCACTGTACTGTTGTTGTAATGTGGACAGAAGCGAGGGACTTTCTCCCCTCGTCATAGGAAAGTTTGATGAGCCGCGATGTTTTAAGGGCATTGGGTACTTTCTGTGCAAGCACAAGGCATCTAAAATGCATACAGTACAGTAATCCAATGAATAAAGCACTTGCACAGGGGAGCCAGTGTAGATTTCTCCTCGTCTTTGAATTGTGTTTTCTTTCTTTTGATTTCATTGCGTGAGGTTATGTTTGCCGGTGAGTTATCCAAGTGCATTATTTGGATACTGAAAATGTACCTTGTTGGATACATTTTGGAAATGGTTTTTTTTTTCCATGGCATTTGAGAGCTTTAAACTGTGAATCAAAGTTAACTGCATGCAGTAATGGGTCTTAGAATATACTAGCTGATGTACCCATGCTTCGCTACGGGATTCTCAGGAAGACAGACTTTGTGGTTTTCCTAACTGTAGTCAACATAGGTCATTACAAAAATGTCAGTAGGAATGTAGTGATTAAAAGCACTGTTATGAAATAAAACACTTGATCAAATGAAAAACCGCACATTTTCTCACTTTCAACGAACAGTACTACGGTGCCGATCTAACAGTCCAAAGTTCCAGAGCTGGAAGGACCAGGCCGCAGAGAGCCGTGAACACTCCTCTGCCATTATTCCGTTATATGCACACTGCTCATTACAATCAGTGCCTCAAAGTAGGGATTGAATAGCTCGAATGCTGTGATGAGCCAGTGTGTGTATTACTACCAGTACCGGTAGTATCAGAAAATTTATGAACCAGAGAAATGGCATGCTAAAGTAGAAACTACCTTTTTTCTCAGCGTGAATACAATTATTTATAGCCTAGATTATAGCAACTTATTCCCCGACTTTGCCTACCGATTTTCATTATGATAATACAGCTAATAACATAAATATCTGAGAATTAAAATGTAGGCCTGCCCCTAAACTACCATTTCAATCAGCATGAATAAAATTATTTACGGCCTAGATTATAGCGACTTATTCCCCGACTTTTCATACCAATTTGCATTAAATTATCTTCAGCCGTTTTCTTGTGATGCGTGTACATACATACATACATACATACATACATACATACATACATACATACATAATACATACAGACAGACAGAAATTACAGAAAATTTAAAAGTGCATTTCCTTGTTACTGTGGACATGACTGATGCAGAAATACCATCCTTTTTAAATTCTGAGCAATGTACAGACAAAACTCTTATTTTATATAGGTATAGATTGTGACGCCGCAAGGGTTGGCATTTCCGAAGTATGTGATGGCGGTTAATTCAAAATCACGTAATTCAAAGTCCAATTTTTGCGTCCCAACGACTTCGAATTAACGAGGTTTTACTGAACATGGAATACTTCGGTTGGGTGTTCCATCTGGGTATGAGGGGTGGACAGAAAAGCCTTGTTGAAGAATGTACTGAGTCTTCAGTGGTGCTGGCAAGAGAACAAATGAAATCCCAATGATAGTGGGGGGTTTAATGAGGGTGGCTGAAATAGTATTATATGCTACTATCAAACTCTTATGGAGTGAGATTAAACACCCTTCCTCATGTGATAGCCATGATATATAAAGCTTGGGGCATTGCTTCCTTTGGTCTCTGGTACTGCAGGGAGGATAAGTTATGGTTAGTTTCTGACGACTGGCTTGGTTCACTTAGCACCATCAGAAAACTCATCAGTAAAGTACAAATCTGTGCTTTTATAGATGATTGGTTTCAAAATACAAATTGAATTTGAAGTTCATAAACTGTGAAGTACTTGACTAGTAATACATTTCTAGCAGTTTATAGAAGCTGACTAGAACAGTATCTTTGGATCTGGTGCTTACCAAAGTGAAGTGGTGGACAGTAGATGTCCAAATGATATTATGGCATATCAGATTAGGCATGGGACTGCATTGCTCAGTTGTCATTTGTAGGCAAAGACATTCAAAATAGAGCAACTGCATGCATATCTATGAGTAAAAATCTAAAATTAATGGAAGATATTCACTTTCATTGTTTACTTGAATTGAGGTTAGTAGTTATTTTAGTGCATTAACTGTTCAAATGGAATTTTGGTGAGTTTCTACATAGCTTGAGGAGGTGATTGTCTAACTCTCTAGCATTGTATATATAAAATTTACTTTTGCATGTGGTGTTTTGAATTTGGGATAGAAAATTTAATAATCATAATCACGAAGAATGATTTGTTGAGAGGTGGTGGATGTGTTTGTTGACTAATATTAGTTTAACATAGTTGAGATGCTGCAAGTAGAAGTAAACTGGAAAATATTTTGTACACTTGGAATGCAAGACATCTCAATTCCTCTGTGGATGCTCTACTATCATGGGTTTGAGCACACCAGATCTCCATTTAACAGCTCACAGTTTCACTTTTTTGCAGTGCTAACTTCTCAAAGTTATCTATGACCCCTTATGTTTTGGTTCATGTCCTTGAATGCAGCATTATACAGACCTATAGTCTATATACAGAAACATCTCAAGGTTCAGTATTTCCAGCATATCCTTGGTGTTCAAGGAAAAAGGAATGAAATCTACGAGGGTTGGTGTTTAAGTCATGGCAGCCATTTTTCTTTCACAAATGCGGGATCTACCAGACAAATGGAAATATACAGATGGGAGTGGAGAGTATAAGGTGCTGTGGTATGTTAGTAGGTTTACGTGGTGTAGGATATGAAGCAAGGAAACTGTTAGCCGTGAAATCCTTGTGCTAAATGATGTTTATTTTCCGAGAGTACAGTAAACCCTGAAAGCAGTGCCCTAGATTGACCACAACTCGTTACCAACAATTTGGGGACATCTGATACCAGTTGCCTCACCATGTGTGAATTTAACAATCTCCAATGCAATGGTTCTTTCGCTTTGGGGATGAGGTCAAAATTGCATGGAGACAAGTCCGGTGAGTGTGGTGGATGTTCCAGAACTTTCCACTCCCGGCGCTGAAGTTGTCTCTGCTGCAATGTGGTCTGGCGTTGTTATGAAGAAAGCTGACATTGCTGACAAGATCCGGAGTGTTCTTGTGGTGCCGACTTCATCGTGGCCCACATCCTCACAGAGTGCGCCGTTCTCTCTGGCATAAGACGGAGCCTCGGCCTGCAGGAAACACTCAAACGCATACTAGCCAATGATGCGACTACTGCTGATCTCATCATCCGCTTTATGTGCGACAGCGGATTAATCAAGAGTGTGTAAATTACAAGTGTACTGCTACTCAGAGAACGCACGTTCCCTTTTGATTCGTTAGTCATTTTTCGGCCTAATTTAATCATTTTTTGTGTTTTTGTACTGCGTTTCCAAATTTTTTGTTGAATATGTAGTTTTGTTTAATTTTAAATTTCTTTTCCACTAATTTGTTCAGAGAGGATGATTACCTAGTTGTACTTCCTCTTGAAACAAAAATCACCACCACCACCCCATGACAAGATCTGGTCTGTTATCCCTGATGGAATGATGCATCTGTCTCTGGAGGAATGTTCTGTAGTTTGTTGCCATCACTCTTGTGCCGTGTGGAACGAAGCGACATCGTAAGTCACAATGATCATCGACTTTATGGGAGAAGGGTTTTGCAGGAACTTCTGTCTTCGTAGTGTTCCTGCATGTTGCCATTCTGCAGATTGGCGTTTGAGCTCTGATTTTTACGCCCTGGCCCAAAATTCATCCATGGTCACAATTCTCTCCAGCATTTGCTTGCCTTCATACTGGGAGCGTACCAAGTGGTCAGAGCACAGGGCATACTGTGTTCTCTTTTGCATGTTGATGATTGCAATTTTGTGCCGACGAAGATCTTCCCGTAAACTTCTGTGGATGGTTCATTTTTCAATGCCTGTTTCTGCTAGTAACGTAAGAAATGTTGATTTTCTGTCCACGTCCACGCACTGGGTAATTACTGTACGCGACGATACAGTCCATAGACTAATGGATCTTCTGGACTGTTGCACGTCACTGCTTGTTTCATGTCCATGCTAAAATGCTGCTGCCCATTTCACAACAGTTCCGGTATGGAAGGACATTTTTCCCTACAACTTCCACAAGCTCCCTGCCATGCTTTCCAGGACATACGACCATTGCATGGTAGAACCCAAGATCCCACACTTCTGGCTGCACAGTAGTGTGTGACAGGGGAAATGAGTAAATATATATATATATATATATATATATATCTATCATCTGATGGCCAGGTAGGCATCAATTTTTGGAAATGAGACATAGCTCTCATAGTGCATTGGCACTGCTGGTGGCTTCAAGTAGCCTATGCAGTGGCCTCCACGGTATGCACTAGCCTTGCTTCTTGGGAGGTGTGCTAAGTCCCAACTGACGAGCCCAACTTAGCACACGAGGGCGAAACGCAGGCAACCAAGAATGGGTTAACTGGAAAAGTTATAATGTCCAATAACGGACCATTATATTGGTATTATAAATTTACTCATTCAGGACAAATATTTTAAGTTCCCTATGGGAATCAACATCTATATCATATGATTATGTTATCGAGACTGAAACAGATGTTGCACCTTACATACTACAAGTCATGGGAGGTCTTGGGATAGCCTGTTACTGTTTTGGTCCTATTATAAGACTGGGAATTTTACGTTTTCGTGTTTAAAGTAAAAAAACGCAGTCGTTTTATTTGTGCATGTTACATGTACAAAATAAATGGTTTGTATCATCATTTCCTACTCGTACTGACATGTGCAGCGAGCGCGCTTTCCAGCTGAGCCCAAGGTCACAAATAACCGTAATTTCTGAAGTTTGGATGATTTTTTTTTCTCTTTCCAATTTGATTGGATTAGTGACGGGCAGAATTTAATATAATGCATTCGAGAACTTCTGAGAATCAATACTTACCTTTGAAACCGTTCTCGAGGTCAACATAACCTTTAAAAGTTGATGTAGGCCTAATTTACCTGGTACAAGATTTCCAGAAACTGACTACGAATCGGAGACCAAATTACAATGGAAGATTAAGAAAAGAAGGGATTTCGCCATCATGCTGGGCGCTTTTGTATCTAATATGCTTTATTTTATTAGATGAGAGAATTAAAAACTACTTGTGGTCGATTGTCGTTTGGCTTGACGTTATTAGATTTTTCGAAGTTTGGTTACAGGTAATCATAGTTGCTGGACTGAAATAAGTTTTCACGGGAAACTGACACCCTTGTAAAACTGAATATAAAGTATCGAGATTTTGAACTCGCGTACCAGTAATTAATGTTTGATGCTGGTTTCGTGATCTAGCTTGCCTGCCTCTCATCCGGAGGGCCCGGGTTAGATTCCTGGCCAGGTCAGGCATTTTCACTTGGATATAAGGGCTGGTTCTAGGTCCACTCAGCCTGCATGATTGCCTTTAATTGAGGAGCTATCTAATGGTGAGATGGTGACCCCAGTCTAGAGAGCCAGGCATAACGGCCGAGAGGATTCTTTACACCGACCATGCGTCACCTCGTAATCTGCAGGCCTTCGAGCTGAGCAGCGGTCGGTTGGCAGGCAAAGACCCATTGGGGCTGAAGTTTGGTTTGGTTTAGGTGTGCTATAAGATTGTAATTATACACATTTCATTTTTGTGATGTTTAACCAAATTGCTGATGGCTTTCATTCATTCCTGGATTTTCAGTTTTGCTGTGTTATACGTTTTCTTCTTCTTCTTCTTCTTTCGAATGGGCCACCAGAGGACCACGTGCCAATTTCAATTCCTTCTTCTTTGTTCTTTCCTTTTCTTCCAGTACGCTTTCATCTGTTCACTATGTTTCTTCTTTCTGTCTTCAGACCACTTTGAACCAGTCTTTTTTACTTTCCTACCTTGGAATCCTTCTATTTTCAATACTTTTTCCCAAAAGCCTTCTCTATTATTTATTTCTTCTGTTGTTATATTGTTTTTTTTCTAAATCCTTTCTTACTTCATTGACCCAGCTTGTCGTTGATTTCTTACCCCACAAATATCTGAAAATCTTACTGGTTAATCTACTATCTTGCATTCGATATAAATGTCCAAAAAACATAAGTCTCCTTTTCGTCATTACATCTGATATATTTTCTATTTTTTGATATATTTCAGCATTACTTCGTAATTTCTAACCTTCTGCTGTGTTTTGTGGGCCTAATATTTTCCTCATGATTTCATGATTTCTAGTATTTCTAGTTTATTTAAATTATAGTTTAATGCCAGACATTCGCTTGCATATAGGCATTCTGGCTTCACTACTGTGTTGTAATGCCTTATTTTTGCATTTTTGGATAGGCATCTTTTATTGTAGATATCTTTGGTGACACCATAAGCTCTCTCCATTTTATGTACCCTCTCCTCTACTGCAGATTTTTCTAAACCATTTTCTTGGATTATTTCCCCTAGATATTTGAATTTTTTTACCCTCTCTATTTGGCCAATATCTGTTTTCAGAAATTTTGGTGCATCCCAAATATTTGTTAAAAATTTTGTTTTTTCTGCAGAAATTCTTAAGCCAGTTCTGCTGGTGATTCTTTCCAAGACATTTACTTGGGTTATAGCAGATGTCACATTTTCAGAAAGTATTGCAAAGTCATCTGCAAATGCAAGACAATTTATTTCGATCCTTTTGTTTCCTCTTCCTAACCTTATCGGTGAAATGTTGAGTTCAATAAGTTTTTTGTTCCAAATTCTCACTATTTTCTCTAGGACACAATGAAAAAGAATTGGGGATAGTCCGTCGCCTTGTCGTATACCAGTTTTTATTTTGAAAGGCTGTGATATCTCTCCCAGAAATTTCACTTTAGAGACTGTGTCTGTAAGTGTTTCACAAATTAGATTTGCCAGTTTAGACTTTATGCCAAATTCTCGAATTATTTTATATATAGTCCCTCCAAAAACGGAGAATCAAGGTTCCACTGTATTATCACTCCATCACATATAATATTACATCAGATCCACTAACCGACATGATTCAGTACGAAAACATGCAAGGAACTGTAAACATTACCACGTGCTAACCATGCATTCGAAGCCGAAATGCCCACATCATGGTTTTGCGCGTAAGTGTTCAATGTCCCGCATACCATCAGTGCACTCTGTGAGTCTAGGTAAGTAATATTGAAGTATTCAGTAGAACCCTTGCATATGTGAGGAAAATAATAGTTGTAATGACTTCTGCCCCAACCCTTGTAATTTGTCTTGTATGTTGTGTGATTATTTCAACTTGAATGATAACACGTTTGGCAGTGGCATGGGGAACAGGATCGTGATTAGATCGTCAGTTCTTTCTGGAACTTTTTTATTATTGGGAAATAATGCAAGTTATTAACAGGGAAAAAGTAAAAGGCATGGACTAAAGATGAAAATCCACAGCCTGTTTCCTGTCATTCGACAGGGTCAGGAATTGAATGGATGAAGGTCCCATCTAGCACTGAGGATAGGAATAATGCTGGCTGCCGAAGCTTGTCGCATGTCTCTGGGGCAATGATTGCTGACTGACAGATGAAATGAAATGATAATGGAGAGTGTTGCTGGAATGAAAGATGACGGGGAAAACCAAAGTACCCAGAGACAAACCTCCTTCAATTTTTCCAGCACAAATCTCACATTGAGTGACCGGGATTTGTACCACGAAACCCGGTAGTAAAAGCCTGGCGCGCTGCTGCCTGAACCACGGAGGCTAGGCATGGACTAAATATAATCATGTAATTTATGTTTTATGACAGAATTTTCATTAAACTTTGCAATGCTAGAGGGACTTGATCTTTCATTTGTGTAAACAAGTCTTTGGTTTTAAGCCTTACTGTGGTTGTGTTGATGTGTCCTACAGTAATGCTTTTTGCTGTGGAGTACTGTATTATCCAGGCACAAGGTACCTTAAAAAAATCAGATAGGAAGGAAAGAGGACCTAATTGGATCGTCTACAATAAAAATTATTTGATTTTTTATCTGTACTAATTAACCAAGTGAAAACATGCATAATAAATGTTTTCCAGTTTACAGTAGAACCTTGATGCATTGTTCTAGGTACTATCATTTTCCTGTATCCATTGTTCAATTTATTCGGTCTCAATAATGTTCCATATAAACCAATGTTAAATTCCTCCGCATCTATCGTTCCTCGAACTATTGTTTATCGCATCGATCGTCAAAAAACGATTTGTCCTCAGCCACACTTTTCCCACATGGATCAATTGTACGTAAGAAAAATATACACGAAAGTTTTTTGATTTTAAAGAGACAGCTTGAATACTCTTAGCATATAATAGCGGCAATCAATCAGTCACTATCAATCGCTACTGATCTGAATTTAGGGCAGTCACCCAGGTGGCAGATTCCCTATCTGTTGTTTTCCTAGCCTTTTCTTAAATGATTGCAAAGAAATTGGAAATTTATTGAACATCTCCCTTCACCCCATCAACGCAGTAATTAAAACTGGGAGGACTTTTCCTATTTGTGAAACTCACAACCTGACTTTTATCCCCGTTTATCATCATACCATTGCCTACTGTCCATCTCACAACATTATCCTGTTACGCAAGAATGTACGAGCGATTACGAGTTGCTAGTCTTGAGCAAGGTCTTGTAGGCTGGAGTGCTGTGTGCAAGTTATTCACACGCAACATCACTACGAGCCTCCTGGTGCCAACGCTTCTCCTTGACTCACTAACCGGCCCCTAGAAGTATTCTTATTTAGTGAATTAAAACTGAGGCACTGTAAAACTCAAATTTGCCACCATTTTCTGTGTTGCTATTGGCTTGCTAGGGCTGCCAGCTTTGTTGAAAATGAGAAAATCGTGCAGTTTAAAATAGTCACGGCGTGTGCCGGATGCATTTTAATTAGGCACAGTGTTATTAATCGCGTCGCACCTTGTGATGTGTGTGGGATGCTGGAGGCCTGTTGACCACTTTGTTGCCCCCTGCCCAGTTGTCTTGTTACAAGCCGAAAGAATAATCTTTTCATTAGCCTGGTTGGCAGCATTGATTATCCTACTGTGACATCGTCTGAGGTACGCCAGGTTGAATTTCTAACCTCTGTGACATCGTCTAAGCCGCGCCATGTGGGATCACTAACCTATAGTTTGCGACTACTCATTCTCTTTGGTTCGCGAAGGGTCTACAGAATCTTGACCAAAATACAGGTTATCGCCGTAATATCCACGTATATCATTAATTTGCAATAAGAGAACTGACCTTGAAGGTAACGAAGTGTAACGAAACGGCGTAGAAGTCGCGATTTTTATTTTCATCGCATATATCATGATTGCAATATTTTGATACCGTTATGTATAGTACGAGTATGGCTAATGGTTAGCGCATGTTGGCCTTCATTCAAGGGGTCACGATCGAGTTGGGGATTTTAACTTTCATTGGTTAATTCCGACAGTTCAGGGCCTGAGTGTGTGCGCGCTGACTTATGCATTAGGATTCATCTTAGGTAGAGCCGCATTTTCATAAGCGCGTAGATCGCCTATCACGCAACAACTCGGAAGATCTGCATCCGGCTTCTGAGGTCACACGCCATCATCATCATCAATGTCCCACTTCAGTCGCCCAGGTGTGGTTAACAAGCCTCCTCCACTCCTTTCTGTCCTTCCACTTTTCCTGCTCCATTACTTCCGCCACATCCAATCCAGCTCCTCTAATGTCCTTCCAGATCTGATCCACCCACCTTCTTCTTGGTCTTCCAACCAGTCTCTTTCCAATTCCCTTTATTATTATTATTATTATTATTATTATTATTATTATTATTATTATTATTATAATTATAATAATAATAATAATAATATTTACACGACGAAAAATGCCCAGATACAGTACCTGTATTTTATTATTTTGCTTTCCCTCTATGTTATGTCACCCGCATTTATCGTTTTCCCATATCCATCGTAATTTTCCCCCTCCCCCTTGAAAAACGATGCACCAAGGTTTTACTGTATATATTATCCTATATTTCTGAACTAATTTTGGTTGAAGAGTAATATTTCATTTGGGCATGAAAAGTTTTGTACACAGTTAGTGTTGGAATTGGAATGTTTTCTTATTAACCCTTTGACACCAATCTCCATGTGTTGTATAGACCTTATTTTCTTCATATGTGGGTGACTTCCAGGCGTAGTGTAGACCTCTGTAGGGCTAATTTCATTTTGCTCCAGCTTGTAAAGTTTTATAACGTCGGGATGGTAGTGGTACATTTCTTAAGTTGAAGAACTCTTCCATTTTTCTGTGCATGAATCTGCCCAAGTCATCAACATTTTGTTTTTTATTAATGGAGATTGAAATAGTCTTATCTCCACCGAGCTCGATAGCTGCAGTCGCTTAAGTGCGGCCAGTATCCAGTATTCGAGAGATAGTAGGTTCGAACCCCACTGTCGGCAGGCCTGAAAATGGTTTTCCGTGGTTTCCCATTTTCACACCAGGCAAATGCTGGGGCTGTACCTTAATTAAGGCCACGGCCGTTTCCTTCCCACTCCCAGCCCTTCCCTGTCCCATCGTCGCTATAAGACCTATCTGTGTTGGTGCGACGTAAAGCAACTAGCAAAAAAAAAAGTCTTATCTCCTTCCACTTTAGTATGTATAGACTTGAATTCCTGCTGCATCCTGGCATATACTGTATGTGGTTCACAGAATGATGTTTCCTTTTGTAGATTGAATTCATATCCGATTAGGAGCTAGTGTGAATCCTAATCTTTCCATTGACATGTTCCTCCCCACCCCTCCGATCAAATTTCACAAAGTCTATGCAATAATAATTATTAAAATAATGTTGTAATGGTCCACCTTTCAATAGTATGTGATTACAATTCAATAGGGATCAGAACCATGAAGCTTATCGTATGTCTGTTCTATTGCTGCTGGAGGACACATAGCTTCAGCTGTGTTTTTTTTTTTTTATGCATGCTAGTGGAACTGTCACATTGAATTTTCAATTTTACTCAGATAGAACGATCTGTAGCCTTTCAGTTGATATCATTCGACCTTATTCTGGGGTTTCTATACTTCTTTCAACACCTTGAAACCTTTTACAACTCATAATTACTCAGTTCGCTCTTGAGATGCCACATTGCATAGCACAGAAGCATGGCAAGGCTTGAATGAAAGTGGTCCCCCCTTTTATCCGCTTTTATAGCCAATAAAAAGTAAGGATGGGGAGTCTAATATGCGATAGCCTCGCGTTTTGTCCAGTGACTTCTGGATATACAGAACTCTAAATTTTACATGTACACTATTCTTAAGCAAATTGGTGATTGTATTCCGAGCCTTACAAGGCTACCTTCATTGGAAGGCAGCATTCTAAATTTTAAAATTAAGGAAGTGGTGAACACATGACTTTCACACCTACATATACTGTAAAATACTGTTATAGTTAATATTATATCACATTTGTTTCATCTCGTTAACTCCTGTGATGAGGTTGACATCAGGAAGGGCGTCCGGTCGTAAAACTTTCTACGAAGATTCATCTCACTTCATACTCGACCCCGCAGAGAAAAGGGATAAGGATTGGACATACAGTTTTATATCTCGTAGTATGCGATATTAATACAAAAGAACTTCATGGTCAGTCATTTGTGTCTGTCAGTTGAGCAGCAGGCCATCACACAGTACACCCAATCACTGCTTTCATTTTAATATAGTCTTGTGCTGCCAACTTTCTTGCTACCGGCATTGTCGTCATCCCAAATGATGTCATATTCACTGCCATCAAGAGCATTCGAGATCCCGTCTTTTTGAAACTTTGAAAAATAGTTTTGTTTCCGATTATTAAGTCCATACAGTGAGAATCTATTCACAAATGGTTTCCGGAGAAGGTCTCTGTTATTCCCAGTTGGTTTATTTGTATTTATTTGTACGGAACACAGACGTACCGCATGACTTTGATGGGTGTTTTCATTGCATGTGTCAGATGGACGAAACTATTCACAAATTTGCGTGATGTCATTGGAGCTGCAGTATAGCCTGTACCTGCTTCAAAGTGGAATCGTTCTTCTCTGACGAATTATATTGGGGAGATCTTTTATGCAAGCTTTTTTGTTTCTTTCTTTGTTTTGTTTTGAAAAGCCAGGGGCGTCTAATATGCGAGAGGGTCTAGAACAGGACCTCTCAGGGTGCATGCGCTTGGTGCATGCACTGTGCACGGTGCAAAAGACGACTTCGCTTGGTTGACCAGAGTGCAGACCCCCCACTCCTCGATTTGGAGCAATAGCTCTTACTCTCTCTTTCCTCACGCCTGTCTTGCTCGCTCCCCCTGTCTCCCTCTTCCACACTTACCCCGTAGCGCTCCGAATCCGAGCTGAGTTGCGCCGAGTAGAGCCGAGCTTAGCCGAGTAGCCCAGAGACGAAGCGTTGGTCCGAAACAAGCCGAGCGCGACCGATGCACAGTGCACGGAGCTCTTGCGCCTCGAATTGCACGCGTGAAATTTTGGGCGTTTGAGAGGCCCTGGTCTAGAACACTAGGAAATAGGGTAATTGAAGTTCTGAATAAATCAGATGACGGTTGTATTACATCAAACTGTAAGATAAGACAAGGTTTATCTCCACTAAGTGAAGTGAGATCCGATGCATAGCAGATGGCATGCGTGTGTATGGTGCATGTTAGACAAAGTGGCAGACAATGGAACACCTCAAAATACATAGTCTCTTTCTCATGCACTAATCATCCAGTTAACCTGGGATTTGTGGTAAATGAGTCTTTGAAGTATTATCTCCAGCTTTTCTGCACAGTTTCCAAGGCAAGTAGAACACTAGTTTTCTTTACATCGTGAAACAACTCTTGTAAAAACAGGAACACATGTCGGTTCTCTCTAAAGTGCAATGGGCCTCTTCTCCATTAACGTAAGGAAGAAAGTAATATTGAAAATATGACTGTACACTACATTCTTTTGTGTGTCTACTGTAAATATTTGAAAATTTGGGCTATAATTGTACAGTAGTAACAGTGCATTTTTAGAGAGACCATCGCAATTTCATGTTGTTTGCACCTGAATCACCTGGTCTGCATCACTGAGGAGTGAAAGTTTTGAAAGATGGTTCTTTGTTGTTGTTACTTGTGTTAATAAATCT
The DNA here is from genome assembly GCF_040414725.1 of Anabrus simplex. Taxonomy (NCBI): domain Eukaryota; kingdom Metazoa; phylum Arthropoda; class Insecta; order Orthoptera; family Tettigoniidae; genus Anabrus; species Anabrus simplex. The sequence goes on along the minus strand of NC_090265.1, from coordinate 1,791,387,123 downwards.
TTGTACATTCTTCAAAAACACTAGTCACTCCATTCATGGTTTCCAGTATCTGTTACTGAACCATCCAATTTTCTATTATAGTAGCACCTATTGAGTATGAAAACTCAAATTTGGAAATAGAATTTAGAAAAATACCTGTTTGAGTGGGGTTTAAAGCAGAACCATTGGAGCTTATTGGATGACTTGGGGGTTGGGGGATCTTTCAGGACAATTATTTAGACAGGTTATGGAATTAACTCTGCACTGCTCTGCTCTTTTCCCATGATTGAAGCTTTGTGAGAAAACATTTTGGTGCAGTATTTATCATTAAGGTTATATCAGTTGATTTTGGGTATAAACTAGGCTGAAAACAGTAATTTAATAGTATGAATGTTTCTTATTATGAAACCTTTAGCCAAAAAAAACTGTACCTTATTTTTGGATATATGCAGTACTTAATTGATCTAATTTTATTGTACCTTCTGACAATTTCCTTCAGAATGGCTTTGGATATTACTAAACTTTTTGTATGGTCATTGGTTATTTTATATATTTTTATATTGAACGTATAACCAATAACTGTTCAAAATGATCATTATATCACACCATTTGCCTTTCTGTAGCATGCTTCTCATTTTTTTTCAGAATCATTTCATCTCACCTACGTTGTGAAAAGTTTTTTCCCACTATTGGTTGAATCTGTCTGTTTACATGCCACTCTATGCTTTGGTACTGCATAAGGTTTCTGTAAATATTTCTCAACATTATTTATTTTGTGCATTAATTTTTATATGTATTTGTTGAAAGCCATATTTTTCCAGTGTTTCGTCATGCAAATGCAGAATTCAGCAATTCAACATTTAAAACTAAATGAGAGTGGCTTGTTTCAAGTGCTTGGTGGGCACTTCAGACATGCAAGTACTGAAATAAAGTTTCTCAAATATTCTTGCTTATAAATAATATTTTCTATAAGTTAGTATTGTAGCTTGCACGACTGAATATAGCTGTAGCCTTTATTCTTTTGCTATAAGAAAGATGATTACTTTGAATTAAATTGAGGATCAAGCCATATACTACGTGAATTAGCTTCCTGTATTAATGCTGTAATGTAAAAAACCTTGTTGAATGTAGAAAGGCTTATGTTGCTTGTAGACCATTAGCATAATGCACAAGTTACCTGATCAAGGCTGGAGTTGCAGATGTAGTTCAAAACATAGATGTACAATAATCTGAATGCCAGTTCATCCCAGAATTGTGATAAACTTTTTACCTAATGCTCATACCACTTTTAGCCCTTTTTATGTGATGTTGCAGTACTAGGCACATTTTGCTAACCTAAATCTCTAATGCCCAAATACTTTTTATATAAGCATATCCTAAGTATCATTACAGAGTTTTTATACAAGTTAGAAGTGCCCGTAATATATCATTAACATGACATGTCTGCGAACTCCGGGCCTTGCTGGCTAGTATTAAATATCTGTAATATATTCTTTGAATACATTTTCCCTTACAAAAGAGATTTTTACAATGCTACTTTTGTCAGTTTTATGTCCCATAACCTTAAGTTATCCAGCCACAAGATTCATGTTTGAACCAGACAAGTATACCAATTGTCCAAGTCTTAAATCTGAAAATGAAAGTGCGTACGTTCAAAACAAGTGAAGAGCTCAGAATTTTCCAATAAGCAAGGGAAAGAAACAGACAAGTTGATTTGTCAGTATTTTACTGGTTATTATTGTCAAGTAAAAAAATACAACAGTATGAATCCTTCCTTAAACACACAGAATACCATGTAACAGACATTTGACCATCGAAAAGTCCTACAAAAATATGTGGAAATGTTTAGGAAATTAAAATAAATACGATAAAGATAACTCAAGTATATTAATTTGGCCACCTGTGTAGTTTCCTTGCTCATCACCAGATAGCTCACTTATGCACAGTTAAACCTGTACTATGGCCGAATTCATAGTCAGCACTTATACATAAGTGGAACCCTTAAGTAATAAGGGATCATTTGTAATAAGTATTCACTTATATGAGTTTACATTTCATAGACAGCACTTAAAGAGCACACTCATTGACACAGCAAGGGCCGATTGCAGAAACGATGACTAGTTTTAAGCATTAGACAACGTCTACCTAAGCAACGTCTAAATCAAGCACGATCTTCCATTGCATAAACAATGTTCAGTCGATTTTTAACAACACATCACTTAAAGTTTCAATATTGGTTTGAAAATGGAGATAGAAGTATCTTTAACGCAACTCTTTGCTTGTCGCAACCAATGAAATTCGTCGGTGCGTGCGCTGAATGCCAGTCAGCTGTTTGTCTACCTACACATTACTCAAATATGGCTAAGCATGAACATGACTTGCCCACAGATAATAGTATCGCTTTCAGTGGAAATTAAATCTCATAATATTATCGACACTAAAGCAACACGCCACCGTATGGGGAAGTGTAGCTTTGATTATAGCATTGTTACAGTGAGTGTAATCTAGTCATAAATATGGTAGCTTCAACGAAGGGAAGATGAAGCATAGTACATAATGTGTAACAGAGTGTGTTGTACGGGCCATATAGATGTATCTTGCATTCTGGAGATCGTAGGTTCGAAACGCATCATCGGCAGCCCTGAAGATTGTTTTCCGTAGTTTCCCTATTTTTACACCAGGCAAATACTCGGGTTGTTGTTATGGCCACGGCTCTTCTTTCCCAGTCCAGTTTAAACAATAATCACCACCATCACCACCACTTGCCTTTTCCTATCTAATAGTTGCCGAAAACTTATATGATTATATATATAAAAAAACCCATACAACCTACTTTTTAGTTTTAACTATTATGTGTTTTTACTTGGCAGTAAATATAAGTGAATCCCTCGTGGTTGATGTATGTGACAGCCCTCTGACGATCGCGACATGTAACTCTTGATATGTATGTAGTTGAAGTGACCTATAATTCCATGGAAATTACCCCATGTATATAATGAAATATATCGGTTTTCAAAAATTGTATTAAAGTCGAAAATTACCAGACTGTCCCTTTGTCAGTCTCAAGAAACAAGTCTCTCGAAAAGCGAAACCTTATTTTAAGATCTATCTCCCCATACATGTCAAACGAATTGCTGCGATTTAGCAGCCGGCGACCCACAAAGAGGCCGTCGGACTAACCTTTCTTCCTGGAATCATCTCAACATGATAATACAAATTACATGTTTCATAACCTCTGATTGCGATTCACTCCTCTCATTTGGGGTTAAACAGTGCTCTCGGCAGTGTTTAAACATGACCAGTTGAACATCGATTTTAGACAGTGTCTAAGTGATAAATAATGTCTCTGCAATGCGGCGGGCATACTTAGGCATTGTTTAACCGTAGACATCGTCTAAGTACCGTTTCTGCAATCGGCCCTAAGTATTCACTGGAGACGTGACAATGCTGTATATTATGCCCGTGCTTCCTGGATCATGTAGTTCTGGCTACCGAGTAGTGGGATGATCTGTTGCGTTTTGGTTATTGAAGGACACCGCACGCAACATTTTTGAGGTTAAATGATTGGTTATCAGAATGGATAACAAAACAGCAAGCTGAGATGGCACCTGCAAGAACTTGTGTCGAAGTACATGCACATAATGTGGTACAAGCAGACTGACGTAGTTTCTCATCAGAATATGGATGACATGGCAAAAGCTTGTTGTAGACAATGCAAACTACGAAAATTTTCTTCTTAATATAATATGTTTTTAGTTATCCAGGTACTTGAACCTATACAAATAATCATCCAAATGTAGAATCTAGCCTTATAATGCTCTTAATGATTTGACAAATATATCTGTAGCCGTTACGTTGTAATAGGCCTAATTACTTCCCCAATAAAATGTAAATAGTATGTTTTGATGTGAGATGCCATAATTTTAGAAACTTCTGTTATAATCCGGCAAATAATTGGTTGACTGACCTGATATAATTAGCACAAATCAACCTTAAGATAAATGGTGGTAGTGCAGCACTTAACTTGTAACACGTTTCCAATTAATTCAGCGAAATACCGGTAATGATGATGGTGATGGTAATAATAATAATAATAATAATTATAATAATAATAACCTGTAATTAAGAGGTGGCATAAAATCTCAAAACAATATCTTCAGTAAAAGTGAGATAGTGAGTCGTCTAGAGGTTATGTTCACTCTCACAATCTAAGGAAGAAGAATATTCATAACTCTCACTTTCCTAAAACAAAATCTTCTTTAAATTGTTGGTCACATTACATTTCGACAGGATTTTCCATCTCTACTGTGTGCACGGAAAGCATTCTGTGAATGAAATGAAACATATTTAGCAAAATCATTATCCTCCATCTTGCTGCAATGTAAGCGAGTCACTTAAGTGTGTATGGGAGGTCCACTTCTAACAATAAGTGGGACACTTAAGTAGGTAATGTAAGTGCTGTCTGTGAATTCGGCCGCTAGTATTGTTTACCTGCAGGATGGGTGAATTGAAGAAACTGGCAATCTTGAATGAGTTTTTCATCTCTCCCCTCCTGTTGAACTCAAAACTTGCCCTTGATTGATTTGCATCATTTAAAGGGAATTTGAAATCAGATCTTCACAGACAGATGTGGTCAATTGAGTTGGTATCATGTGCATAAGTTTATATTATGATGAATTGAAGAACTGGAAAATCTAAATATTTAAGCTGTTTCTAAAATGCAGGAGAGAACATGGAATGGGGGAATCTGAAAAAGTTGACTGTTTCTTAACCCATTAAATGCCAAACCCATATACATGAGGACCTCGGGGGAAAATAGTGATAAGCCTCATTTTGTAAGTTCTGAGATATAAAATTAATTTTCACAAAATATTTACTGCTAACATTTTTGATCTTTGAAACATATTACTCTGGTACGTGTAGTCCTTTTTTATAACATCCTGGAGAAAAAATGCATAAAAACCAGTATTATAGGGAATTAGAGTATGTTAAACACTGAATGTGCCTATCAATTTGAGGGGTATAGTTATTTACATGCAGTGTGGGTAAAGTAGTGAACAACTGACAATACGAGAAAACATCTCTATGAAGTATACGAAAATACGTACAGAACGTCACAAGTTAGTAACACAATTACAATAATAAAATGCTTTGTTTAATGTCAGTTAAGTAGTCTTTTCCACTCTCAACTGTACTTATCTAACTCTCATCATCCTCCTCATCAATGAACATTTCTGTACTGTTTGTACCACTGCACTTCAAACTACCATCAAATTCAGAGTATTCTGGTGGTACCCATTGAAGCACTTTCCTTACCGCCCAAGGAAAGGAAGAAAAATTCTGAATGTAGACGTATGTTTAATAAAATGAACTAAGTTAAAGTAAATTAATTTAATGTTATTGCTTTTATGTATCACTACCTACTTTTATGGTTTTTGGATACGCTGAGGTGCTGAAATTTTGTCCCGCAGGAGTTCTTTAATGTGCCCGTAAATCTACCGACACGAAGCTGATGTATCTGAGCACCTTCAAATACCACTGCACTGAGCCTAGAACGAACCCGCTAACTTAAGGTCAGAAAGCTACCGCTCTATCGCCTAAGCTACCCACCCCGGCATGTTAAAGAGAATTCCATACATTTTTTTAAATGTCACATAATGCATTTACCCAATTATTTTAAAGAAAATAACAGGTAAACTAATTGTAACCAACATAGCACCGGTACATCAACAAGTGAAAAAAGTTATAACCCACATAGTCGCATAAAGGACATGTAAAGAGCGTCTATGTTTATAAAATTTTAGTATAATGACACTAGTTAGTTGTACGTGTTAGCATGATTTGATGATAATAATAATGAATACTATTGCTAATACTTTGCAAAAGGTATTTTATATCACAGCATGTAAATAGTTATAACCAACATTCAAAACCACATGGTAAACATGTTAGCCATCTCGAAAACATACTTGTTCACCACTTCCAGATGAACCTCCATAATATTCCTGGGTTTCAACATAATTCGGATTGTTTAAACTGTCATCTCCTTCCATAAACTCCTCAGCATAAACTCCTGTAGCATAAATGACGTTTTGTCTGGCAGGAAACACATCATTAGAAACATGATCCGCCATCTTGGAAATGTGGATTATCATTGTTTACTGCAGAGACATGTGGCTTGTTATAAAAATGAAGCTGAATTATGTGCAATCTCTCATTAAATCTACTAACTTCTTGACAAAAATGAAACTTCAAGTTGGATAGAACTGTTTACTACAAAAAAAAACTGAAAATTTTAAAATTTGAGGGTTATCACCATTTGCCCCCGAGGTCTTCATAATATATGTTAGTGAAAATCGTACCTCATCCGCCAGACCTGTACATATACGTTTTTTGCGTTGTCTGCTTCACCCATCTTGTATATGAACGGGATATAGTGTCATGCTTGGAATTTCTGTGGAAATGTTCAAAGAAGTTCTGTACAGCAGATATACCACTCCATTTTGCGTGTTTTGAAAGTGATCTCATGTTATTTCGGCTTCATTGAAGTGAAACATCTTTCCCACTAACGTTAATCCATCATGACGTCTTGAAGTATACGTTCATTTCTTGTTGACAAAGAAATTGAATGTTTCCTCAGAAATCGTGATTCTGGAGAGCTATATTTTGATTAGGAAGATGGAGAATATATAGGGGACGATATTGAACGGCAACAAAGTGCCAGACAAAGTAGTAATAATGAATCTGATGTGGAATTATCACCCACTGATCAGATATGTTTTTTTCCTTCCCCCCCCAGATACTAAGCATTTGATAGGGTAAATCATGGGAGATTACTGGCAAAAATGAGTGCAATGGGACTAGGCAAAAGAGTGACTGAATGGGTGGCTATATTTCTAGAAAATAGTTGTTGTTGTTTGGGTCATCAGTCCGTAGACTGGTTTGATGCAGCTCTCCATGCCACCCTGTGCTAATCTTTTAATTTCTACGTAACTACTGCATCCTACATCTGCTCTAATCTGCTTGTCATATTCATACCTTGGTCTACCCCTACTGTTCTTACCACCTACACTTCCTTCAAAAACCAACTGAATAAGTCCTGGGTGTCTTAAGATGTTTCCTATCATTCTAGCTCTTCTTCTTGTCAAATTTAGCCAAATCGATCTCAGTATCTCTTCATTTGTGATTCGATCTATCCATCTCACCTTCAGCATTCTTCTGTAACACCACATTTCAAAACCTTCCATTCTCTTTCTTTCTGAGCTAGTTATCGTTCATGTTTCACTTCCATACAATGCCACGCTCCACACAAAAATCTTCAAAAACATCTTTCTAATTCCTATATCAATGTTTGAAGTGAGCAGATTTCTTTTCTTAAGAAAACTTTTCCTTGCTTGTGCTAATCTGCATTTTATGTCCTTACTTCTGCCATCATTAGTTATTTTACTACCCAAGTAACAATATTCATCTACTTCCTTTAAGACTTCATTTTCTAATTTAATATTTCCTGCATCACCTGCCTTCGTTAGACTGCACTCCATTACTTTTGTTTTGGACTTATTTATTTTCATCTTGTACTCCTTACCCAAGACTTCGTCCATACCATTCAGCAACTTCTTGAGATCTTCTGCAGTTTCAGATAAAATAACATTATCATCGGCAAATCTCAGGATTTTGATTTCCTCTCCTTGTATTGTGATTCCCTTTCCAAATTCCTCTTTGATTTCCTTTACTGCCTGTTGTATGTAAAAGAAGGGGGGACAAACTGCAGCCTTGCCTCACTCCTTTCTGGATTGCTGCTTCTTTTTCAAAGCCCTTGATTCTTATCACTGCACACTTATTTTTATGCAGATTGTAGATAATTCTTCGTTCTCGGTATCTGATCCCAATCACCTTCAGAGTCTTAAATAGCTTGGTCCAATCAACATTATCGAATACCTTTTCTAGATCTACGAATGCCATGTACGTGGGCTTGTCCTTCTTGATTCGATCCTCTAAGATCAGATGTAAAGTCAGGATTGCTTCACGTGTTCCTACATTTCTTCTGAAGCCAAATTGGTCTTCCCCCAACTCAGCTTCAACTTGTTTTTCCATTCTTCTGTAATCATTACATGTTAAAATTTTACAGGCATGAGATACTAAACTAATGGTGCGATAGTTTTCACACCTGTCAGCACCGGCTTCCTTGGGAATAGGTATAACAACATTCTGCCGAAAATCAGATGGGACTTCTCTCTCATACATCTTACACACTAAATGGAATAACCTTGCCATGCAGGTTTCTCCTAAGGAAGTCAGTAATTCAGAGGGAATGTCATCAATTCCATGTGCCTTGTTCCTATTTAGGTTGCTCACAGCTCTGTAAAACTCTGACCTCAAAATTGGGTCTCCCATTTCATCAGCATCAACAGCCTCTTCTTGTTCCAGAACCAAATTATCTACATCTTCACCTTGATACAGTGTTAGATATGTTCCTGCCATCTTTCTGCTTTGTCTTCTTTCCCTAGAAGTGGCTTTCCATCTGAGCTCTTAATATTCATACACCTAGATTTCCTTTCTCCAAAGGTTTCCTTGATTTTCATGTATGCAGCATATACCTTTCCTAGGACCATACAACCTTCGATATCCTTGCACTTCTCCTTCAGCCAGTCTTCCTTAGCTACCTTGCACATTCTATCCACTTAATTCTTTAATCGTCTGTATTCTTTTCTGCCCTCTTCATTTCTAGCATTCTTGTATTTTCGTCATTCATCAATCAGGTCTAGTATCTCCTGAGTTATCCACTGATTCTTAGTTGATCTTTTCTTCCTTCCTAACATTTCTTCAGCAGCCCTGCTGACTTCATTTTTCATGACTATCCACACTTCCTCTATAGTGTTTCCTTCAGCCTTTTCATTTAGTCCTTGTGCAACATGTTCCTTGAAACAATCCCTCACACTCTTTTCTTTCACCTTGTCTAGATCCCATCTTTTTGCATTCTTTCTTTTCTTCAATTTCTTCAGCTTCAGATGGCATTTCATGACCAACAAGTTGTGGTCAGAGTCCACGTCTGCTCCTGATAAAGTTTTGCAATCCAACACCTGATTCCTGAATCTCTGCCTAATCATAATGAAGTCTGTTTGATACCTTCGAGTGTCTCCAGGTCTCGTCCACGTATAAAGCTGTCGTTTGTGGTGTTTGAACCAAGTATTGGCAAGGACTAAATTATGATCAGTGCAGAATTCAACCAGCCGACTTCCTCTTTCGTTCCTTTGCCCCAATCCGAATTCTCCTACTGTATTACCTTCTCTTCCTTGGCCTACCACTACATTCCAGTCTCCCATCACAATTAGATTCTTGTCATCTTTTACATATTGTATTAAATCTTCTATCTCTTCATGTGTTCTTTCGATTTCCTCATCATCCGCTGAGCTAGTAGGCATATAGACCTGCACTGTTTTGGTGGGCATTGGTTTGGTGTCTATCTTGACGACAATAATTCTTTCACTATGCTGGTCATTATTAAACCAACTCCTGCATTTCCTCTGTTTGATTTTGTGTTGATAATTCTGTAGTCGCCTGGTCAAAAATCCTGTTCTTCCTGCCAACATACTTCACTTATACCAACTACATCTAACTTTAGTCTATCCTCCATCTCCCTTTTCAGATTCTCTAGTCTACCACAACGATTCAAACTTCTAACATTCCATGCTCCGACTCGCAGAATGTCAGTATCCATCTTCCTGATGATCGCCCCCTCTCGTGTAGTCCCCACACGGAGATCCGAATGGGGGACTAGTTTACCTCCGGAATATTTTACCCAGGAGGAAGCCATCATCAGTACATCATTCATACAGAGAGAGCTGCATGTCCTCGGGAGTTAGTTACGGCTGTAGTTTCCCGTTGCTTTCAGCTGTGTAGCAGTATGAACACAGCTAAGCCATGTTGAGTAATATTACAAGGCCATATCAGTCAATCATCCAGATTGCCGCCCTTGCTACTTCCGAAAGGCTGCTACCCCCCCTTTCGATGAAAATAGAGAATAGAACTCAGATGTTTAGAGTAGGCGAATCTTTATCTGACCCTCTAATAATTATTAATTAATTATATAATATATACGCAGTTTGCAGGATTCGAGACTTCTGAAACAACTAGTACAACACAATCTTGTCTCAAAATATACCACATCAGGATGTACATGGATCAGAGAAATAAGAGAAGATCTGAAGGAAATTAGCCTTACGACAGAAGACACCACATATAAGATAAAATTGAATACAAAACTCAAGAAAACAAACCTCCACTTTACCCTTACACTAAATAAACCTACAACACACATATTTTCAACTGAGGAAAGGACATGAAGATTGGAGTGTCTGAAGTACTGGGAGGACTGCCAAGCCCGAACAATGCCTTCAAAGAAACCTGAACGATGGACTGACAAAAGTAATCCTATGCGGTCATAAAAGAAGAATATATAATGAATAATTTTAACTAAATGGGGAATTCCTCAAGGCAGTATAATTGGACCTTTGTATTTCCTTATATATAAATAAATGATACGAGTGGAATGAAGAGAGAAGGCATTTTTCAGATGATGTTATTCTGTATAGTGTAATAAATAAGTTACGAGATTGTGAGAAACTGCAAAATGACCTTGATAATGTGAGGTGGACAGTAGGAATTGGTATGATGGTAAATGGATTTGAAAGTCAGGTTGTGAATTTCACCAATAGGGAAAGTCCTCTCGGTTTTAATTACTGCATTGAGGTGAAAGTTGCTTTTGGGGATCATTGTAAGTACCTAGGTGTTAATATAAGGATTTTCATTGGGGGTAATCACATAGATATGATTGTAATTAAAGGGTACAGATCTCTACACATGGTTATGAGGGTATTTAGGGGTTGTAGTAAAGATGTAAAGGAGAGGGCATATAAGTCTCTGGTAAGACCCCAACTAGAGTATGGTTCCAGTTTATGGGACCCTCACCAGTATTACTTGATTCAAGAACTGGAAAAAATCCAAAGAAAAGCAGTTTGATTTGTTCTGGCTGATTTCCGACAAAAGAGTAGCAGCTTATAAATCTCATATTTATCCCGTATTGGCTCAACACAACTAAGGTTAAGTTATGAGTAGGTTCCCACCTTCCAATACTTATCAATTTCTGTATAATAGGTTTATTAATTACATAATATAAACCATATAATCTCTAGTACATGTTTCGTTCCGATTATGGAACATCTTCAGCTAAAATTTGACAAAATGGCAAAGTAGCATTACAAAAATGTTGCGAAGTTTGGGCTGGAAAGACTTGGGAGAAAGGAGGCGAGCTGCTCGACTAAGCTGTCAGTGGAGAGATGGCGTGGAACGATATTAGTAATAAATACCAATATAGTTGGTCCGTTATTGGACATTAGTAGACAACAATCTTTGAGTAGTGTCTTTATTTATTTATTTATTTATTTATTTATTTATTTATTTTATGCCTTTGTATGTGGCGAAGTTAGGGCTCACGGCCCTCTCTTACACTTAACCACTACGTACAGTACATAATCACATACTTCATTAAAATAACATTAACAGTCCCTAGGAGCTACCTAAATTTATGGAGTAATATTATAACAGATTATAATTATTTTTAATGATTGATATTATCTAGCCTATCTACATCACCTAACAATAGTTCTAAATCACGCTTGCACTCATACACACTAACATTCATGCAAGCTGGTCACGTATTTAAGAGGAATTCTCGACAAGACCATTTAAATGAGACTGTTGAAGTGCTATTATGTATACTTATTTTTATTTTTTTTTTGCTAGGGGCTTTACGTCGCACCGACACAGATAGGTCTTATGGCGACGATGGGATAGGAAAGGCCTAGGAGTTGGAAGGAAGAGGCCGTGGCCTTAATTAAGGTACAGCCCCAGCATTTGCCTGGTGTGAAAATGGGAAACCACGGAAAACCATTTTCAGGGCTGCCGATAGTGGGATTCGAACCTACTATCTCCCGGATGCAAGCTCACAGCCGCGCGCCTCTACGCGCACGGCCAACTCGCCCGGTATTACGTATACTGACAGGGAGTGTGTTCCTTAGCCTTGCCCTAGACACTTGGAAAGAGTGGCTGTATACAGATGAATGGTTACCGGTATCATAAGGGTAGAGGTCGATTGGGTATTATGTCCATGGATAGATGAGAGGAAGTTAAAATGTGAGGATAGGTATTCAGGTGTAGATTCATTCTGCTTGCGTTTTCTTCGGGTTAATTAATAGGCAGTTCTCTTTAGCATACGAGCTAATTGAATTTAAAGTCGAGTTCATATGGTGGATTGCTTTGTCAGTGTTGGGTACCTTAAAGTGTGAATATATCTGAAGATCGTCAGCATAAAGATGATAGTTGCAGTCGTTCAGATGAGAAGAAACGTCATTAATATAGATTAAGAATAAAAGAGGTCCAAGAATAGACCCTTGGGGAATGCCAGATAGCTTAGTCCTCCATTCTGTAGTCTTCATGTTTGATACAACTCGCGTTAAGTGCGGCCAGTATCCAGTATTCAGGAGATAGTAGGTTCGAACCCCACTGTCGGCAGCCCTGAAAATGGTTTTCCTTGGTTTCCCATTTTCACACCAGGCAAATGCTGGGGCTGTACCTTAATTAAGGCCACGGCCACTTCCTTCCCATTCCTAGCCCTTCCCTGTCCCATCGTCGCCATAAGACCTAACTGTGTCAGTGCGACGTAAAGCAACTAGCAAAAGATACAACTCGCTGTCTTCTGTTTTTGAGGTAGGAGCCCAAGAGCTGAATAGCAGAATGAGCTATGTGAAGTTTTTTTAATTTAGCTAACAATATGTCTATATTTACAGTGTCAAAAGCACTGCTAAAGTCTAGAAGGATAAGTATAGTCAGTTTTTGTTCGTCCATAGCCTGTCTAATGTCACCTGTGATTTTGATTAGTGTAGTTGCAGTACTGTGTCCTTTCTTAAAACGAGACTGTAAGGGATCAAGTACAGAATGGTTTTCCAAGTATTTAACAATTTGTTTATGCATTATCTTCTCCAGAACCTTAGAAAGTGCTGTGAGGATGCAGACAGGTCGGTAGTCAGATGTATTGCTTGCAGGAGAGATTTTTGGGACAGGCACAATGAGTGCATCTTTCCATTTGATTGGGATTTTGCCTGAAGTAAGACAGGTATTAAGTAAATGCATAAAAATGGGCAATATTATGTCTATTATGTAAGTCACGAATGAAATGGGAATTTCATCAGCTCCTGTTGCGTGAGATTTTATTGAATTAACTTCCCTTCTTACTTCATGCTCTGTAACTGTATCAAATTCAAATACAGGACGGACTGGGGATTGTTGCCTTAATATATTGTCAATGGTGTTTTGTACTGTCGTGTCAGGAGTGAGACGTTCCGTGGAGAAATATGTATTTAACTCATCAAGGGACACCTGGGGATCAGTATGCTTCGCAAGTGGTTTGCCAATACCCAGTAACCGAAGTTGTTGCCATGCGGAACCAGTGTTAATGTTTTTATTTAAATGCTGGAAATAATTAAATTTCTTATTACAAATTAGAAGCTTAATTCGGTTTCGAAGAACATGGTACTGCTCATGTACGTCAGCTAGTTGAGTCTGCTTATAGCATCGGTGTAGTGCGTCTCGTTCTTTCATCATGGTCTTAACATCAGCAGTTAGCCAAGGGCGGGGTGGACGTGTTACTCTCACAGAGCGCTTTGGTGCATGTTTGTTGTACAATTCATTTAAATGGGAATTAAATATTTCCACTTTCTTGTCAATGTCACTCTTCATCATTATGTCATATCAGGGGCAGAGTTGTGCATCTTGTCTCAGTTGTATTAAATTCATCCTTTTAAAGTCTCTAAACGTTACATATTTTGGTCGGTACTTCGGCACGTTGAGAGAGTATGCTAAGTATATGAGGTCATGTTTAGATATGTCAGGAACAGATACTTGACTGTGGTGAAGGATTTTTTGAGGGTTATTTGTTATTAATAGGTCTATAAATGTATCAGCAGAAATGGTGCAAGTATGGACGGTGAGGGTGGGTTTAAGGGGTAATATAGTCATGTTGCAGGATTTAAAAATATTTTGTAGCCGTAAGGCGTCGTTGTTCAGAGTTAATAAATTGGTGTTAAAGTCTCCAAAAAGTATCACGTGCACGTATGATGGTAGCAGTCTCAGTAAGCTGTCTTCTAAGTCATGGAAGTCTCGCACTGCGTCAGGAGGCCTATATACTACACCTACAAGTACTTTTACAGAATTGACAAGCACCTCTACAAACATATATTCAGGAGCCGTTTTTACAGCAGGAGTAGACCTGTGAACAACTTTACTCTTGAGCATTGATTTACAATATAGGGCAACCCCACCACCTCGTTTGTTCGTCCGATCATGCCTGTGAAGAAGGAAAGATCACAGTATGAATGTAAAGTTGGAATTCAAGAGGACAAAATGGGGCAAATATTTGTTTATAGGAAGAGGAGTTAGGGATTGGAATAACTTACCAAGGGAGATGTTCAATAAAATTCCAATTTCTTTGCAATCATTTGAGAAAAGGCCAGGAAAAGAACAGTAGGGAATCTCCCACATGGGCGATTGCCCTTAATGCAGATCAGTAATTGATTGTCATTGATTGATTGATTGATTGATATGCCAACTGCCGCACTAGTCATCTGACATAACATGGTCAACAAGTATCTGATGAGGATTGATGGAAAACTTCAGTTCAGTTTTTTAAGGAGTTCAAATTTTTAAAAGGATTGTTCTTGTCAGGGGCTAGAGTTATTTTTTTAATTTCCTTTTTTGATTTACATTGCACCGACACAGATAGGTCTTATGGCGACGATGGAACGGGAAAGGCCTAGGAATGGGAAGGAAGCGGCCGTGGCCTTAATTAAGGTACAGCCCCAGCATTTGCTTGGTGTGAAAATGGGAAACCACGGAAAACCATCTTCAGGGCTGCCGGCAGTGGGATTCGAACCCACTATCTCCCGGATGCGAGCTCACAGCTGCGCGCTCCTAACCGCATGGCCTACTCGCCTGGTGGGCTAGAGTTATAAGCTGCTCATTGTGAAGATGTCTCATGGTTTTAACTGTCATAAGAGTTTTGAAAGACGACCCGATCCTCATGAGATTAACTGAATTTTGAAGAAGAGTAGCAGGCCTGGTCCATGCTCTGGCAGTGGTGGTAAAGCTTATTGTGTTGACTCTATTGCGCCCAGTTTGTTTTTAAAGGCTATAGTGTTCCAGATTTAATTCGGTTAGTTCTTTGTAAAATTTTTAGCTAGCTACTTTCATTCTCTTGCTTTTCTCCCTTTTATTATTATTATTATTATTATTATTATTATTATTATTATTATTATTTTTATTATTATTATTATTATTATTACACTGTTGTGTTCTTTTATAATGAGCCACAATATATTCCAGAATACCTATGAGATATGTTTTTCAAGCTTAAGATCCTTATGATTATAAATTATCCATATTGATTTTCACAGTTTGGGTCTGTTGATGAGTGATCATCTTTCAAGGTGTTAGGTCACAGCTATATTTTGAGCTAGAACTAGTCTCTGATAGTATAGGCTGCCTGTAGACAGTTTGAAGGTTCAGGTAGTAATGCTTGATGCTTGGGGAGTGCATACTGAGTTGCTCTGGAGTACAGGAATTCACTGTGCTCTCCGAGCTAGTTCATGGCTATCATTTAGCCCAACATTTAAAGTGTATGGAGATAATTTATGGTAAGTCTTTGCTTCTTCCTTCCTAGTGGGTACCATTTTAAGAATTGTTCCTATGAAGGTAAATTGCAGGATTGTTTGAATTTGAATCAAGGTATTGTCTTGAGAAGGCCTGTTGAATAGGTCTAATATCAATTCTGGGTTGAAGTTTCACCCTTCTTCTAACAGAATGAAGTGTGATCATGTCAACCTTGCGACTTGTAAAAACTTACTTTTATCTTTAATAATTGCTTAGTAATTGCATGATTACTCATTTTATGTTTTTTTAATTATAGAATCAAACGATTGGTGTGGTACGTGGGGTAAACATATGAAGTCCATGTGCTTTAAAACTCTGAAGGAGTTCCAGAAGATAAACCACTTCCCAGGGACATTCCAAATCGGCCGTAAGGATCGTCTTTGGAAAAATTTGTACCGCCTGATGACCAAATTTGGAAAAAAAGAGTAAGTTTTATCTTTTCTCTTGCTCTGTTTTATAAAGCAGTTTTATTAGTAATAAATCCTTTTAAGTGTGGTGTTAAACATGTTTGATATTTTCAAATGTTAGAGCCTGTTTTCATGAGAATATTGTTGGATTCAAGCAGATTATTTTAGAAAAAAAAGCATAACTCTTTAAATGTTGTAGGTATTCATGAGTGGATCTAATGGAAATGAAATTGTTAGACTTGCTTGTATTTTGCGAATAGCTTGTACCAAGTAGCATTTACCCATGGCTCTGCATGTGTGGAATTATTTCCAGTTTGATATGAATTTTAACCAACATAGCTGCCCTGTGAGGCAACGGCAGTGCTTCAGCGCTCCGTAGAAGCAGCGCATATGATTTCTTCCTAAAGTGATTCTTCTTCTTCTTCTTGCATAAGAAAGTGAAAGAACTTGCTGGTTTGAAACGGAGACGATATGGTCAAATTTTGAGAGATGCCAATAATGAAATAATCTTGGGTGTGGAAGGGAAACTCAAACGATGGAAGGAATATATAGAAAATCTCTTCAAAGATGACAGAAATGATCCTCCTTCACCTGACGAGAGAATAAATGAAAATAGCCCTGAAATAACAAAAAGTAAAGTTGTACATGCCGTAAAACCTCAAAAGAATGGTAAAGCAACTGGACCTGACGGTGTGTACGCTGAAGTTCTCAAAGTAATAACAGAACAGGAATCTACCGGCCTCAATATCTTAACATCATCATTCAATCAAATATATGTATCAGGAGAAATACCATCAGAATGGCTTAAATCAACCTTCATACCACTACCGAAGAAGCCTAACTCGTCTCAGTGCGATGATTATCGTATGATAAGTTTGATGTCTCACGTGCTCAAAATATTCTTGCGAATCATTCATACTAGAATATACAAAAAATGTGATCAGAATCAGTTCAGTTTCCGAAATGGCGTTGGTACACGTGAGGCACTCTTCTTGTTAGATGTGTTGTTACAGAGGTGCAGAGATATGAATGTTGATGTCTGTGCCTGTTTTATAGACTATAAAAGAGCTTTTGATTGTGTCAGGCACAGTAAGCTGATAGAGATTCTGAGATCAACAGGTATTGACTCCGGTGACTTACGTATAATCAGTAACCAATATAAATGGTCCGTTATTGGACATTATAAATTTTCCAGCTAACTCATTCTTGGTTGCCAGCGTTTCGCCCTCGTGTGCTAGGGTGGGCTCATCAGTTGGTACCTAGCACACCTACCAATACGCTGGCTAGTGCATACCGTGGAGGCCACTGCGTAGGCTACCTGGAGCCACCGGCAGTGCCAATGCACTAAGAGACTTTGTCTCATCAGCAAAAATTGATGCCTGCTTGGCCATCAGATGATATAGATGTTGATTCCCATAGGGAATCTGAAATATTTGTCCTGAATGAGTAAATTTATAATACCAATATAAATGGTCCGTTATTGGACATTATTCCCTATGGGAATCAACATCTATATCATCTGATGGCCAAGCAGGCATCAATTTTTGCTGATGAGACAAAGTCTCTTAGTGCATTGGCACTGCCGGTGGCTCCAGGTAGCCTACGCAGTGGCCTCCACGGTATGCACTAGCCAGCGTATTGGTAGGTGTGCTAGGTACCAACTGATGAGCCCACCCTAGCACACGAGGGCGAAACGCTGGCAACCAAGAATGAGTTAGCTGGAAAATTTATAATGTCCAATAACGGACCATTTATATTGGTATTATAAATTTACTCATTCAGGACAAATATTTCAGATTCCCTATGGGAATCAACATCTATATCATCTGATGGCCAAGCAGGCATCAATTTTTGCTGATGAGACAAAGTCTCTTAGTGCATTGGCACTGCCGGTGGCTCCAGGTAGCCTACGCAGTGGCCTCCACGGTATGCACTAGCCAGCGTATTGGTAGGTGTGCTAGGTACCAACTGATGAGCCCACCCTAGCACACGAGGGCGAAACGCTGGCAACCAAGAATGAGTTAGCTGGAAAATTTATAATGTCCAATAACGGACCATTTATATTGGTATTATAAATTTACTCATTCAGGACAAATATTTCAGATTCCCTATGGGAATCAACATCTATATCATTAATCAGTAACCTGTACTGGAATCAGTTTGCAAATGCCAAAACTGATCAAGGAACTTCAGAAACTGCTTCGATCAGGAAGGGCGTCCGCCAGGGTTGTGTACTGTCACCTCTGTTGTTTAACATTTAATCAGAGGCAATCTTTAAAGAAACATTGGAAGACTCTGGTGGGATCAAAATTAACGGGAAAATCAACATCAGATAAATGCAGATGATACTGTTGTCATAGCTGATGACATGCCTGCCCTTCAGTGCATGATAAACTCCTTAGTTCAGCACAGTGAAGAGTTTGGATTATATGTTAACCCCTCAAAAACGAAACTGATGGTGTTCTCTAAGAAGACAATTCGGACAAATCTCAATAAAAGATAAAATAGTTGAGCAAGTGTCTTCTCTCAAATATCTGGGTACCATCTTGGATGACCAATGTAACTCCAAACGGGAGATAATGTCTAGAATTGAGCAGACCAGGAAACAATTCATTACCATGAAGAAATTCTTTGTGAGGTCAGATCTCAGTCTCCAACTATGAATTCGTATGATCCGCTGTATATTTTCTGTTCTATATGGCTGTGAAAGGTGGACTCTGGATCCAATCATAGCAAAACGGCGTGATGCCTTCGAAATGTTCCTGTATCGCCGTCTCTTGCGGATATCCTTGGTAATGAAAATCTCAAATGCCAAGGTCCTTCGTCGGATGAAAAAGCAAAAAGAACTACTGCTCACCATAAAACAGAGGAAAACGCAATACCTAGGACATATCATGAGAGGTGAGAGGTATCAGTTATTACAGCTTATTATCGAAGGGAAGATACAGGGGAAGAGATCTGTTGGGAGAACAAGGAATTCATGGCTGAAAGACCTTTGAAGATGGCACTGCTGTACTTCAGAAATGGCATTCCATTCTGCGCTGTCAAGATCAGAGCTAGTTACGTGGATCGCCAACCTCCGCTCGGAGACGGCGTCTTAAGAAGAAAGTGATACTACTGATAAAAAAATGCATATTGTAGGTGTATACCGTATTTACCTGCGTAATTTTTCCCTAGCAAATTTTCCCACCCTTGATTTTGAAATTAATATTAGCTGGCTGGGGGTGGATTCTGATTGTGATCATATAAAATTTTTCTGTCATCAGTATGTTTTCTGTTTTCTTTTAAATGTGTGGTTGTGAAAGCATTAGGCTATGGCTTGATGGGAGCTTTTAAAACATAATATTCGTCCATTAAATAATGCAACAAGTATTCACCAGTGGTGTGCCATATAATGTGGCTGACTGGAATTTATCGTGCAGTGGGTTTCTTGTCTCCTCAACCAGGAACACAAACTTTACACCAGGAAGTTTTTGAGAGACTCCTGCATCGCTACGAGGAGGAAGGAGACAATTTCTTGCTTGGTATTGTGACTTGGGTGCATCATTACACCCCACAGTCAAAACAAGCAAGCAAGCATGGAGTGGCAGCGAAGAGACGAAGCAGATCCGGTCAAGGCCAAAACATGCTCATCTGATGGGAAGGTGCTTGCAGCCATTTTCTGGGACTCCGTTGGCATTTGGCTGGTGGATTTTCTTCACAAACAAAGGGTAATTAATGCAGCTTATTACGGTCACCTTTTGGATGAAGCAAAAGCTGCGTATCGCAACAAATGACGCCGACAGCCAATCCAAAACTTCTTCTCCATGACAAATGCTTGGTCACATACTGCTGCTTTAACGTGGGAAAAACTGGAGGAAATTGA
Organism: Anabrus simplex; assembly: GCF_040414725.1. Taxonomy (NCBI): domain Eukaryota; kingdom Metazoa; phylum Arthropoda; class Insecta; order Orthoptera; family Tettigoniidae; genus Anabrus; species Anabrus simplex. Next base: position 1,791,367,110 of record NC_090265.1, on the reverse strand, counting down.
CCGGACACGTCTGGACACCCTCCGTACAGTCCAGATTTATCGTCCTGCGACTACCATTTTTAGGACCACTCAAACAAGACCTAGGAGGACAGCGGTTGGATGATGCAAGTGTAGAAGAGTTTATGCAAACTGGCTCCGCACACGTCCCTCTTCTTTCTATCAGGACAGCGTGAAAACCTTACCAATCTGATGGAGAAAATATGTATTGAAGGCAGGACACTATGTAGAACAGTAATCTCTTATATGTATATTATTTGGTTGATGCAATAAATTTTAAAAATATGATTTCCGTTTATATTTGATCTACCCTCGTATCTCTGATTACGGGCTGAAACTACGAGTGCCATCCGGTTTGGCAGAAGAGTTTATTATTGGTTTCTTCTCTATCCTATTAAAGTAGAAGTCTGCTATAGCAAGTACGGCATATAATGAGAACCCCGTTTTAACAACAGTTTTGGTCTGTCCCTTCAAAATTCCTATATTAAAGTCTGGCTCGATGGCTAAATGGTTAGTGCACAGGCCTTTGGCCCCGGGTCCTGGGTTCGATTCCCGGCAGGGTCGGGAATTTTAACCATAATTGGTTCTTTCTCTGGCACGAGGACTGGGTGTATGTATTGTCTTCATCATTTCATCCTCATGACGCGCAGGTCGCATAAGGGAGTCAGATCGAAAGACCTTTACCTGGCGAGCCGAACATGTCCTCAGACATTCCTGGCACTAAAAGCCATACGCCATTTCATTTCATTTCCTTTATTAAACTGTGTATTGTTGCTCGGTTACAGCAAGAGCCCTACCACTGACGCGTCCGTTATTAAGAGCGATTAGGCGTGTGCGATTTTTTCCATTACCGATATTTGTGCACCCAGCGATTATATTGCATGTGATCAATCAATCAATCAATACTGATCTGCATTTAGGGCAGTCGCCCAGGTGGCAGATTCCCTATCTGTTGTTTTCCTAGCCTTCTCCTAAATGATTTCAAAGAAATTGGAAATTTATTAAACGTCTCCCTTGGTAAGTTATTCCAATCCGTAACTCCCCTTCCTATAAATGAATATTTGCCCCAGTTTGTCCTCTTGAATTCCAACTTTATCTTCATATTGTGATCTTTCCTACTTTTATAAACGCCACTCAAACTTCTTCGTCTACTAATGTCATTCCACGCCATCTCTCCGCTGACAGCTCGGAGCATACCACTTATTACATGTTATAAACCTCATTTTAGGTCCGTATAGAAAATTTTTCACAGTTCAACAATAATAAAGGTGTTTTAATTTGTTCCACGTATTCAATACTTATATTTTCACTTATAGTGGTTACATAAATAGATTCTTAATTACATGGGACATGTTTCACCCTCAATTAAGGGCATCTTCAGCCTAAATACAATCATAAAAAATACAACTAAATTAAAAGTGGAAGTTAAAAGTTTAGTCAGTTATTAAAATTCGGAACATAAAAATGTGAATAGTGATACAATATATAAGGATATATAAGGATACAATATATAAGGATACCGTGACATCATCGGAAAATGGCCAGCACACAAGAAAACAAATAAAAATGGAGAGAGACTAGTTGACCTGTGTAGAAACCATAATTTAATCTCAAAATCTACATGTTTTAAGAGGAAACCTCAAAAACTCAAAACATGGAAACACCCTGACTACACTAAAGGAGAATGGCAACTGGACCACGTCTGCATGGACAAATACCACCACAAAGAGATCTATAACGTCAAAGTCCTCCGAGGAATAGACACAGGTTCAGATCACTACGTAGTTAAAATTAAAATTAAACTCACTCCCCAGAGGAGACAACAAAAGCAAGCCCTTAAAACTAAAAGAAAAATAGATCCTACCCAGCTAATCAACAACAAAAATTACCAGAAAGCAACTGAAAAAATAAAAATCACAGACAAACTTGAAGACTTAGTACACAACCTTAAACAAATTGCAGAAGACCTAGCTCCAATTAAACCACGTAAAAAACACCAATGGTGGAACAGTGAATGTGATGAAACAGTGGAGAAAAGACATCAGGCATGGCTATTACATCAGTCCCAAAAGACAGAAATATCCTATCAAAAGCTAGTAAAACAGAGAAAAGAAACTACCCAAGTCTTAAGAAGAATAAAAAGACAACATCATAAGGACACCCTGCAGTTAATTGAAGAACAGTTCAGTAAAACTAAATCAAGGGACTACTACAAAACCTTCAGAAAGCAGCTCCAAAAATATGAACCCCCGACCCTACTGATGAAGGATGAAGATGGTAAGCTGGCCCATAACAATAAAGACAATGCAGAAATTCTGGCTAAACATTTCAACAAGCTTTTAAATTGTGAGGAACCTACAGAACTCCTTCATTTGGACACCAACACCCCGATAAAAACATCACCAGAAAACATCAATCCCCCCACAATAAAGGAAGTCTACCAAGCTCTGAATAAATTAAAAAACTACAAAGCGCCAGGAGAAGATCAGACCTTTGCGGAAATCTGGAAATATGCAGGAACCTCAGCAAAAGTTGCCCTCCATCAACAACTTGTCTCTATCTGGATTAAAGAAGAACTACCAGAACACTGGACAACAGCCCTCATTCATCCTCTGCACAAAAAAGGGGACAAAACCGACCCTAATAACTACAGGGGAATCTCTCTCCTAGACATAACGTACAAAATATTTTCAATAATCATCCTTAATAGGATAAGTTTACAACTTGAGAAAGAACTAGGAGAATATCAAGGAGGTTTCAGACCCTGGAGGAGCTGTCCTGATCAGATCATGAGTCTTAAGTTGATAATGGACTATAACAGGAGAAGAAACAGAGATATGGTGATAACATTTGTAGATTTCAAGAAAGCTTATGATTGCATCCATAGAGAATCTCTGTTTAAAATTTTAAGACACCTTGGACTACACCCCAAATTAATAAACATGATAAAATTGACTCTCACCAATACCAAGTCAAAAGTGAAGTTTAGGGGGGAAACATCAGAGACATTTGAAATTAAAACTGGACTACGGCAGGGAGATGGGCTCTCACCACTATTATTTAACTGTGCTCTAGAAATGGTAATGAGGGAATGGTTTAGAAAATGTCCCCCCAAAATAAAGATTGGCCGAAAAATCAAAACAAATTGCCTGGGTTTTGCTGACGATTTAGCATTACTAGCAGTGGACATAAAAGAAGCAAAAACCCAGATATCAGAACTTCAAAACATTGCAAATAAAATTGGCCTCAAAATATCATTTGAAAAAACAGAAATTATGCCCCAAAAACCAACACAGCTAAAAGAAGTCACCATAAATGGTAATAAAATCAAAATAGTAACTCAGTTTAAATATCTTGGAGAAGTAATAACACATAACTTAAATGAAAAAATCTCAATCCAAGTAAGAACAAATAGATTAGCTAAAGCACAAAAATTAACATGGGATATCTACAAAAAGAAATGTCTATCAATAAATACAAAAATAAAACACTACAACACAGTTATAAAACTGGAAGCTACATATGCAGCAGAAACACTCTTTTACCTGAATAAACAATCAAAGACTGACAGACTTCAGAAAATTGAAAGGAGGATTGGAAGAACCTGTATCAACAAAAAATATCAGAAAGATGGACAGTGGCGGTTAATACCTAACAAAGTCGTGTACAAAGAGCTAGAACCCATTACAGATACTATGCGTAAGAGGAGACTGGGATTCTTTGGACATATCATGAGGATGCAGGACTCGAGACTTCTGAAACAACTAGTACAACACAATCTCGTCTCAAAAAAATACCACAACAGGATGTAAATGGATCAGAGAAGTAAGAGAGGATCTGAAGGAAATAGGCCTTACAACAGAAGACACCAAAAATAAGATAAAATTGAATACAAAACTCAAGAATACAAACTTCCGCTTTACCCTTACACAAAACAAACCAACAACACGCACATTTTCAACTGAGGAAAGGGCATGAAGATCGGAGCGTCTGAAGAAGTACTGGGAGGACCGCAAAGCCCGAACAATCCCTTCAAAGAGACCTGAACGACGGACTGACTAAAGTGATCCTATGTGGTCATAAAAGAAGAAGAAGAAGAAGATGATATAAGGATGCTAATGGAAAACTGTCTTATGATTGAATTATAATCTTGTCGGAGACTAAAACTTCTTCTATTAAAATTCTAATTAAAAACAGTTCATAAAAAATATTAGTGGAAAATCAAAGTGGTAATAATATAAAGCCAACGACATGAGGGCGTGAACACAAGCATAAACTTGATAGTCACGAATACAATCTTTCCAAGGCCGCTGATGAAATTCGTCAGCAAGTGAGACAGAAGCATCTGTTGAAAAATTGTAAGTGGCCCTTAGCACCGGTAGGTAATAAAAATGGCTGAAACCTTGCCAGGAAATGTCGGTAGATGCAGAAATAATGTTTTATGTAAGTGGAAGTTGTTATTTGTTATCTACTGTTGTGTTGATTGCTGCCCGTCTGTTGGCTCTGAGTCTGGTGTTGTAACTGTGCTGCCCCTACCTCCACAGTAGCCACTCCTCCTTCCCCTCCACCTACATCCCTCCACACAGCTAACATGAGCCCCAGACGTACTCTCCAAACATATCGGTACACAACCTCCACAGCAACAATTTAAGTACTCTTTTTCATTTCATACATACACTAGGCATTCCTTCATACGCACGCTATACTCATATTAGCTTTTCTTTACAGATAACAACCATATAACGTGCATAGACGAGAGAGGTGTTACCACCAACTGCTCTAAAATCAAACCCTGTCTCGCTGTATATATAAATCTTTTTGGAATACATCAACAATTGAATTGCACAGTACTCAATTTTTCAAATTTTAATGTCAAGAATTCTTATAACATACCAAGACAAAATATATCAGCCATAGAACATTCTCGATGATCACCTAACACAACTTAATCAACACAAGAACTACAAGAGGATTGAAGAATGAATGCTACGCAACATGAACTCAAATTTTAATAGACATTTTTAAAATATACTATGTTTTAATGTGTTTAATGTGCTATATTTTTTAGTGTCTTATGATGTGGCCTATATATTTTAATGTGCTTATGTACTCATGTCTGTGCACACTTAATAGGTTTTAGTTTATTATAACCATCACCACCTTTAATCAGAGATATTTTAACGCAACATACTGCAATATTTTACTTCCATTTTTCATTAGACATCTGGATGCTCTAACGTAACACCTTTGTAATTTTGTCTAATGACTGTAAATATTGTGTGCTAGCTGATGGCCAAGAGAGGCCGAAACCGGTACTAGTGCAATAATTCATTCACAATAAATAGTATTGATCGGTGGAACATTTTTCTTGTCTATTACGTTGAATCCAATCAATACGGAATATGAAACTTATAAATAATAATATAATGCATTCATTCCGGCCGTGACAATCGAAAGTATCCACTTAATGATAATGCATGAAACTTTCAACAATGCCACTGCACACGGGAAATTTTCCAAGGTATGAAGTCGATTCATAATAAAAAGCACAGAACACGGGAAACATAACCTCAAGGTTAAACTAAAACGCACGTGGAAATGCAAAGCACCGGCGGCACGTTGCTATGTGACAAAATATGGCAAATCTACCATACTGTCCAAAACCACCTCTGTGTTCGAAATCGCCTCGTTTTACGGTACGTGAAAAAATGTGTTTATTTACAAAATGTCTGACAATCTTGCTTAATTGACTTCTCCAGCAGAGGTATGTTTTGTTTTACTGTGTTTCCAGTACTTAAAAATCTCAAAGCATCACAGTGTGTACCACATTTCCAATTTTGATAAAAGGCAGGCTGTGGTGGAAGACCAGCATGCTCCCACACTATTAAAGTAATCCTGGTTTACCAGCGTTATGATCAGTCGTATCAGCTCTTTGTTGGATGCAGTATAACCTCTAGAACCATGACAGTTTAGTTTCTGCATGTACGGATAAATATAAACACTGAAGAATCCTTTAATTCCTCACCATTGAAGACAACATGGAAATACTCTCCTGAGTTAGACATACTCTACCCGCCCTCTACCCAAAAAGGCTCCGGTGAGAAATCCACAGGGCCTTAACGGGTAAAAAAAACCCAAATAGGCGTTTATCTTAAATTGACTTAGCAGCATATAGGGTAGGAGAAACGGGGCATACCTAACCATAATGAGAACACATTCCATTAAAGTTTAAATTAATGCAAACGGTTTATTAAATCCTGATGATTATGAAAATGAAGTATGTATACACCAATGAAGTACATAATTTATTTTACATAGATGTTGTGGATTATTTATTGACTTGTAGTCTTGTGTGATAGATCCGAGTACTGTTTATCGCGAAGCGATATGCCACGACATAACGTGAACGGAGACATTTATCATAAACACTGAAGCTATCTCACATTATTGACAAATGAAATTGACACTCATGCAACAAGTCTGAGCAATCCCTATTCTAAAAGCACACAATTATTTTCCCAACGAAGTACCATAAAATAAATTATACAGATGTGGGTCAAACCCCGGGTTTGAACCGAACTCTCACTGGAATACAATCCGCCGTGCCGATGGGATAAAGCCATCGCCGACGCTAATTACAGTCACAACATGTTACACAAACATTACAAATAGTCACTCATTATATACAAGAAACATGTGAGGCACACATCCTTCATTCCAGCATTGTGGAATACGAATGCCCACGTAGAGGACTGAACTGACGACCCCAGAGACAAACAGGTGGCGCTGAAAACGCTAGCTAATTTATACTCAAGTAAATGACAATAATCTAACAAATATTAGTATCAATTACCGTGTCATTTATTGGCGAATACATTATTCCGGCGTGTTGAATATTTCTAGCTCTTACCCTTCCTTCACAGCAAAAAAGCTCCTTCCCTTAGAGGCGAGACACACACTAAAACACATCTGGCGCAAGGTCAAGCATTTCCACCCCCCACATCGGGTGGTCATTAGCCTCGGCCTTCACAGGCATAACAAACCATTTCTTTAAAAAGCCTCGTCCCGAGGTACACTCTCGATAATCCTGAGGTCTATTCTTCAATCGTCAAACAGCATTGACTTCAAATAAATTTTTTTTTTTTTTTTGCTAGGGGCTTTACGTCGCACCGACACAGATAGGTCTTATGGCGACGATGGGATAGGAAAGGCCTAGGAGTTGGAAGGAAGCGGCCGTGGCCTTAATTAAGGTACAGCCCCAGCATTTGCCTGGTGTCAAAATGGGAAACCACGGAAAACCACCTTCAGGGCTGCCGATAGTGGGATTCGAACCTACTATCTCCCGGATGCAAGCTCACAGCCGCGCTGCCTCTACACGCACGGCCAACTCGCCCGGTCTTCAAATAAATAACCTCAATTCAACACACATGTTTCTCATGGCCAACCCATGACTTTAAATATCACACCTATCTCACATCACGACACTGGTTTTATAAAACTAATATTTGAATTATTATTATTATTATTATTATTATTATTATTATTATTATTATTATTGGTTTCAGCTGTTCACTGACTTCCTTACGTGATTTACCTGCTAATTAAATCATATCAAACCATCACACGGAAACTTCCTCATAATTACAACGTAATTAGATAATCAAATGATAATTACCTCATAATTAAACCCTAATTAATTTATAGTTAACACATAATTAATTTATAATTAAATTGTCACATGGTAATGAACTCATAATTAAATATTTGCACAGCAATTGACTCATAATTAAATTGTAATTAAATAATAATTAAACTGATCAAAACAACTCAACTTAAATTAAAACACTCCCTAGCTAAATATTTCAATGGAGGGATGGGGTATCAGTCCTGTAGACATCTCTTATATTTATGGAACTCCTCACGTAGCTTAAATTACAATACTTACCACTCCTGCAATTATCAATACTGGATTAACTACAACCTAACTTAAATGATCAATCCCTGAATCTCCTGACCTACTGGTCTCCTGACGTATTAACTGACTACAAGTTTCCCAAAATTAAGTAAATAAGTGAATCTTCTCCTGCATCCAAATCTCTCAGAATAAAAGAAATCTCCCCTATTTACAATTAAAATCACTCAGACCTGTTATCAATTAAAATAAAATAAGAAATACAATTATCTGCTCATCTTTGGCACTTCTGCATTCAAATAAAGTTACATCCCTAACATTATCGGGTCAGCTTATGATAAATAATTCCCGTCCCTTCTAGTCATGCCATTTAAATATGAAAAGACTCATCTCTATCATCTGACGACACCTTGGTCAGCCCGGGTATCAGGGTTTACTGCTGACTCATTGGCACCAAGGCGATCACTGGTAGCTCCATTTCACCATCAAGCCGGATGTCCATAGTTCTTGATTGAAGAAGTCACTTGCAGTATCCTAAGCACAGAACACGTCACTAATTATTTTCACAATACGTTCAGTTGTGTTCAGCGTGGGCGTCCGGCCACGATTTCGGATTAGTACTTTGTAATCCGCGGTTCGGTATCGAATTACCTCTCAGCAACTATTCATTTATTACTACCCGACACGGTCATGCTGTAGTAATAACAATAATAATATTACAGTTCGAACTGAGTGTTTGCGACACGTCAAATTTTTAAATGTTTAATTACTAGCGTCACATATGTCAACTCTATGCAGTATTCACACAAATTACTCTATTGCATTTCAATTTTAAGTTTGAAGTCATTAAACAAAGAATTAATACAAGCTCAGTTAAACATAGCTTCACCCTTCATCAGCTGAGAGTCCCGAATGAATAACTGTGCCTATGGCAGTGCTTTTTACAAAAAGGCAGTTTCCCCCACTCAAAATCTGCATATGGCCTATCCACGGCCCACTAGAGGTCAAATAGTACCACCATCAGGTGACCAGTATTCACCTGGCGTGATTGAGACATATCTGTACGGTTATTCTTCGTAGGATCTCCTGTAATTAATTAAAGTTTTTCCTGCTTCCCCCTCCACACTGGGGTAAACTCCCGCATCAAGGAGGTGTTTTGACACTAACCAGATGGCCCCTGGTAATTATCCATGCAGAAATAATGAAATATTCTTTCTCCATCCGTAAGTTATCAACCAGGAGGACGTTAGACACGCTAAATAAATGACCCAATTATAGTAATCTCATCTAAATTGGAAAACGACTCCAGAATTCAGATTTAATTAATTTTCACATTGTAGACAATCATGTTGGCTAGGCTGTATTAAAGTTGGCTTCCATATTTCGCTTCAAAAAAGTTTGCCTCCCCTCGCTTTCTCGGTCGTGAGCTATGGATGACTTCTCTCAAGTTACGTCACGGTGAACCACCGATTGCAGCCCCACCCAAGACTTCACGGGCTTGGCTCTGCTGCGGGCTATCCGCTGGACAAAGAAAGGTGTTGCGCAATAGATCGCAAATAATAAAATTCTGTAGAATAAATTTTGTAGACTTATTTTATCAGTCTCAATGATATTGATATTAATTAATTTTGATATTTCTTTCCTCAAATAGCATTACGTCTGTAATTTAAATGACCAGTCTTAACCAGAGGTCCTTGGATCGTGCCCCTGTTGGGTGCAATACCAAGGACCTAAAACAGTGAATTTGAATACCCTTGAGTTGGACTGGTATGTGGAAGTATGCAATTTTCTGTATTAACACTTTCAGATAAGAAAGAAACCTTGTATTCTCTCCTGGTGCATGTGCCATGAATCAGAGTGCTCGATAGCACAAAATCTTTTGCAGGACCAAAGAAAATCTGCACTATTACCAGGAAATGGTGCATAGCCCACTTTGTCATAAATAGGGCCCGGATTTTTTTAAAATGCATATGCGCATATGCAATTGCATATTTTGACATATTTTGAGGGTTAGTGCATATTCTAGACGTAACAGCATATTCCGGTATATAATGTCTGAATTTAAGGATAATTACAAGAACTACTAAAATAAATCTGTTTTGTACATCCCTAGCTAGTTGCCTATTTTATGTGCATCCCTCGCTAGTTGGTATTTTCGACTGTCTGTGTAACGGCACTTTACTTTCACAACTGAAAATGGCAACAGATAGCTTAGGTGTGGGTAGGCAGGCTGGACTTCCCTGAATTCCTTTCTCTACCACAGCAGATAATAATCTCAGGGGGCTGGGCACTTGGTCAGGACATAAGTATCTTCAGTTCACTAGTTACGTTCCATTTTAGTGCCCTGCATCTCATTTCTAAAAGTGTTAGTTTTTAAAAAATGCCTAAGGAAAAGAGCAGCAGAAATTTACTAAATCAGTGGGTGTCGGGTAATAGGGACTATTCAACAGATGGTGTCATCGTGTACTGTCAAGTTTGCTCAAAGGAAGTGAAATGTGAAAAGAAATTTCAGCTTTGAACAGCATTCAAAAACAACTGCACATATTAAAGCAAAGGAGGAGAAGAACAGCACACCACAACAACTACTTTTTACACAGGTAAAGCCCAAGTCCTGTAGTCTTAATACATTTTCAAATGATCTTTGTCGGGCTTTCGTATGCAGCAACATTACATGGAATAAATTAAACAATCCAGTTCTGCGATCATTTCTCGAGAAATATTGCGTAAATCAAAAAATACCAGATGAATCAACTCTTAGGAAAAATTACCTACCTCCGCTATATGAATCTACCGTGGAATTGATCCGTTCTGATATCGGAAGGAACTGTGTCTGGATATCGGTGGATGAGACAACGGATTCGTGTGGCTGTTACATAGCAAATTTCGTGGTTGGTAAATTACATCCAGACGAACCCGGTAAGCCACATCTTCTTGCTTGTAAAGTACTAGAGAAAACCAACCATAGCACAATAGCAAGATTTGTAAATGATTCTCTGCGACTATTGTGGCCATCTGAAATTGAGACTAATTGTTGTAAAGTGCTTGTACTACTCACAGATGCAGCTTCGTATATGTTGAAAGCAGCAAAGGCCCTCCAAGTATTTTATCCAAAACTCATACACGTAACCTGTTTAGCGCACGGATTACACCGCATTGCAGAAGAAATACACGCACAGTTTCCAGCTGTTAACAATTTAATTGGATGTGGGAAGAAAGCACCAGCTCGTGTTCAGCTCTACAAAGATTGTCTACCTGAAGTTCCTTTGCCACCTGAACCTGTCCTGACTAGGTGGGGGACATGGTTATCTGCAGTATCATTTTATCAGGAACATTTTAATGAAGTGAAAGAAGTGGTTACAAAACTTGAAGATGAACATATTGCGTGTGTCCGTGATGCAAAAGGTGTGTTTGAAACCGCTACTGTTTATCAAGATGTGAATTTCATTCATGCACATTTTTCTAAACTTCCAAAAGCCATTGAGATCTTAGAATCTTCTGGTACTCCCCTCCATGAATCACTTGATCTCGTTGAAAAAGCTGCATCTTCGTTGAATTACGCTCCAGGCGAAATTGGAGAGAAGATTAAATGCAAGTTAGAAAAGGTGTTGAATTCGAACCCAGGACTGAAGAAGATCAATTAGTTAATACTTGAGTGGAACTAGGGTATCCTTGCCAGATGTATGCTTCGAAACGTTGGTGCCCATGTATAAGTACTGTCCAATTACGTCAGTTGATGTAGAACGATCATTTTCAGCCTATAAACTCATTTTGACGGACAACAGACATAGTTTGTCTCCAGAAAACATTGAAAGACTACTAGTTACCTATTGTGATGCTTCTTTTTTCAATAAATGATACCTGTAAATAGGTAAGTGAATAAAAATGCATGTTTTTAAGAGCATATTTCCTTATTTTCCGTGCATATATTGTAACTTTTTAGTGCATATTTGCACGCATATTTTCAGGTTTTTTTGTGCATATAAATCCGGGCCCTAGTCATAAACTAAGTGAGGGGCTGATGACCTTCCCTTTAAACAACAAGCATCATCGTCGTCGTCATCATCATCATCATCATAATCAAACTAAGTGAGCGTTACAAAGAAACATCTTTCCAGACCTTGTTAAATATGTCATTTATCTGTAATTTTTTTGTGCCACAACTCATTCATACAAGCATTGCTGAACTGTTTTGTTTTTGACATGATGGTGCATCTGCACACCGTCCCCGTATCAATTGAGAATGTTTGACTATTGCAAAGGTACTGTCGGTGTTCCGATTCTGATTTCACACTTCACACAAGGCAACACAAGGATAGTTGGACCTGGCATTTTTTGGTCAGTGATCATCTCTCTTCCGACTGTCACTCCCCGCGTGGTGATGGTGGTGGTGGTGGTGGTGGTGGTGGTGGTGATGATGTCCTATCTGTCTTAATACCCAAAACTGCCTCCATATTGGCTTATCTGTACATTGGCTCCTAGAAAGTCATGTGAGAGGAGTATGAGAAACGCTGTAGGAGTTCATTGCCCAGATGCAGAAATGACTGCTAGTTTTAAGCTTTAGACAATGTCTACCTAAACAGTGTCTTAGTTATGCTGTCATCTCCCACACAACATGACTAAACATACTGTACAGATGAGAATATTGCTTTCTCTGGAAATGGAATTTAATAATATTATCAAGAAAAAAGTGACGCCACCATTCGAGGATAATAGCCTTATGATTAGGGTGAGTGTAGTCTAAAGAGCAGTGCAAGGGCAGAAATGTACAGTACTCTATAACCGAGCAAGGCTGTGCAATACAGGCCATGTAAACTTGTATTCTGGAGATTGTGGGCTTAAACCCCATGATCGGCAACCCTAAAGATGGGTTTCTATAGTTTCCCCCAGTTTTACACTTGGGCAAATACTGGGGCTGTTATTTAAGGCCATGACCTCTCCATTCCCAGCCCTTGCCTTTGTTGGGTTGACAGGTATTGTCATGATCAGAAAACAAATCCCTTATATTATCTCTTGGAAAGCCAAATTCCGTTTGAAACCCTTGCATTTCAAATGCATTCTTGCGATCTTGCAGCAGGTGACCTACAGGAGGCTGTCAGACTAACTTTTCTCCCCGGAACTGTATCAAGATAACAGTACAAATTATATGTTTCATACTACTTCAGGTCTGATTGTGATTTGTTCCTAAAATTTGAAGTTACACAGTGTCTGAAATTTGATGTTAAGCAGTGTCCTTGGCAGTGTTTAAACATCTCCTGTTAAATATTGATTTTAGACAGTGTCCAAATGATAAATAATGTCTTTGCTATGTGGCAGCCATACTTAGGCATTGTTTAACCATAAACATTGTTTAAATACTATTTCTACAATTTACCCAGCAAGTGTTCTAACTTGCATACAGAGTGCAATTCATCAGTCATCATGACTATTGAAAGTACTACAAGATGTCTGCTTATAATTTGTAAAGGACCAAGATTTGGTGATTGCCACAGTCATACTGAGTATGTATGTTCCGAGAAGGATACAGAGCTTTTAATAATTGAGTATTTTAGTTTCTTTGGACTTCAAAGTCTGTAGGCTTGTGTGCAAGTTCTTGAATGTAACAAACAGAAAATTATGGATATACTATAGTATTATCTTTCTTGTTTGATCACATATTTCATTTCTTTTTATTTCAGGTTTGGTTTTATTCCCCGCACGTTTGTACTTCCTCAGGATAGTAAATTGTTACGTCAAGCTTGGGAGAAAAGTTGTGGAAAAGAGAAGTGGATCATAAAGCCTGTAAGTACAGCATCTTGTCCCTGCTAAATTAGATGCAAATTAGCTTCTTAGCAGAGTATAATAATTAATAGATCGTATGCTCACTATGTGGATCAGTTTTAGAGAGTCTACATCTTGATCGTAAGTTCACAAGTTAAAACCCCAGTAGGGATCAGGATTTTTGAAGGGAGAAAGAAAATCCATTCAGCACTTCATTTTGCTCATCATCATCATCACTGGTGGCCTACCAGCAGGTCTTCGCATGAATTCTCCATGCTGTTCTGTCTTCAGCCATTCTCTTTGTCTTCCAATAGCTTCTATTTATCTTTACACTGTCCACTAACTGATACCTCTTCCTTCCTCTCTTCAGTTTCCCTTGTATCTTCACTTCCAGTGCTTCAGTTATTAAACAATTTCGTCGCAAGCAATGGCCTAACCAATTTTTCTTCAGTCTTTGGATGCATTCCAGTATTGTTCTCCTTCCTTCACCCACTCTTTTTAAGACTTCCTCATTCCTTACATTTTCCTGCCAGCTGATTTTTTCCATCTTCCGCCAGATCCACATCTCAAATGCTTCTAGTCTTCTTTCTTCCTCTCTTCTCAACGTCCAAGTCTCAGCCCCATAAAGCGCCACACTCCATACAAAGCATTTCACTAACCTCTTCGTAAGGCCCTATTTAGAGGCCCACTCAACAGTGTGCTTTGTTTCATAAATGCTTCCTTGGCCATTGCAATTCTAGTCTTTACTTCATCCAAGCAATAAAGATCACTTCTGATTATGCTTCCTAAATATTTGAATTTAGACACTCGTTCGATTTCTTCCCCCGAAAGTATTATTTTAGCCGTTGAGTCCTTCTTTGACCCCATGATCATTGCCTTGGTCGTTTTCCTATTAATTTACATGCCTAACTTCTTACAGGATCTGTTTAATTTTTCCAACATGGCATTTATCATTTTCTCAGTTTCTGCTAGAACCGCCATGTCATCTGCAAATCGAATGCATTCAATTCTTTTTCCTTGAACTTCCATGCTTTTGTTTTCCCTGAAACCAATTTGCAATCAATTCCTCCAGGTATATATTAAACAGCGTTGGTGAAAGATAAACAGCCTTGCCTCACCCCTCTGCCAATTCTGCTCCCTTGTGACAGATCATGTCCTATTCTGATTTGTACAGTTTGTTTTATGTAAGGTTCTTAATTAGCCTTCTTTCTTTCCAGTAGACTCATTCTTCTTCAGTATGCCTAGGGGCATGATTTTTTCGCATTAACGATAAACGCGGCAAAAAATATTTTGAAGCGATTTTGCTATACCTTTATGAATCATATGTTTCTGGTTAAGAAAATATGGATATTATGTTCGCGAATTAAATAGATAAGGCCATTTTAAAGCGAAATTCAATTATTTCGCGATAAGTGCGATATTACAGTGAAATCTGTAGTGAACAACGAACTTGACATGTTGTTCCAAGATTATGTATGAAAAGTAAAGGAAGAGCGAACAAAGATTCATCAAGAAATATGTTATCATTAATGTTCTGGAAAATGTCTTTAAGACATGGCATCAAAGAAAAGGGGTTGGCTCCAGGCTTCTTGCCAAACGAAATGTTTCGAATGTTGTTCTTGTGGTGGCTGGTAATCCCACCCCAGGTTGTCTCTTCACGGCATTGTGCAGTCCTGGAATCGCTAATGACGTCTACAAACAGCACAATTGAGTGGTGTATTTCGGCTTCGTGGGCAGGTAAGATTAAGAAAGTGATCACATACAGTAGCGAAGATGGTTCGCTCGACAAGTGTTACGGTGCACAGCAGAGCTAAACAGTTTGCGAGTGAAGGTTTATACATTTCGGAAAGCAATATTTTAATGTGTAAATTTAGTAATGTTCGTATCGTGTCTCAAAACATTGTTTTATAAATAAGGAACATTCAGAACGTAAATTTAGCACTTCAACAGTGAAACGGCAGGCAACAATAGAACTCTCATTAGATATGCAAAAGAAAGCTCTAAGACTGAAAAAATAGAATTTATTCACGAAACAACAGCGATGCTACTCAAAGCCAACATCCCGCTGGAGAAGGCAGACGACCCTGCAGTCCGGAAATGGCTTCACAAGTATGTACCAGGTATGTACAGTCTATCAATTAAACCTCCACAATCAACGATCAGTGATAGTTATGAAACCTTTAATGATTAATTTTAGAATTGCATTAAAGCGAAATTAAAGCGATACGGCAATATCTATTTCGCGAAATAACGCGAAAATTAGTATCCTTCTCGCGAAATCGTTTAAAAATTAATGCGAAAAAATCATACCTTTAAGTATGCCCATCAATTTCTCCCATTGAACTCTGTCAAAAGCCTTTTCCAGGTCAATAAAAGTCACAAATACCAGTCTTTCTTTTTCAATGCATCTTTCTCCAATAGTTCTTAGTGACCCAATAGCATCTCTTGTACCTTTTCCCTTTCTAAATCCATGCTGCTCTTCCTTAATCACTTCATCTAATTTTCTATATAACCTTCTATTCAGGACTCTCAATAGTACTTTCGCTGCATGGGAAATCAGACTTATGGTCCTGTGATCTTCAAACTTACATGCATCTTTCTTCGTTGCTATAGGGATCATTACTGTGGTTAGAACCTAAATGAAAAACTCTGAAATAGGTCATCCAGCAGAGTTCTGTTTTTTCTGCTGTCTGGTAGAGTAAAACAAAATATGAGAAATGACATGTAGGCAGCCTAAATCGTGTCAGCCTCCTGCTCCTCCTTTGTTGTATAACAAAATCACATGTTTCTGTAGATTCTCCTTTACTTGCAGAAACTTGCCACTTTTTGGGCTGCAAAAAAATGCTGTATGAGTGAGACTTGCTGGTTGCTTGAAGTGTAGTTTGCTGTTTCTGCCAGTAGCGCGTATTGGACTCAACACTGAATATTTGCGGTCCGCTGCCCTATTCCCATGTGTTTCGGTGTAACTGGTCACTGTGAGTTTATATGATGCAGTATTACTGGAATACTTGCTCATTGTGGATTAAGAAACAATTTTGAGATCACAAAACACATGTGTACTCGAAAGACTCGTAGAATATTTTGTAGCAGACTGGATTAGAGCGTCACTAGTCAGGTCTGCGCTGAACGAAAGTAGTACAGTGCTGCTTCCTAACGGGTGATAACGGATATTTGGAATGCCAGATTTTGCAATAAGAAGGTTGCTACATGACATCTTTATTTCAAAACTCATCCAGAATTGCATGATGAATCATCGAGAAAGTGGATGCGTCAGGTAGTTGGAACCCTTTTTAAGATATGAGGTTATGACTTGTCTGGATCTGGATAAGCCTGTGCCAAACTTGTAACTTGTTTAATTGCTCAGTACTGTTTATAAATTAGTTTTGGCAGACTGAAGAACCTAATATTTGACTGTGTGGAACTGATGCTTCAGCATAAGTCATTTCCTCATTGCAAATGGGAAACTTCTCTACAACACATTAATTTCTTTTATAATTGCAATACAGTAGAAGCCCGCTATAGCGAGTACGACATATAGCGAGATATTTTCTGTTCCTTGAAAATTCCTATATTAAAACGTGTGTCTTCCTTCGGTTACAGCTAGAGTCCTATCACTGATACATCCGTTATTACGAGCAATTAAGCATGGGTTATTTTTTCTGTCATACATATGTATGCTGTCCAGTGATTATATTGAATGCGAATG
This sequence comes from Anabrus simplex, assembly GCF_040414725.1. NCBI lineage: Eukaryota > Metazoa > Arthropoda > Insecta > Orthoptera > Tettigoniidae > Anabrus > Anabrus simplex. The sequence continues at coordinate 1,791,349,738 of NC_090265.1, read as the reverse complement.
ATTATCTTCGGTATAGTTTTCGTGGTATATGCACTAGTGAGCTCTCTCATCGACATTCAAACTCGAAGGGGATGTCAGAGTTGATTAGTAATACTCGTCGACTGGTGTTCTGTAAACACAATTTGACAATGAAAGAGAATATGTTTCCGTAATAAATGCGTAAATAACATGACCGATTGTAGTAGTTAACTCTTTAGAAGAAGAGGGTTAAATAAATAATCGCTTAATTTAATGTTATGTACCATATAAAATCAAGTAACAAAGTGATACACTTCAAAATACGCCGCTCAGTAGATGACTCATTTTAGAGGTTAGTTTATTCAGTAAAACCTTGTTCAGACGTTTCTGCAGGGGACACGGAAAGAAGACGTGTTAAGAGAGAAAACGTACTATCAAATACACAAATCAGAACTATCCAACAGGGATATGTAAACACTTGATATGTTTTTCTCAGAGATGCTTGTATTTTAAGTCACGTATGTACGGGTACAGTGAAAGATATAGGCTATGTACCATTTCTAAAGAAGAGAGTATTAAAAGGCGTGAAAAAGATGGAGAACAAATACAAAAATATTTTCCGCTGGGGCTTATTAAATATGGGTAACATCAGTGTAATAAAAGGTGTGTAAAACACCAGACAACAAATATAAAAACATTTGCACTGGGGTCCATAAAAGTATCAACATGTTATTTGCAGATCACTCTCTTTCTAGTACAAATGTCAGCTCAAGCCTTATATTTCGGACCAGTTGGTTATTAAATATTTTTTTCTGATCACACTCTTTGATCATGAATTATTTTAAAGTTAAACACGGCCATTGTGAGAGGATTACTTTGACCGTAATCTCGAATGCGACAACACTTCGATCAATTCAAGACCGATCAATAGGATCAACTCGAAGTTGCGAGTTTCAACATACGTGCCACTGTTGAAAGATGCTGGTGCCTAGATTTTAATTTTGTCTTCTTTAATAAGCAATACCACGACTTTGCTAGTATCCGTAACTGGTCTACACAATAATATGACCACGCCAGTCAACTTCACACGATTATGTTCCTAATCCTTACGTAGGCTGTCACGTGACAAATATTCGGTACCCTTCACTGTATCCTCACTATAACTTACTGTTATTATTCCAATTCAGGGCCATTTCTCGTTTTCATGCAACTTTCTCTGACTGGCCTCCATTGGCGAAGACTCTAATCTGTGTTGGAAATCACGTTCCTTTCCCAAGGGATGACAAAGAACATTTTCAGGAATAGGAAAAATGTGATCATACAAATCGGTAACAGTGAAAATTTGTGACGCGATAAGTATTTTTATATAGATTTAATGCGATGTGAATCAGTACTTCAAATTTACGGCGTGCTAAGCGAGAAATCGTATTTATGAGGAAATCCCTAATGAGATTTCACTGTATTTTCTCGCGTGTGGTTAAATATGAAAAAGCTATTCCCAAGTAAATTTATAGCGAAAACGTTATCATTACTTTACTGGGGCTTGAAATATGTTTTCATTATGCATATAAGGTTAAGTTAGGTTAGATTATGCAGTTTGAATAAGTAAACTAAAAGGTTTGTCACAGAACCCACTGGAGTGATACTGGTCCAGTTTTTCAGAAAGAAATTCAACATATGGGTCATGTTTCTCGGAATTAGAAGAAAACTAACGAGTAAGCTGCAGTATGGAAATCTGCGAAAACACAAGTTTTGAACAAACAGATTGCTGTTACATATCAATTTTAATGTGTGTTGGTTTCCCCTTCCCTCCCCCCGCCGTTTATGATTTATTGTAAATCTGGTATAACGACAATCCGCTGTAGTGTGTAAATTTTTTGCTGTTATGATATCTCGCTATAATGGACTTATGCTGTATTTACATTGTAAAATTTCTCAGTGAGAAAGCAGGCTCCTCTCTGTCGGTTTGACAAATGGGAAGTAATCGCTATGTTCTATATGTATACTATTAATGTATTTTATTGAAATCTTATTGTCTAATCTTATTGTGAAATAGCCCGCTTCAGCCAGAGGTACAGGAATCAAGGTCATCAATCGGTGGGCTCAGATACCTAAGAAGAGACCTCTCGTGGTGCAGAAGTACATCTCTGAACCGTACCTCATCAATGGCAGCAAGTTTGATCTTCGGCTGTATGTGCTAGTCACCAGTATGAACCCATTGCGTATATACCTCTACGATGATGGTCTTGTTAGGTTTGCCTCAGGTGGGTGGTTGTTGTTGTTGTTATTATTATTATTATTATTATTATTATTATTATTATTATTATTATTATTATTATGAAAAAATATTGGGCTGATACGAAATCAAGAAATTCTTTGTGTAATTGGCTAGAATGGTCCAGTGTAGGCCATAAAATGTATTATTATTATTAGTATTATGATTATTATTATGATTATTATTATTATTATTATTATTAGTAGTAGTAGTAGTAGTAGTAGTAGTAGTAGTAGTAGTAGTAGTAGTAGTAGTAGTAGTAGTAGTAGCTGTTGTATAGTTATTGACAGCACTATCACTTGGCTTGAGCACGATAACATTTTAATTGGCTATTTGTTGAGCATTTTTCATAGAACTGGTTGTGGTTTAATGTCTTCATGCTTCGAGGTTTTATTTCTGTTGGTAGGTCCAGAAAATACTAAAATACTATGGGTGGACATTGACCCACTAACTCAAAAATGAAGCCTTCAGCAGATTTACAAAGCTAAGCAGTGATGACAGAATGAACATCACTCTTATGAGCACCTAGGTCAAAATCACTCAGGCCTGTTTAATTGAAACTTCGGTTTATGTACAATTTACTTCTTCATACACTTCATACTGTTTTGTTTTTCGTCTGAAAAAATTGTTTTCTTGTGTCAAGTAATGGCATCTTATAACATTGAAGAGAGAGTGAGTTTTCTCAGTCTGTCTTTGTATAGATGTTCAAAATTCTTTAGGTTCAAAATTATGTCATGTTCATGGAATGACGTATAGAATGGGAATGTAGAAGTGAATGAAGCATTCATTTCACCTTAACGTTCCACACGTGTTATGTGTCATAGACTGTATTTATGGAGGAATACCTTTCGTCATAACCTACAAGACTGCATTTACTATTTGTATGAATTTCTATTTAATGTCTGACCAGGGTTATCTGTTATGGGATGGAGCAAACCATACAGCCAGCGATTCAACACCAAGTGTTGCGCAACGTTAAATAACTGGACACTCTAAAGAGGCCAGTTGCTTCAGGTGGAGGGAGCACCTTTAGTTGGGTGCTGACGGGGGCAGCCTCATTGAAACCGGGCAGTAGGGTATAAAATGGCTTCGGGTGTTGTGAGCCTTTCATAGTAATTGTGTCAAAATGGATCAGAACAGGACCTAACGAGCACCCCAGAAGCAACGTGTATCTCCTGGATCTTCAGAAGGTGCGAGAGTTGGATGGAGGTCAATGATCCAAAGCCCGACCCAGAAGCTCCTTGGATTACGGTGATGGAGGAGGAGGTATTGTATTTCAAAGATAAATTTCTTTGATACGTACTGTAAATAGATAAGTCAGACAAAATGGTGTGTATCTCACTTCTTCATCATCACACTTGAGCAACAATACCATTTTCTTTTGGGGAGGATGAACAACTGTGGTGGTCTTCAATAAAGTAGCATGCATGGAACTCCTCCAGAAGAGCAGAGTCCCTTTTATTCTTTTTCTTTTCTGGGAACGATCTTGTTCTGCTATTATTCCTGATGCTTTTAAACTCTCTAGTTTCCATGCTGTTTGAATATAAAATGTCCTAGGCTGTCAATAACAAGAAGTTGTATATGTCTATTGAAACTAGCACTTTTCCTAAGTTTACAAAGGAAGAAATAGTTTGACAGTGATATTAAAACTTTTATGAAATGGGGAATTCTGTTCAACAGTGTTTTCTAATTCAAGTCCAATCTTAAGAACGTAGTTTCTTGTTTACATAAATGCAGTAGTCATTTCCTGGCAGGGGTAGAACAACCCCGCCCCCCCCACCCTCAGTCGATTTAAAAAATATATAAATAAACTAAACAAACATTCAGAGACATACAGTAGAACCTTGATAATTCGAAATAGCTCTCGTTCCCCGAAACATGAGGTACGGTTTTGCATGTTACAGTAGAACCTTGATTACCATATAATCTCGAATACCACCCGACACTGAATAAGACCCGCACCCTTATTTTGAAAATACAGAATTAAAAAAAAAGTCAAAATTATTTACGATCTTTACTAACACACATCAAATGATTAGAAAATACAAATAAAAGTAAACAAACATTTCCAGAACAATATCCAACAAGTTCATTCATCATCATCATCATCAGTACCAACTTCGGAACTTTCATCACCATCACCTTCCCACAAAATGTCGTCATTGCTGCCACCCATAGCATTAGAAATGCTACATTTTCTGAAGCTCTTCCGTATGAGGTTTCCAGGGATACGATTCCATGCCGTCAAAATCCACGAACACAGCAGCTGAACTTCCGGGTGCTGAATGCAAACAGTTGGCGTCAGTGTGTAATTTCAATTTCTGGAAACTGTACACTCAGTCCACAAAAAGCTCTATGATCACCATTACATGTTAATAGCACATTTTTCTTCTTTCTCCAATCCCGAATACACGACTCATCAGTATCGTATTTCCTACCGGCGGCATGATTTCTAATAATTTTGGCTTCCCGAACTACTTTCAGTTTCTCACCCGCAGTAAAAGATCGCAAACACTTTGTGGAATTCATGTTGATACTCCGAGAACGTGCGTGAGACTGACGCCAAGTGCGGAAGTAGTGTGTACTGAGAGCGGAGTGAGCATCGTTGCCAAGCCGTGCCAGCGGTGATGCCCTATTTATGCATATTTTGAAAGGTAAATTACCCAAAATTTTAAATAAGACCCGCACCCAATTTTGGAAGTGATATTTTGGAAAAAACTGTGTTGGTGGCATTCGAGATTATACGGTATACATTCCCAGAAACTATGTTTTCCCGTATTATTCGTTCAAATTACGTGATCCCGCGAGCATCCTAATTAAATCACGTAAAAATCCTGTATTATCCGTTGCTCAAACAAATGATTTCCCAGATCAACTGTCCAGAAATTTCAGTCCCATCAACGCTAAATCCTTGATCGTGCGTTTTTCAAGAACCTGCAGTTCACAGAAGGACAGCTATGGCATACTTATGGATCTTGGTGTTAACTTCCCGTTATTGCGGTAATTTGTACTGAAAAAGCGATCGGCGGTGAACTTGAATAAGGGACCATCTTAGCATCGCATTCGGGGGGTATTGTTTAGAGAATCCTCGGAAATCATGAAGCAGTGTGTGTCCACAACAATCGGAAGGAGACAGAGTGCATTTCGACAGCTCTACTTGGACGGAACGAGTTTCGTCAAATGTTCGTACTTGCAAATCATCTACATTATGTCCAGGGTTAGATGTTTACTTTTTTACTTTTTCCAAGTGTTTCGCCGAACAGGTTTTTGGCTCTTCTCTCGGGGCACTATATAGTCACTGGGCTTTCAGGCAGGAATCAAAACTGCTCCTTCTTAAGTAGCACTAATTTTAGTATTTTAATATTATCGTATACGATTATGTTAAAAGGAGTCCGCCTCTGTAGCATAACGGTTAGTGTTATTAGCTGCCGTCCTCGGGGGCCCTGGTTCGATTCCCGGTACTGCCAGAAATTTAAAACTGGCAGGAGGGCTGGTATCAATCAATCAATCAATCAATCAGTGCTGATCTGCATTTAGGGCAGTCGCCCAGAGGCGGACTCCTTTTAACATAATCGTATACGATAATATTAAAATACTAAAATTAGTGCTACTTAAGAAGGAGCAGTTTTGATTCTTGCCTGAAAGCCCAGTGACTATATAGTGCCCCGAGAGAAGAGCCAAAAACCTGTTCGGCGAAACACTCGGAAAAAGTAAAAGAGTAAACATCTAACCCTGGACATAATGTAGATGGTTTGCAAGTATGTGGTTGATATGGTACATGCAGCTCACCTCCATTGGGGGTGTGCCTGAAAAGAGCAGCACCACCTCGGGATGAGGACACAAATTTTTTTATGTTAAAAGGAGAATAATAAAACTTAGATTTCCACCTATTCAATACTTAAAAAGCAAATAGAAAATTAGGATCTCATCCTTATTTTATTGCTTGATTGTTAAAACATAGGACATGTTTTGTTCATTTTCTGAACATCTTCAGCCATAAATATTTTTACAAGATTGATAGGTAACATTGTTCCAGAACTTACATGTATGGTTTGCCGTTAACAAACTTATCAATGACCAACTTTAAGAAACCCTATTAAATATAAATCGTTTATATATTACGTCGTCTAATTAAGAATGATATGACAATTTGTTGAGTTTGAAATTAAAACTCATTGCCTGTTAGTTGGTTTCTGTATAACTACATTTACAATCTATTAAACTGCTGAATGCCTTAAAAATTTTGTTGTTTGAACATAAAAAAACATTTTGTTAAAATCTGGTGTAAACTTTTCCATGTGTTATACCATATAGAAATGAAATCTTAATACACACTCAAAACAGCTGAGTTTAGGTGTAAGTATTATTCTGTTCGTCCACAAAATGTCTAAACTGATGCGCCATATTGATTATAGGTTATGAATATTGTAACACTTTAAAATATTTAACATCAGAAATTGTTGAATTTACAATTTTCTTGTAGTCGTAACTAGTGTATGACAGTCTTATGAACGTAAGCAGGCTCTAAGTCATATGGGGACACTCAAGCTTTGGTGATAGGTGAGCAGTAATTTCTTCCAAGCTATGTAAGTAAGCCTGTTGACATAATCTGTAACAGGGAAATATAGCTTATAAATCTCATATTTTGTCGCGTATCGGCTCAAGACAACTAAGGTTATGTTACAAGGAGATTCCCACCTTCCAATACTTGTACAATTTCTTATAGCTAGTTTATTGTTTACATGGCATAATCTAGCTTAAACTCGTAAGTGTGATAATAAATAGAGCATTTTTCGTTCCAATATGGGACATCTCCAGCTAAAAGATTTAACAAAAATTAACAGGACAATTAAAATGTAGATGGTGATTATGATGATGAGCTAAAATGTTCATGTTGGGTTAAAACTTCCAAGTCAGTGTCCAAGGTAATGAATAAAATCGGCATAAGGAGTCTTCTTTAGGCTGGAGAAGTATATACTTGTTGTGTCTTTAAGATAAACTTAAGAATATAAAAGATTTTCTAACACATGATTATCAGGGGAGCTTGTGAGAACAACCGTAGTTGAAGTTGATCTGAAGTTAAAATGTTGTGATAAGTCTGAGATATGAAGAGATTAAGTAAGTAGGGAGAAATTTTAAAGGAGAAAACCTTCAGTCAGTTGACGACACGGCGTAAGGAAGGACGCCAAACATAACACGATCGATTATTAAATAAGAATGTAATCACTACATTTCTTTCTCTTATGTATTGAATAGGTTGAACCTCTTTTTCAATTATTTAATTTTTAACGTTAATACTTTCATAACGGAACAATGAAATTTTTATCTTTAAATGCTCAAGCTAAACAAAAAGCCTTCTCTTACATGGGCCTTAAGAAGATCAAGATCGCTAAATTAGGAAAAGACATCGACTTCCTGAAACAATGCATGTCCTACAATCTTACCCCCAAATTTCTTCAAAGTTGTACCAGAAAAAACATTTCTTCTCCTCACATGTTAAAAACCCAAAGAATAACCAACAAAATTTGGTTAAAAAACGAAATTCGTTTCTTATACAAGAAAAAATCATTTTTAAACAACAGATTATACAAAACACATCTAGAAATTGCTAATCTTCTCCCGAGTGTACAATGGAACCTCTTCCTAACTCAAGTAGACAATAAATTATTTCATGTACTGTCAATTAAACAACAAACCCTAGAGAAAAAACTTAAAATTCTTAAGAACAACTCTTCTTCACATAAATTTCAGTTTAAGAACCTTAACACACCCTCCAAAACTATTGAACAATTCCATCCTCCCATTGTAAATCTATCTAAAACAACTCTGAGTGATGTTGAAAACTCAATTCTTTCGAAGGGCCTCAAACACAATTGGCCCAATCTCAACACTTTCAAAGTAGCCACCAATTTAATTATTGAATCTGAAATAGCCATTAACAAAATTCCAACAGATGAACAAGATGAAATCAGATATGAAGTAAAAAGAAAACTTGAAAAAATCCTCATTAACAATAACAAAAACATTTCTCTTAATAATAATAATAATAATAATAATAATAATAATAATAATAATAATAATAATAATAATAATAATAATAATTTAATTAATGATAATAAAATCATTTCAGATCTTAAAAAGAAAATCAATGACAATAATCTCATTATCACCAAATCTGATAAAGGCAACACTACTGTCATAATGGAAAAAACTGACTACTTAGATAAAACCAAAATTTTTTTCAGTGACCCTTCTTTTTCTATAGTAAAAAAAGACCCAACCACAAAAATCCAACGCCTACTCAAACATACTTTAGAAAATGCTTCCTTTCTCCTCACAGATCAAGAAAAAACTAAATTAATAAACATGAACCCAGGACTACCCACTGCCAAAGCCCTCCCTAAAATTCACAAAACTAACATCCGTCCAATAATCAATTACAGACCCAGTTCCCTATACAACACTTCTAAATTCATCCAAACATTTTTACTAAAAAATTATCGATTTTTATCCAACAAATCTATCAAAAACACTTCTGATCTAATCAACAAATTAAGGAATTTTGAAATCCAACCAAATTTTTCTCTCCATTCTTTTGACATTGTAAACATGTACCCTAGTATTCCAATTTCAAAATTATTCCCCATTATAAACAACCACCTAAACAAATTCAGTAACCTAAGTAAACTTGAAATTCAAGACTTCATGTCTATTTTAAAATTAGTTCTCAACAATAATTATTTTATCTTTGACAACACCATTTATCAACAAGATGGCTTGGCTATGGGCTCACCAGTTTCTGGCATTCTTGCTGAAATTTACCTCGACTTCTTAGAAAACACAAAAATTAATAATAATAATAATTTCTCCACATCCTCTTTTGGGCTAGATATGTCGATGACACATTAGTAATTTTAAATGAGGAATCAACCAACGCAGCCTCTACACTTCTTCATCTCAACAACCTAGACTCTAACATTAAATTCACCCTCGAATCAGAACACAACCAAACTCTTAATTTTCTAGACCTAACTATCACTAGACATCCTTCTTCTTTATCTTACAAAATTTTCAGAAAACCAACCCAAACAGCAACCACAATATGACAAGATTCTTCGCACCCTCAAGCTCATAAACGTGCTACTTATAACAGCTTAATTTTTCGTGCCTTTAACACCCCTATGTCCAAAAAAGATTTAAATAATGAATTAAACACCATCTGCAACATTGCTAAATTCAATGACTTTAACAACTCCTTCATAAACCGCATCATCAACAAATTCAAACACCGTCCAAAAACCACTTTATCTAAAGACATAATAAAACCAACTGCTTTTTCCACCTTCACTTTCACTCAGGATGCTTATAAAATAACTAATATTTTTAAAAAACATAAATTTCTTTTAGAACTAACAATAGAAATCTTGATATCTTACACAACTCTAAATCTCTAAATAAGTCTAATGCTTTTTCTAAATCTGGTGTATGCAGATTCAAATGCAACAACTGCAATTCCTCCTACGTCGGACAAACTGGCCGCAACTTCAATATCAGGTACTCTGAACATGTCAACGCCATTAAATACAACAGATTCTCTGCCATAGGACAGCACATACAAGACTCCAAGCATAGTTTCACCAGTAACAATGACATGAAAATACTTAAAATCATTAACAAAGGCCCCCTCTTAAACATTACTGAAAATTGCTTTATCCACCTTGACCAGTACTTCAACCCTAATTTCAATTTAAACGACATTTCTGAAAAACCCAACATCCTTTTCGACTTCCTAATTCTTCTTCTCAAAAATACCAAATTCCGAAACCCCAATTCTATTTTCCATGCCTTACAAAGTTCCCACCCACATTTTCTACCTCCAATAACCCACCCTCCTAACCCACCCTAAACTAACCCCACCTTCATTTTCCTCTCTTATCCTTCCTCAACACCATCTAACTTCAATTTCTTTTATTCTTCTGTTATTTCACTATCACTCTTGCTCTTTTAATTTATTCTACCTTTTCTACAAATTAAAAAAAAAAAAACCACTTACCTTCATTTCGGTTCTCCTCACTCAAATTTTAACTCTTGTCTTGCGCCAACTTTGACTACTTCAATCATGACCTGAATTTTTTCAATTTAAAAAATAGCGCACTCTGCGCACTCTGCATATATCTTTTCATTTGTTTTCCGATATTGCGCTTTTTATTATATTTTTTTCTCTTTACAATTGTTTTTTCAAGTCAACTGTTTTCCAAGAAATCAACAGGAGCACAATTACTCATTTAATTATAATGAATTGCGTTGTATATTTCTATATATACGTACTTAACTTCCCGCAACCGAGGCAAATACTGGATCTTCAGGATGTTCTCCATTCTACTTTGGCATTCAAGAATACAGCGCATGACCTTGAAAGTGCCGCGCTGATCACCGGGAGCTGGCAGTTTGCTTCTATAAATCTATTCGTCTGCGACTTCAACATATTTATGGATCTTCATATGTTGTTCGATAGTGTTGTGACTTTGTACCTGACAGAGTGTAAAAACTTACCCATTTGACCGTTCTCCACTATTCATAAACATTGTGAGACTTTACCTATCATTGCGTGTGCCGTACTACCATTCATAATATTACGTACTGTTTTTCTTTTAAGTGACTCACAATTTCTACCCCCATCATCAATTTATATTTCATTTTATACCGATCCCGAGTTCACTTAATCTTTTTCTTTATCACGTGCATTGTTTTTCATGTTTTTTATGTTTTGAACGGCTGACGATGACCTGGACTAGGGTCGAAACCGGTCCCATTTTTAATTACTATTAAATAAGAATGTAATCACTACATTTCTTTCTCTTATGTATTGAATAGGTTGAAGCTCTTTTTCAATTATTTAATTTTTAACGTTAATACTTTCAATACGGAACAATGAAATTTTTATCTTTATATGAGGTAACAATTTCACATCCTTACACCTCACCAACATACATTCTTACAAGGTTTTCTCCTTTAAAATTTCTCCCTACTTACTTAATTTCTTCATATTTCAGACTTATAACAACATTCTAACTTCAGATCAATTTCAACTACGGTTGTTCTCAAGAGTTCCCCCGGCAATCATATGTTAGAAAATCTTTTATATTCTTAAGTGTATCTTCAAGTCACAACAAATATATACTTCTCCAGCCTAAAGAAGACCCCTTACGCCGATTTTATTCCTTACCCTGGATACTGACTTGTTGGAAGTTTTAACCCAAAATGAATGAACATTTTAGCTCATCATAATCACCATATACATTTTAATTGTCCTGTCAATTTTTGTTAAATCTTTTAGCTGAAGATGTTCCATATTGGAACGAAACAAGTTCTATTTATTATCACACTTAGAGTTTAAGCTGGATTATGTCATGTAAACAGTAAACTAGCTATAAGAAATTGTACAAGTATTGGAAGGTGGGAATCTCCTTGTAACATAATCTTAGGGAAATATATGTAAGAATATGCTAAATGGTGTGATGTCGGAAAACTAACGTTTGAAGGATCAGCACTTACCCCTTCTACTCCTGCCTACGTTTACGCTAGTGCTCTCAGCTGTTTGACGACTGCTTGTCATTCTACTTGCACTCCTTGTGTTGTATATGTGTCTCCGTAACTGCGGGGCATTGGGAGGGGAGGTAGCAGAGGGCAGCGTCCTAGCGAATGGCGTGATTCGTGGAGGGGAATGTTCAGAAGTAGTGTAGGAGGGGGTATATGTACTCGTAGAATGACTTATTATTATCCGGAAAAAAAATGTTTGCAAATTTTGTGCTATCGAGTTTGAATGTTTGTATTAACTTCGGTATTTTTTCAATTGATGGGTTTTTGATTTCTAATTCGTCATTCAAGTTTTTATCTCTGTTGAAGTGTTTGTCTATGTGGATATATATGTTCTCCAGTTCATTCATCAATTTTCCTTTATCGATCTTTCTGATTATTTTAAAATCTTTTTCTATAGTAGTAAAATGGTGTCCTTTTTCTTGCATATGCTTACTCATAGCGGAAAATTTATTATAAAACTGCTGCCAGTTTGACCAACGTAAGAAAAACCACACTCGGAGCAAGTAAGCTCATAGATTCCTCAACATTGGTATTTGTTATTGCGTGAACTTACACTATTATGCTTGAAAAAGATATTTCTATTTGTATTTTGTGTTTTAAATGCAATATTAATTTGTTTTTAAATCTGATTCGTGATTTGATATACTGCTGAATTTTTGAATGTAAATGTTTTAAACTTTGGCTTTGCAGTTTTGATCACAATAATGTTAGTGATCTCACTTAGTTTACAAAAGGAGTATATCTTTTACCTCACCAATTCAATACAATTAATACCATGTTATGTGGTTAAATAAACAGAAATTCTGAATTTTAAGGGGATATGTTTTGCTCTTCCTTTATTGGGCATCATCAGCCTTGTTTAATCTTAAAACAAACATTATTTAAAGAAAATTGACATTTATAATTGTGCCAACATTTGTCAAGCGTAGCGAAAGAGAAGGAAGTGGTGGGCCTATGGGGCTGGACAGATAAGCACTTGAAATCAAAGTGCCAAAACTTTATTATATAACAGATTTAAATTTGCCTTGTTTTGATAACATTTGCTACGCACCTTAAACATAAACTCTGTCAGACTCTTTATCCACTATATAGTAAGAACACTATCGTATAATATATAATTTACAACCGTACACAAGGTCACCTAGGGAACCGGCCCAGGTAATTTAAAAATACAGATAATACAATCTTAAGAGGAGGGTATCCCACTTCATATTATCGCTGAATACCAACAGGTAATTCTAGAAAATAATGTGGCTAACAATCTAAACCTATTATACTTTAGGAAAGCACAAGTTTACCATAACATCTAAACAGCTCTTAGAATTGCAGAGTTTCTAACAGATGCGACTTACACATTACTTGGCATTACACGAAGGAGCGTAAAACCTTGCCACTTCATTATAAGGAACCTCAAATAACATTACCCATGGCTTTACAATTCATAATGAAAGACTTTACAATTTAAAGATCCCCATTCAAGGGGTATGACATGCCTCATCAAATAAACTGCCACGGCAGAAGTGGGAGATAGTACAAGAAAAAAACGAGCATTAGCTCTACGTAAACGCACCAACAAGACTTTTACAAGAAAGTTACAAATAATTTTGTGCAAACCTAACACCGTGATTTCATATCATTACAATACTAAAATGGTTCCAACCACCTCGTGCCCTTTCTTACTTGGTAAGACCGGGGAACTATAGAAATTTCAGCTCCTACCTCCATGTCAGTGGGACCTAGATTGACATCCGCACGGCACCAGGTCGTATGTGTGTCGCCTTCAAGCACCAAAAGCAGAATCCTCTCTCTCAGTTCGGTCAACCGTGACCTTGCCCAAGGGGCGAGGTGACGTGTCAAGCAAGTCAACAACGATTGGATCCCCCGAAAGGGGGAGGGGAAGTAGCCCAAAGACATGGAGGCATGAGAAGAGGGGAAATGCTTCCAGAGTGGGAAATATCCACTTCCTCTGGGGCCATACTTAATAATTAAGGAATGACACTGTATTAATGGAGGTAAGGCAGGCTAAGAAATAAATACATAAAATATACATATACAAGAAAAACAGTTACAAATATAAGGTTACAGGTAAGATTAGAGTGTTTTATAACTACTATTCCTTAGTGTTTTTAACATTAAGAAATCACAGTTCAATTTTTATAAATTATAAATGTCAATTTCCTCTAAATAATGTTTGTTTTAAGATTAAACAAGGCTGATGATGCCCAATAAAAGAAGGGTGAAACACGTTCCCTTTAAATTTAGAATTTCTATGTTTATTTAACCGCATAACATGGTATTAATTGTATTGAATAGGTGGGGTTAAAGATATACTCCTTTTGTAAACTAACTGAGATTGCTGTTTTCAATACGGAACACAAATGAGAGTGATGGTTTGTAATAAGGTTAAGCTCTATTAATAATTTTATTAACAAAATCTATTTTATAACCATTAACAGAAGGGAAGACTTTTATGAATTTAATTTCCTTCTTTAAACTATTATTAGAGAGTGGCATTTTTAAAGGCTCTGTATATCAGACTGAAGAAAGCAGCTTGTTCTGTGATTTTGGATGTAGGGAATCTTTTTTGGTAGTTATTGGGACTAAGATGGCCTTCTATAAATTTGAAAGTCAAATTTATTTTCTGTTCGTCTTACTCCAGTATCCAAAAACTTTAACGAATGATTTTCTTCTTCCTCCTCAGTAAGTTTTACTCTTTGGTCAAGGTTATTTAAGAAGTTTATTATATTATCACTGTCATTATGTTTGCTATCTATTATAACAAAGGTATCGTCTACATATCTCAACCACAAACATAGTCCTTTTCTGGTTATTTTTATTTTGCTATGCTCTAAATGATCTATATAAATATTGGCTAAAATTCCAGACATGGGGTCATCCATCCCCAAACACATCTGTTTGTAAATTTTATTGTTGAATGTGAAATAATTATTGTTTAAAACAAAATTAAGTAAATGTATAAATTCTTCTATTTCGCATGTACTTACCTTGCCCTGTTTGGCTAGATTGGTCTTGATGATTTCAACAGTTTTTTTAAATAGGTTTGTTCTGATACATATTGGTTATATCATAGGAACACATCCTGTGATGTGATTGTAAGCTAAGCACTCACAAGCACTCCTCCCATCCCTCCAAACCTCCCATCCGCCGCCGCTAACTACAGTCCCAGGATAACACGAAACAGATCTCGACAGGCAGCCGCACAGAGCACGTGGCACCAGCACTCAACGTAAGTAATCCAACACACAACTCACCTTCTACAGTTTATCATACACTATCTCTCACACTGATTTTTTCTATTTGCAGATACATACATTCTACAACATATAAGAAACCTCCACGCTATCACCACTATAAATGCATATTCTCAATTTAAACTTCATTCAAGATGCACGGCACATCAAACGCAACTCAAATCATAAGTCACCATTTGACTCAGTGGCGGCATATGTAACTCTTCAATGATATTTACAAAGCAAGATAACTTCATCACTAGCAACAATCCATGAAAATCGCAACTAATGATGAAGCAACATAAGCTTCGACTTACAATATACTTACTAATTCACCAGTGCAGTGTAGTAAACAGTGAAAATTAGAATAAGGAATTGTACCTATTCCATTTGTTACTATTTCACCTGGTTTACAAATATTTTTAACCGGCTTGCTATGTCGGATCAAAACTTTTTATGTTGTACACTATAAGATGATAATGTTGATACATATTTTATAATACTAATGTAAACAAGTATAAACCCCATCTTACGTTAAAAATAGGTACACTAGGCAACGTATATCATACAACAAGGAATTTTAAATCCAGAATCCTTTCTATTTTAATAAGTATTTTTAACTTCTGGTCCAATTGGACTAGTTTTACAAGAATGTAACGTCCCAGAATTAATGCAAGAAATGTAAAAACTTACTTGGTGTTTTTAGATTAGATACAATGAAACAATATGCCTCAATACTATAGATTTTTAAGCCTGTACAGCAATTACAAACACTAGTGTATATAAGTGTAAACTTTATCTCAGTTTTATAATTAATGTAAACAAGTGTAAAATCCACTTGATGTTCAATAACCTAGACATAACAAAGTTATATACCTCACACAATGGTATTTTTAAGCCAATAGATGAATCCACTAATATATCAACAAACAATCTTACAATGTCTGATTCAATTGGACTATTAATGAAGGTACAATCTCCCATATGTGATGTTTTTGTAATTACATAAATCTTTTTGTGTGTCAGCTGAGGATGATCCCCTAGGGATCGAAACCGGTACTGACAGAATTTACTACTTTAGTAAATAAATTAATGTATTGATAAGGTGGAGACTTCTCAATTACTTTTATGTTGTAGCTAAAAGTAACACGAACAGAAAATAAATTTGACTTTCAAATATATAGAAAGCCATCTTAAGTCCCGATAACTATCGAAAAAGAATCCCTACATCCAAAATCACAGAAACAAGCCGCTTTCTTTAGTCTGATATACACAGCCTTTAAAATGCCACTCTCTAATAATAGTTTAAAGAAGGAAATTAAATTTATAAAAGACTTAGCTTTCGTTAATGGTTATAAAATAGATTTTGTTAATAAAATTATTAATAGAGTGAAATTGAAACTAGCCACGAACCGTATTCCAATCAAAACTGCAAAGCCAAAGTTTGAAACATTTATGGCCGAGTGCATCAACCTTGATTACTGTAATCAGTGTTTAAAATAGCCTTTAATCACTGTTTACGGTCGCTTGTATTGCATCAATCCCGATTATGGCCTTAATCACTGATTTAAGGTTAATCGGTGAAATTCGGGCGTTTAAGAATGCTAATCATTGATTAGCAACAAAACTTCAAAATGGCAGCAAGGTTTGTAGACGATTTTGAAGACGAGTTGCTGTATCTTCAATATCTCGAGTATACTGATAATCAGGGCGACGATATGGTGATAGTTGAGAGGGGTAACCCTTTTGAAGAACTAGGTGAGAAAAAATTCATGGAAAGGTTCCGTCTCTCGAAACGAACTGTGTTATTTTTGCTACAACAAATTCGTGATCAGCTGGATTTTCCAACGCGAAGAAATAATCCTGTTTCTCCAGTAAATAGGCTACTGACTGCTTTGAGATATTATGCTACGGGTGCTTTTAATATTGTAATAGGAGATACTGCCGGAATACACAGGACAACTGCAGCCAGGATTATTCATGACGTAAGTGACATTATAGCCTCTCTCAGCAACAGATATATATATTTTTTCCAAGAACAGACAGTGAAAAAAGAGAGGTCATGGAAGGTTTTTTTAACATAGTCAGATTTCCTGGAGTGATTGGAACAATCGATTGCACTCATGTCCGTATTCAATCTCCTGGTGGCAATAATGCAGAGATATTTAGGAACAGAAAAGGTTATTTTTCGATAAATGTGCAGACTATATGTGACAGCAATTTGCTAATAAGGGATATTGTAGCCAGATGGCCCGGGTCTGTGCACGATAGCACTATTCTTCAGAACTGCAGCAAGAGAGCGCAGTTCGAAAGAAGAGAAATAGCAAATGGCTATTTATTAGGTGATAGTGGTTATGCTTGCAAGCCTTACCTGTTAACACCATTACTCAATCCCACAAGTAGAGAAGAGCAGAATTATAACAGGGCACACATAACAACCAGGAACACGGTGGAACGTCAGTATGGAGTATGGAAACGTAGATTTCCTGCCCTCTCAATTGGTTTAAGATGTGAAGTTCACAAAGCCTTAAACATCATTCTTGCTACTGCAGTGTTACACAATATTGCTGTATCATCAAGAGAAGACAATCCTCCAGATGATCTGGCAGTAAGACATGTGTTAGAAGAGTTACAACAAAACAGAGGTCCTGATGTTGAAAATGATGCACCAATTGATGCAATACATCATATGTACAGAAATGATGATAACGCTGGGAGAGCTGTTCGCCAGGTGCTAATAAATGACTATTTCAGGTGAGTAAATTACACTGTTATACATATTCTCATAACTTTATTGTTACACATAATTTCAATAATCCTGTATAAGCAAACAGACATAACTTGCAATTAAGTTATTCCCTTTTACTATTCATATTTTGCCAATATTTTAGTTTTTCTTTTAATACTGCTATTGTTAAATTTTTTATTTCAATTTCTTTTTCATGTTCTTTTTTCATAAACTCTGATTGCTGTTCTAACACAAGAATTCTCTTTTCACAGGAATCTATAATTTTATTCCTCGGAGACAGACCTACTTTCTTCTTCGGAAAGCTAGGAGTTTTCTTGCTTGGATCTGGAGTTGAAAATGATGTTCCCGATGATCCTGACTGTGCGTCATTTGCGGGTGAAGTCTGTAGGCCTATTGTGTCCACTGTTTGATATGTTACATACATGAATTACCTCTTCGAGTGGGAAGTTTATTTCTGAAACAATTATAATGAAGTAGCATTTCTACTGACAGACTGCTAATAATAGAATTTGAAACCTGAAAAGTGAACAGGACTGTATATTCATCATCAAGATACCTAAATGTGTTATTATTCAGGTGATAAATTAAATTATTGCATCACATATACATAGTGAGAATTACCTTCAGTTACATCTCCTTGGTATAGTGCATCAGAGTCATGTGGATTTTCTAGAGGTGTTATTGTAGGCCCAATTAGAGCCATGATGTTTTCGGCACCTTTGGAATTGGGAGGCTTAAAATAACCACCACTAGTTTTATTCCTATTGACTTTCTCATCTGCACATATCTTCCTTGCTTTTCTTTTCAGATTTTCATAGCAGACTTTTAAATGTTTGTAGTCTCGAGAACGAACACCTTGTAGCAAAATAATGAAAACATAAATCAGAATAATAAAATTAATAAGCAGTCCTACTAATAAAACGTCTTTTTTACAGTTGTTTAACATTTGTATAGTTACACACTGAATAAACCCTGTATAAGCGATGCAGATTTTTGTTACTAATAATCATGGTATAGGTATAGTATTACTATACTGCATGTATACATTAATTGCAAGCAGTAGGAATCTCCTCCTGCAGTTCACTGTTGCACTTCATCATGTACGCTGATTTTATGATCGCTCTTACTTGTTATCTAGGAGAAAAACATTTCGAGAAGCTGCGTGGTAGCACAAATAAACTTAGAATCTGAAAGCCAGTGGCAACATAAGAGGTGAAAGTTGACTGGCAATTTGATTTATATCTGACAAAATTGCTGTAGCTTTCTTGTGTAATGAAAGAAAAAAATATAATTGAATTAAAAGAGAATATATATGAACGTTATGTTTAATGCCTGCAAGTTAATTCCACACACACACACACACACACACACACAGGGAAAAAAATCAAAATAGGCCTATTAGTGACCATTGGGCAGCTGTGCTGCTGATTGCAACATCTACTTGAAATTACATTGCAATGTAATAATAAAACCATCATGTGAAAACTGTTATCATCACCAGCACAGTATTCAGTGTTAACCTCCTCCACTCCCTCCATAAGTATCTAGGCCTAGGGTAGAGAAAGTGAAATCTGTCTGCAAACGAATAAGGGTAGAAAATCTCCAGGACGAGGAAATTAGACAGAAGTACATGGATATGATTAGTGAGAAGTTTCGAACAATAGACAGTAAGCAGGTTCAGGATATAGAAAGTGAATGGGTGGCATACAGGGATGCTGTAGTAGAAACAGCAAGGGAATGCGTAGGAACAACTGTGTGTAAAGATGGGAAAAGGCGAACATCTTGGTGGAATGATGAAGTGAGAGCAGCCTGTAAACGTAAAAAGAAGGCTTATCAGAAATGGCTCCAAACAAAGGCCGAGGCAGACTGGGATTTGTACGTAGATGAAAGAAACAGAGCGAAACAAATAGTTGTTGAATCCAAAAAGAAGTCATGGGAAGATTTTGGTAATAACCTGGAAAGGCTAGGTCAAGCAGCAGGGAAACCTTTCTGGACAGTAATAAAGAATCTTAGGAAGGGAGGGAAAAAGGAATTGAACAGTGTTTTGAGTAATTCAGGTGAACTCATAACAGATCCCAGGGAATCACTGGAGAGGTGGAGGGAATATTTTGAACATCTTCTCAATGTAAAAGGAAATCATCATGGTGGTGTTGCAAACAGTCAAGCTCATGGGGAGGAGGAAAATGATGTTGCTGAAATTATGCTTGAGGAAGTGGAAAGGATAGTAAATAAACTCCATTGTCATAAGGCAGCAGGAATAGATGAAATTAGACCTGAAATGGTGAAGTATAGTGGGAAGGCAGGGATGAAATGGCTTCATAGAGTAGTCAAATTAGCGTGGAGTGTTGGTAAGGTACCTTCAGATTGGACAAAAGCAGTAATTGCACCTATCTATAAGCAAGGGAACAGGAAGGATTGCAACAACTATCGAGGTATCTCATTGATTAGTATACCAGGCAAAGTATTCACAGGCATCTTGGAAGGGAGGGTGCGATCAGTCGTTGAGAGGAAGTTGGATGAAAACCAGTGTGGTTTCAGACCACAGAGAGGCTGTCAGGATCAGATTTTCAGTATGCGCCAGGTAATTGAAAAATGCTACGAGAGGAATAGGCAGTTGTGTTTATGTTTCGTAGATCTAGAGAAAGCATATGACAGGGTACCGAGGGAAAAGATGTTCACTATCCTGGGGGACTATGGAATTAAAGGTAGATTATTAAAATCAATCAAAGGGATTTATGTTGACAATTGGGCTTCAGTGAGAATTGATGGTAGAATGAGTTCTTGGTTCAGGGTACTTACAGGAGTTAGACAAGGCTGTAATCTTTCACCTTTGCTGTTTGTAGTTTACATGGATCATATGCTGAAAGGTATAAAATGGCAGGGAGGGATTCAGTTAGGTGGAAATGTAGTAAGCAGCCTGGCCTATGCTGACGACTTGGTCTTAATGGCAGACTGTGCCGAAAGCCTGCAGTCTAACATCTTGGAACTTGAAAATAGGTGCAATGAGTATGGTATGAAAATTAGCCTCTCGAAGACTAAATTGATGTCAGTAGGTAAGAAATCCAACAGAATTGAATGTCAGATTGGTGATACAAAGCTAGAACAGGTCGATAATTTCAAGTATTTAGGTTGTGTGTTTTCCCAGGATGGTAATATAGTAAGTGAGATTGAATCAAGGTGTAGTAAAGCTAATGCAGTGAGCTCGCAGTTGCGATCAGCAGTATTCTGTAAGAAGGAAGTCAGCTCCCAGACAAAACTATCTTTACATCGGTCTGTTTTCAGACCAACTTTGCTTTACGGGAGCGAAAGCTGGGTGGACTCAGGATATCTTATTCATAAGTTAGAAGTAACAGACATGAAAGTAGCAAGAATGATTGCTGGTACAAACAGGTGGGAACAATGGCAGGAGGGAACTCGGAATGAGGAGATAAAGGCTAATTTAGGAATGAACTCGATGGATGAAGCTGTACGCATAAACCGGCTTCGGTGGTGGGGTCATGTGACGCAAATGGAGGAGGATAGGTTACCTAGGAGAATAATGGATTCCGTTATGGAGGGTAAGAGAAGTAGAGGGAGACCAAGACGACGATGGTTAGACTCTGTTTCTAACGATTTAAGAATAAGAGGTATAGAACTAAATGAGGCCACAACACTAGTTGCAAATCGAGGATTGTGGCGACGTTTAGTAAATTCTCAGAGGCTTGCAGACTGAACGCTGAAAGGCATAACAGTCTATAATGATAATGTAATGTATGTATGTATGTATGAATATGAACTAGTATTAACACAGGCGAAATACGTTGGAGCAGCTGACCTAACCGCCACTCGAGTACAGGCAGCACACTCTACGTTCCACACTAGGACATGACAACAATGTGGAAAAACACCATTCACACAGGCACACATATGCTGCCATCAAGGAAAAGAAAAAAAGAAATGCTCTTGGATTGTCTAACATTACCTATTCACATTCACAAATGTAAGTAAATGCAATTCATACATGAACATATGGTTGAGCCTGGCATTAATGAAAACATTTCACTGAACCAAGATCTAGCATGGTTGAGACTCTGAGCATCTCACGGAGCAAAAGTGAGCTCTTATAGCAGCTGAAAAAGGCCTTCCTGCTGGTGACGGGTCAAAATTTCTTAGAAGAATTCCAAATTTTACTTAAGACACTGTCCAGACATCACTAACATGAAGCACTGCACCAGGCAAAAATGCTTACTGTATACCATATGAAATTTAACAGAATGGTCTCTAAACATGCTAACAAGGTTTCTACTCTAGCCGCAGGCTAATTTACTCATTAACAAGGGTTACAAATATGATCATATCATCATCTTGACCATATGTTAACATAGATGACTCTGGTTAACCTTACTTCATGAAACACAACGTATTTGCCTTGTATATGAGAGATGATACTTGAACACACTACTAGGGAAATGAACTCTTGAAGGGACACTCTGGTCATCACATGTAGTACTTAAGGGGATATACATGTAGGATTGATTTCAACACATCCTTCATAATAAAACATGGCCTTCTATTACCGAAGACTTATACACAACTCGTATCAACATATCAGGGCACATATTTCCTCGAAGACTTCCTGTTCGACTTATTTACTGGCCTACCACATTTATATTTCTTTAAAGAAATTCTATCACTTATCTACTGGCCGGTATAACATATATTTCATCGAAGATATTACAACCACTTATCTATTGGCCTGTATAACATATATTTCATCAAAGATATCATTTGAAACATCATAAAGGCATGTATTGTATCGAAGAATGCTGGAATAAGCTCTAGCCTCTTGCTACAACCTACAACAAGGTTCTACACTGAATTAACACTATAATAACCTCCCGAGTGATCACACTACAACATCGTGGCAAGAAGAAAACATAAACCTAACCTGAAAAGTACTTAATGAACATGACATAGCTGAAAACAGGTTTAGAACGTACAAATCTTGGTCGTAAGTTATTGAATTAGATATTAAATTTAAGACACTTTAAACAACAGCACAGCTAATACTCTGTCTTATCCATCTTCACTCTGACTCAACCAGTTGACCATTCAATACCTAGCCTATGCTCAGACACCCAAACTGACCATTCCAAAAGGTAGAAACATGCAAAAACACACACTGAAATCCATATACAAATCATACTGCCCACATGTTCTCTAACTAAAATGAAAACCCAATGGCCTTGACTTGGCACAGATATCAAAGTGATAATGAACACAGACAATTTTAAAAAGTGTGTCACTTACAGCTGTGAAATATAGTAGACATGGGTTACTCACATTGCATTAATGCCCTCAGGGATCTATCATGCAGATAGCTACATGTGTCTCTGGTGCAGACTTGCTTTAGCCTGGGATTTTAGCACATCACAACATTTATCTTCACACTTGTTGCATGGAAGCTACCTTGGTGGATACATAAACTGGCCTCGAAACTTCATCATTATTTAGCTGACTACACAATCACATGACACTTCAAATATGTTTAGGCTGGTTTACCATTAAAAGGAAAACAACACAGAATTTGCTATATTTTTCACAAGACTTCCTACTTCCATGATAACCAGGAGAAATGGATCACTTCCATGTCTTAAAATGTTTCGTTTTACGATCATTTCCAGCCTTTATAACCTCCAAATGTACTTTTACTTCTACATTTAAAATATCGTGGAGATCATCAATGTTATTTTCCATTCTTTCATCGCGTGCTTCTCTATTGGATAAGTTGGATATTTTACTGCAATTATATTACTGCAGACTATAAATACAACCAAAATAATACACTAATCACTCGTTCCTACAGAACGCTTATACAGGGGTCCTGTGTTCTGTTTAAGCAATCACTGAATAACTATAACAGATGTACACACAGATATACGTTGTATTAGTAACAAATTGCACATAAACGGTGTATAAAAGTTATACACTTTTTATTAATAAGACAAATAAATATGCTCACCGGGAATTGCATTGAATTCATTTTCAATTATTTTCCAGGTCTCCAGCTTCTTCTTTACAGTAACTCCGCCCGTCTTCTTGTTTTCAGCAACATCCTCATATTTGACAACTAATTCAGTCAAGATGTCTGTCTCAAAATCGGTATAATTTGCACATCTCTTCCTTTTATTTTCTTCCATTTGGAACCGTTTGCTTATAATATGTGTACTTTTGATACGTGTGTATTCGTTTTTCCCACCAAGACAACTGCCGAACGAAATACACGTGAGCGCGTTCAATATCATGTTTTCGTATGATCACTGATTAAATCTCACGCTAACTAAACAGTACTAAGTAATCAATGATTACGGTTGGTGCAGCGCGATTTTCTTAAACGTAGGTTAAAATGTAAACAGACATTAAGTAATCTATGATTAGCAGCTCGTTAATAGAGATTGATGCACTTGGCCATTACATTCAAAAATCCAGCAGTATATCAAATCACGAATCCGATTATAAAACGACAAATTAATATTGCTTCTAAAACACAAAATACAAATAGAAATATCTTTTTCAAGCATAATAGTGTAAATTCACGCAATAACAAAAACCAATTTTGAGGAATATATGAGCTTACTTGCTCCGAGTGTGGTTTTTCTTACGTTGGTCAAACTGGCAGCAGTTTTATAATAAATTTTCCGCTATGAGTAAGCACATGCAAGAAAAAGGACACCATTTTACTACTATAGAAAAAGATTTTAAAATAATCAGAAAGATCGATAAAGGAAAATTGATGAATGAACTGGAGAACATATATATCCACCTAGACAAACACTTCAGCAGAGATAAAAACTTGAATGACGAAATAGAAATTAAAAAAACCATCAATTGAAAAAATACCGAAGTTAATACAAACATTCAAACTCGATAGCACAGAATTTGCAAACATTTTTATTTCGGATAATAATAAGAGTCATTCTACGAGTACATATACTCCCTCCTACACTACTTCTGAACATTCCTCTCCACGAATCACGCCATTCGCTAGGACGCTGCCCTCTGCTACCTCCCCTCCCAATGCCCCGCAGTTACGGAGACACATATACAACACAAGAAGTTCAAGTAGAACGACAAGCAGTCGTCAAACAGCTGAGAGCACTAGCGTAAACGTAGGCGGGAGTAGAAGGGGTAAGTGCTGATCCTTCAAACGTTAGTTTTCCGACATCACACCATTTAGCATATTCTTACATATATTTCCCTGTTACAGATATGTCAACAGGCTTACTTACATAGCTTGGAAGAAATTACTACTCATCTATCACCAAAGCTTGAGTGTCCCCATGTGACTTAGACCCTGCTTACGTTCATAAGATTGTCATACACTAGTTAAGACTACAAGAAAATTGTAAATTCAACAATTCTGATGTTAAATATTTTAAAGTGTTACAATATTCATAACCTATAATCAATATGGCGCATCAGTTTAGACATTTTGTGGACGAACAGAATAATACTTACACCTAAACTCAGCTGTTTTGAGTGTGTATTAAGATTTCATTTCTATATGGTATAACACATGGAAAAGTTTACGCCAGATTTTAACAAAATGTTTTTTATGTTCAAACAACAAAATTTTTAAGGCATTCAGCAGTTTAATAGATTGTAAATGTAGTTATACAGAAACCAACTAACAGGCAATGAGTTTTAATTTCAAACTCAACAAATTGTCATATCATTCTTAATTAGAAGACGTAATATATAAACGATTTATATTTAATAGGGTTTCTTATAGTTGGTTATTGATAAGTTTGTTAACGGCAAGTTCTGGAACAATGTTACCTATCAACCTTGTAAAATTATTTATGGCTGAAGATGTTCAGAAAATGAAGTAAACATGTCCTATGTTTTAACAATCAAGCAATAAAGTAAAGATGAGATCCTAAATTTGTATTTGCTTTTTTTAAGTATTGAATAGGTGGAAATCTAAGTTTTATTATTCTCCTTTTAATAGACTTTCAATACGGAAAAAAAATGAGGATAGTCTCTTGCAATACGATTATGTTATCGATACCAGATACTTGCAGACAAGTCCCTGGAAGTAGTGGAAATGTTTAAATACCTGGGGAGTGAATTAATGGAGAATGTTCGACTGGATGCTGAGATTAGTAAAAGGATTCAAGCTGGAAGTTGTTTCTATCATAGTGTAAGAAATATGTTATGGGACAAAGATGTGCCAATGGAAGCAAAGGATACTATTACTGTTTTGGTCCTAATATAACACTATGAATTTCACATTTTTGTGTTAAGGTATAAAAACCACAGTCGCTTTATTTGCGCATGTTACAATTTAAAACTTTGTATAATTTCGAACTTGTACCAACTTGTACAGGGAGCGTACTTCCCAGGTGAGCTCAAGGTCGCGAATAACCGTAATTTCGGAAGTGTTAATTATATTTTTCCTCTTTCCAATTTGATTGTCATTAGTGACGTGCAGAATTGAATATAATGCATTCGAGAACTTGAGAATCGATACTTCCATTCAAAACCATATTCTGTAGTTCAACATAACCTTTAAAGGTTGATGTAGGCTAATTTACGTGGTACATAAATTCCATAAACTGACTACGAACAGTATTTAATGTCAAGAATTTCATTTTATGGCCCATATTGAACAGTTGAATGTGGTGAATGGGAAGATCGAAGAATGTGGATTGAAAATAAGTGTAGAAAAGAGTAAAACTCTTGTTATGACTAGAGGGGAGAAAGAAGGGAAAGGTCAGATTAGACTTGCAGACAAGTCCCTGAAAGTAGTGGAAATGTTTAAATACCTGGGGAGTGAATTAATGGAGAATGTTCGACTGGATGCTGAGATTAGTAAAAGGATTCAAGCTGGAAGTTGTTTCTATCATAGTGTAAGAAATATGTTATGGGACAAAGATGTGCCAATGGAAGCAAAGGATACTATGAACAAGATGTACTTCCCAGGTGAGCTCAAGGTCACTTACGGAGCAGAAACTTGGACAATGACAAAGAAGGATAAGAGTCGAATACAGGCAGCCGAAATGAAATTCTTGAGGAGTATGATACAGAAGAGTAGAAGAGACAAAATAAGGAATGAGAAAATCCAGGAAGAAATTGGAGTGGAAAAAATGAATGATAGAATAGAGAAGAGCCGACTAAGATGGTTTGGGCACATAAAGCGAATGAGCGACGAAAGAATGCCAAAAAAGGTGATGGAAATGCAAATTCAAGGAAGGAGAGGCCGTGGACGACCACGAGTGTGATGGAAGGATACCATCCAACGCAGCATTATAGAAAGAAACCTGGACTGGGACACAGTGTTGGAGGAGGAGTGGTGGAAAGACCGAAGAAAGTGGAGAGGAACCATATTTGCCCCTACCCGGCTACAGCTGGATAAAGGGAAATGATGATGATGATGATGATGATTGAATCAAAATTTACTGTTACAGAAAAGGGTAAAGGTTTCCACCTGGTCAATACAATAAAATAGTGAAATTATTAGAATATTTATTATCTGATAACAAATATGTGATATGATATGAGGGCTGATTCCAGGTTTATTGTATTGAACAGGTGTAAACCTTATCCTTTTTTGTAACTACGAACAGTTTGTAAAACTTCCAAACAAATTTATTAAAAAGCACCATTCCTATACTTTACAATCTTTAAGTTTAAGATGCAAATACTACATATATGTTAAAATGGGACATGTTTCGCTTAGGCTTTGTAAGCATCTTCAGCCATACTTAATCTAAAGCTAAGTCAGGGCCCTGAACTGTGTTCCTCATTAAAGTATAATACATGCTTTAATACAAGATAAAACAGTCATGAAAATCTAGTCCATGGAGAAAGCGATGCTTAAAATGCAACTAAAATTCAATAATGAACTTGTATTATATGTACAAGGAATGAATACTAGTGTTTGTCTAAAAAAGTACAAGTTGGTTATTTGTAGAATGAGACATAGTCATAATGATCTGACATACATTCGGATTGTACAGATTATTTGATATTAATAAAGAGTGGATTAATTAAAATATCGTAAAATAAATCTTCGAACGTTGTTGATTGAGAATCAGGTACGTAGAATTACAGTAGAGTTGTTAAATCCAAGTGGTTGCGTGATAAGGTCAAAAGGCGCTTGAAGCATCAGTATAGAGGTGTTGTCTCTCCTGCAATAATCTTTGTAATAGATTGTAGTCTTGAGCTGTTTAGCGTAGATTCAATAAATAGGGTGTTCCAAAAAGCCTTAGATGTAGAAGAATTCGCAATGTAGCGCGTGTTGAAAACTGAAATGTGTAAGAAAATAAATGAGAGGTTTGAAACATAGAGAACATTCTATTAATGAGTGGAAGTTTAACAACGCTTACCCCTAGTGTTGACAGAGAGGTGACTAGCCTTGTTGGTTGTTTGAGACGATCGGAATTATTTGATAGGATAGTCAGCTATGTGGGAAACGACATGGAAAGAAATGTGATTGTAGCGGGAGATCTGAATTTGCCAGATGTCAATTGGGAAGGAAATGCGAACGACAGGAAGCATGACCAACAAATGGCAAGTAAGTTAATATGGGAAGGACAGCTGATTCAGAAAGTGATGGAACCAACCAGAGGGAAAAATATCCTGGATGTGGTGCTGATAAAACCAGATGAGCTCTATAGGGAAACTGAAGTAATAGATGGTATTAGTGATCACGAAGCTGTTTTTGTCGTAGTTAAAAATAAATGTGATAGAAAGGAAGGTCTTAAAAGTAGGACTATTAGGCAGTACCATATGGCTGATAAAGCAGGCATAAGGCAGTTTCTAAAAAGTAACTATGATTGGTGGAAAACGGTAAATAAAAATGTAAACAAACTCTGGGATGGGTTTAAAAAAATTGTTGAGGAATGCGAAAACAGGTTTGTACCTGTAAGGGTGGTAAGGAATGGTAAAGTTCCACCTTATTATAATAGAGAAATAAAGGGACTAAGAAGGAGGTGCAGACTGGAAAGAAATAGTCAGAAATGGCTGTGGAAGTAAGGAGAAACTGAAGGAACTTACTAGAAAATTGAATCTAGCAAAGAAGGCAGCTAAGGATAACATGATGGCAAGCATAATTGGCAGTCATACAAATTTTAGTGAAAAATGGAAGGGTATGTTTAGCCCTTTCGCTTTCAAGCTCTCAGCTGATGGATGTGTGAAAACTGACAGCCATATTTAGCACACTATGCATACACTTCTTTTAAAATTGCATTGAAGACACACCAATGAAGATATCAACATGAAAGTTGGCAAACTTATTGAATATACATCAATTAGTATCACTGCATGCAAGTCATTTCCGTAAACCAAAAGCGTTTAATGATAAAAAATAATAAATATAGAAGCAAAGTTATAAATTTCAGATATTGAAAGTTTGGAAGTAATTCTAGGAAATAGTATTCACAATCCGAGTTTGTTATTCATGTCAGTAGGAAGGCTATATTATTGTTTACTATCATGGTAAATATCACGATTCTATGTCCATTACATCCAAGGATAGATTAAAATTTTTAAAGTGATGTAACACTGAAAAATGTCAGCCATTTGTGCATAAAACACACATTTCTTAAATCTAATATAAAAGACTCACCAATGAAGATATTGTTGTAAACAAGATAAGGTTTACAAGAACACAACTTATTTATTTGCTTCACACAGAATTCTACAGTATGTACAGGGATAAAACATAAAATTGTCTTGAAGCAAAGTAGACGATTAATCTTCAGAGAGTTTCTGTTTCTATACACTATGTACACTGAATGTATTTACACTCACTGCTATCTTGAAAAGATAGTTCTTGGGAAAGATATAGTTCGTGATAGTTGAAAACTATCATTTGCACTAGCATAGATTAGCTAAGAGAGATCCTTCTAACTTGAAGTGTCTGAGTTCATAAGCTTTTACTAAATGAAAGCTAGGTTCACCATTAGAGAATCTAATGTGTGTGTCGGAGCTGGAGTGAGCTTGGGGATGTGTGGCATACAACATCGGGGCTCGACATGGATGAAGGAACGGGAAAGTGGAGTAGTGACCTGAGGTGAAACCTCATACTAACAGAATTCCTTCCACCTGGTCGAGACACATTTTTAAGAGGAGTAGCCTCCGTGTTCGACTTTCAGTGTATTCTGGAGCAGGACACTGGGGAGAATCCTCATGAGTGACAGACAGGGAGCTCCTTATATACTGCACACGACGTAACACGCGCACTGAAGATTGCGCGTCGAGTCTCGAATGATCCACGCTTGCGTGCGTGCGGCTGGCTGGCGCTGGGCGAAGAGAGCGGAGGACATACCACAGATATTACCATGCAATTCAGACAGAGAAACATCACCATCATTTGAATAATTTTCAAGATATTCAGTGATATCATTGTCAGCTAAATGAACACTCTTCGCCATGTCGCGTGCGATAAATAACTAGGCCTAACCTAATGAACTGTATCTTACACTTCATTATCACTATGCACCTAATTACCTAAGAAAACTATTTCAATAATGAACTAACAAGTAAACTAAATATATTGCCTACGATACAGCCTAATTTCACTATATAATAATGAATGAAAACGGAGAGAAATGAACGCAAGTTTGCTGCCAACCACGATGTAAACAAGACATGGAACTCCAGTGAGCACATGTTTCAGACCTCAAGAATAACGATAAATACGTTTAGCCGGCAGTTCCCGCGGAGTATAACGTGAGATAAAACTGTACTCTTCTTATTGCTTGCAAAAAAATGCTATTTGGCGCGTAAATAATGAAATAATTATAATAAAGGCAGGTAACGACGGATCGTTACCCTGACAGTTTTCGCAGGACCCGTGGGTACCGATAGATCATTACCTTGAAAGCCAAAGGGTTAAGTATTTTAAGGCAGAAACAGGTTCCAAGAAGGACATTCCAGGAATAATTAATGAACAAGGGGAGTGTGTATGTGAGGATCTTTAAAAGGCAGAAATATTCAGTCAGCAGTATGTAAAGATAGTTGGTTACAAGGATAATGTCCAGATAGAGGAGGAGACTAAGGCTAAAAAAGTATTAAAATTTACATATGATAACAATGACATTTACAATAAGATACAAAAGTAAAAAACTAGAAAAGCGGCTGGAATTGATCAGATTTCAGGGGATATACTAAAGACAATGGGTTGGGACATAGTACCATATCTGAAATACTTATTTGATTATTGTTTGGTCAGAGGAGCTATACCAGATGAATGGAGAGTTGCTATAGTAGCCCCTGTGTATAAAGGAAAGGGTGATAGACATAAAGCTGAAAATTACAGACCAGTAAGTTTGACATGCATTGTATGTAAGCTTTGGGAAGGCATTCTTTCTCATTATATTAGACATGTTTGTGAAATTAATAACTGGTTCGATAGAAGGCAGTTCGGTTTTAGGAAAGGTTATTCCACTGAAACTCAACTTGTAGGATTCCAGCAAGATATAGCAGATATCTTGGATTCTGGAGGTCAAATGGACTGTATCACGATTGACCTGTCTAAAGCATTTGATAGGGTGGATTATGGGAGACTACTGGCAAAAATGAGTGCAATTGGACTAGACAAAAGAGTGACTGAATGGGTTGCTATATTTCTAGAAAATAGATCTCAGAGAGTTAGAGTAGGTGAAGCTTTATCTGACCCTGTAATAATTTAAGAGGGGAATTCCTCAAGGCAGTATTATCGGACCTTTTTGTTTTCTTATATATATATAAATGATATGAGTAAAGGAGTGGAATCGGAGGTAAGGCTTTTTGCGGATGATGTTTTCTCTATAGAGTGATAAATAAGTTACAAGATTGTGAGCAACTGCAACGTGACCTTGAAAATGTTGTGAGATGGACACAGGCAATAGTATGTTGATAAACGGGGTTAAAAGTCAGGTTGTGAGTTTCACAAATAGGAAAAGTCCTCTCAGTTTTAATTACTGTATTGATGGGGTGAAAGTTCCTTTTGGGGATCATTGTAAGTATCTAGGTGTTAATATAAGGAAAGATCTTCATTGGGGTAATCACATAAATGGGATTGTAAATAAAGGGTACAGATCTCTGCACATGGTTATGAGGGTGTTTAGGGGTTGTAGTAAGGATGTAAAGGAGAGGGCATATAAGTCTCTGGTAAGACCCCAACTAGAGTATGGTTCCAGTGTATGGGACCCTCACCAGGATTACCTGATTCAGGAACTGGAAAAAATCCAAAGGAAAGCAGCTCGATTTGTTCTGGGTGATTTCCGACAAAAGAGTAGTGTTACAAAAATGTTGCAAAGTTTGGGTTGGGAAGAATTGAGAGAAAGAAGAAGAGCTGCTCGACTAAGTGGTATGTTACAACACATTTAAATATTAGTTACGTCAAGAACATGAAAATGAAAATCGTGGGTCAAATAAGCCCCAGTTTTAATATCACCCTTTCTCAAGACTTATGATAAAAAAGAAGATCCGTTTCATTTTATTTTTATTTTTCAACATTTTAAGTTAACCAGAATAGAACTGCCAAGTTAAAACACATTTAATTTAAATTTATATTTTCAATCTTCACCAACCTACAGTTCAAATCTCCACTTATTGTTGACGACACATGCTGTCACCAGACACGGTACGTCAAGAACTTAATATGATACAGGGGTCACATAAACCCCGATATGTAATCCTCTTTACCGAAAAGAAGATCCAATTTAGTTTTGGACATTTTTCATATTAGATAGATTAGGACCAAAAAACTTAACTGTATTAACTTATGTTACCCATCTTAAGAGTTCATTAATGTTTGTATATATTGTATATAATGTATATAATGTATATATTGGTTAAATAAGGTCCCAAACCTTGACCTAAAGGTTGTTTACAGGCTGAAGATGCCCAAAATAATGGGTGAAACATGTACCTGACCAAATAAGTCTACATAAAATCATGTAGATAATAACCACATTAAACGTGGAAAGTATTGAATAGGTGGTTTTTTTATTAAATTATCCTTGATATCTTTGCCTAAGTGGTGTGTTCCGAGCTGTCAGCGGAGAGATGGCGTGGAATGGCATTAGTAGACAAATAAGTTTGAGTGGCGTTTATAAAAGTAGGAGAGATCACAATATGAAGATAAAGTTGGAATTCAAGAGGACAAACTGGGGCAAATATTCATTTATAGGAAGGGGAGTTAGGGATTGGAATAACTTACCAAGGGAGATGTTCAATAAATTTCCAATTTCTTTGAAATCATTTAGGAAAAGGCTAGGAAAGCAACAGAGGGAATCTGCCACCTGGGCGACTGTCCTAAATGCAGATCAGTATTGATTGATTGATATTGTTATTCTACTGCTACGCGTATTGTAGGGGTGTGTCTGTGAAGGCGGAGAATGAGTCAGGAGAGGGGAGGTAGGCGGAGCATTGAGGACATTAGGAGTAGACGGAGGGGGTGTGGCGTGAATCGGTGACTTGGGAGTGGCTACTATTGCGTTAGGGATATTGCTGACGTGTTTATAATTAAATATTTTCATGAAATTATTTGTATTCATGTTGAAGGCTGTGAGTAATTTAGGGATTTGTTCAATTAATGGGCTATTTGTGTCAAGAACAGTATTTAGATTACTATTAATGTTAAAATGCTGGTCTAGAAAAATGTAATCGTTTTCAAACTCTGTCATCAGTTTACTCATGTTGACGTGTTTAATAATATGAAGGTCTTGTTCAATCGCGGTAAAGTTATGGCCGGTATCCTTCATATGATTGCTCATAGCGGAATATTTTCTATGTTTTGAAGCATTGTAATGTTCCAAATATCTAGTTTTGGAACTGCGTCTGGTTTGTCCTATGTACGTAAAGTTACATCTGGCGCATTTGAGTCTATAAATTCCGGAATTCGAAAATTTATTGTTTTATGAATTTACGGTATTGGAGTTAAAAATATATTACGATTTGTGTTATGAGTTTTATACGTGATTTTGACGTCATATTTCTTTAGCGGATTGGTTATACGGTATATAGCCGGGTTAGTAAAGGTAAAAGCAGCAAAACTTGTTTTTTCAGGTTTTTCGGGAGTTAATTTTGTAGCGGGTTTTAGTTTGATTTTACCTATAATTTTATTGACCATATCTCCTTTGTAGCCGTTGAATTCAGCTAAATCTTTAATGTAACCAAATTCTTTCTTTCTGTTAGCATTAGAAAGTGGGACTTTTAGAGCCCTGTGAATTAAACTGTAAAAAGTCACCTGCTTATGAGAATGTGGATGCAAAGAATTCTTCCTTATAGTCAACGGAGCGGACGAAGGTTTCCTGTAAATTTGGAATATAAATTTTTTTTAAAAATTTTATTTATGAATTTCATTTTCCGTATTGACATTTACCAATCGTCATAAAAGGAAAGAAAAATTCCACCTAATCAATACATTTATTTTCTTGTAAAGTATTACAATCTAGGACCGGTTTCGACCCTTCATAGGTCATCCTCAGCTATATCAGAATCATATTTGCATTTCTATCTTATACCTCTGAAAGACCTTCATGATATATTGTTTCATAATTTTCAGTGAAAACTTATCTTAAAAACTTACAAATTTCTAAGAGTTGTGTTAAAATTAAAAATTAAATAATATCACTCCAGCAATATGGTATAAAGATGTAACATGATATTTTATTATAATTATCACGCAAGCTTTATTTATCAAATTTTAATGATAGTCTATTCACGATTGTACATAAGTATAAAAGGGAATTGATTCAACAGAATAAGCAACAATACCTAAGATAGATGCTTAATCAACCCAAGGACGCATTCTGTCAGCCAAAGGGCATGTATATAATAGACAAAGTTTTGTAATTTTAATTTTTAATTTTAACACAACGCTTAGAAATTTGTAAGTTTTTAAGATAAGTTTTCACTGAAAATTATGAAGCAATATATCATGAAGGTCTTTCAGAGGTATAAGATAGAAATGCAAATGTGATTCTGATATAGGTCGAAACCGGTCCTAGATTGTAATACTTTACAAGAAAATAAATGTATTGATTAGATGGAATTTTTCTTTCCTTTTATGATGATATAAATTTTTCCTGAGCCCTTGTTAAATTTAAATGCAAGAAATTTAAAGAATTATTGGATTCGTCGTCTTTAGTGAATTATGTTATTGTCAAGGTCATTGAGATACTTAAATATATTTTCACTGTTATTCCGATGTTTGTCGATAATAACTAATGTGTCATCTACAAATCTCAGCCACAATTGAAGACCATTGATTCTGTTAATTATCTTATTCGTTTCTAGGTTGTCCATGAAAATATTGTCAAGAATACCCGAAATTGGGTCGCCCATTGCGAGGCCCTTTTGATGGTAGATCTTGTCGTTAAAAGTGAAAAAGTTATTGTTTAGAACAAATTTTAGTAGATTAATGGATTCTTCTATTTTGGATTTACTTAGGTTATTCTGTTTTGAAAGATTAGTTTTAATGATGTTGATAGTTTTGTTTATAGGTATATTTGAATACATATTGACAATGTCATATGGAACCATTATATGATTGTATTGTAATTTAAATGTAAGAGTTTTTCGCAAAAATCAATGGAATTTTTGACATAGGCAAGGTTATTGAATTTAAAGTGTTTACTCAAGAAACTGTGTAAGAATTTAGAGACATTGTAAGTGGGGCTGTTTCTGCAGTTTATGACAGGGCATACAGGTAATTCGTTTTTATGAATTTTTGGTAAGGCTTTGGCCGTTGGCAGTTTAGGATTCATTAAAATGAGCTTGTGGCATTCGTGTTCTTGTAAAAGAAAGGACGAATTTTTCAATAAATTCTTTAAATCTCGTTGGATTTTAGGGATTGGGTCTTTATTTATTATGGTATGTGATTTGCAGAAAAGAAGTCTTCGGTATTTTTTATGTAGTCATCTTTATTAAGCAACATGGTTGTGGACCCTTTGTCTGCTTTCATAACGATTATATTCTTCTTAATTTTACTCTTTATCTCGTGTATCTGTTTCTCGAGAATCGGATCGGACTTGGATCTTAGTTTATTTGCTAAAGAAGGGAGTTTCTTTTTTATTTCGTATTTGACATTTTGTTTATCAACGGGAAGTTTTGAAATATTGGACTCAATTTCGGCAATTGTGGTGATTGAGTTGTCCGTATTATTAGGATTATGCCAATTGAATTTCAACCGTTTATTTAGGAGAGCCATTTCACTGTCCGAAAAACTAGTGTTAGACAGATTAACTGTCATAGGAATATCATTTAAATGAGGCAAATGTGACTTGGTTGTTTTAGAGGAGTTAGCTAATTGCGTTTCCTTTAGGAGTTCCAATTTCTTAGCCAGGGTTTCTTGTTTTTTATTTATTATAACTGATACTTTGTCATTAACAAATTTGAAAAAAGTCCCATTCTAAGGGGGGCATACTTGAAGTTTCCAAATGTGTTCTGTAAAGTTGTGGATTCAAAAGTGATTTCTTTTTGTAATGTAATTTGACCTCATTTCTCATCCAAATATCATTAACTCTTTTCTGGGTATTTTGTAAATTATAAGAAGGAATGTTTCTCTTTGTAAGCGTCTTAAAAACTTTGGAATTAATCCAAGCTTCAAACATTCTTTTAAAAAATAGATATCCCTGGAGATTTTGTGGACCTTGAGTTTTAAGATTAAGATATCTGTTTTTCATATTTGCCTGTTGCCTGGTTGCCTGTTATATTACATGTTATGAGTCTCATTATGGTAGCCGTATTGGAGTATAGAATGTAAAACTTTCAAACAAATTTATTAAAAAACCACCATTCTAATACTTTACAATCTGCTTAAAAGATGCTTACAAAGCCTAAGCGAAACATGTCCCATTTTAACATATATGTAGTATTTGTATCTTAAACTTAAAGATTGTAAAGTATTAAAATTGTGTTTTTTGAATAAATTTGTTTGAAAGTTTTACATTCTATACTCCAATACGGCTATCATAACGAGACTCATTACATGTAATACGAACAGTATACCGGTGACTGAACTGAAAGAAGTTTTTAGAGAAAACTGACGAAGTTTCCCCAGTAATACTGGATGTAAAGTTTTGAGATTTTTAAGTCGCGTACCGGTAATTAATATTTGAAGCCGGCCCAGTGATCTAACTTGCCTGCCTCTCACCCGGAGGGCCCGGGTTCAATTCGAGGCCAGGTCAGGCAGTTTTACCTGGATATGAGGGCTGGTTCCAGGTTCACTCATTCTACGATTACATTTAACTGAGGAGCTGTTTAATGGTGAGATGGCGACCCCGGTCTAGAGAGCCAGGAATAACTGCCGAGAGGATTTGCCACACTGATCATACGTCACCTTCGTAATCTGCAGGTCTTCGGACCGAGCAATTGTTGCTTGGTAGGCGGAATTCCCATTGGGCTGTAGTTTTGTTTGGTTTAGGGGTGTTTGTAAGATTATAAGTATACAATCATATTTCATTTTTGTGATATTTTCCAGGCAGCTTGTTGATGATATGCAGTTTACCATTCAAACGTTCTTCAACATCAGAAGTAGATGGTCTTCCTCGCTTTTGACCTTTGTTGTATACTTCGCCAACCAACTCGCTGATCATCTGTTTTTGGAAGGTTTTGTGCGATTCGTGGTACAGTAATCTTTGTAGAGCAAAAAGCTATTGACTATTGCCACTTCCAATAGCCAGAAGTACAATTTCCGCCACCATTTCAAGCTTTTCACTAAAAAAGCGTAGCTTGATGTGTAGTGGTCCGAGCGATCAACGCCTCCCATATGTGCTGTGTAGTCAACAATTACGTTTGGTTTCTCTAATTGTTCTAATTGTTCAACACAGTTTCTCTTCTTTCTGACAATAACTGAGGTTGAATTGTTTCCAGATGTTGAAGGCATCAGTACTGTGCGCTTGTCATGCTATCCCAGAACCATCATTGTTCTGTGCGTAAGCAATTGACTTCATGCTTCTTTAGGCGCAGATTTTTCTTCCGGATCCCATTTGGCAAGTGCTTGCGATTCGGTAGAATTGTTCCAGTGATATGGATCTTTTGCTTCGGTAATTCATCAGCGAGAGTAACACCTGTATAGAGACGACCAGTGTAGACAGGGTACCCAGACTGACATGTTGCATTTGTAACATTAGCGACTAACTGAAGCAGGATTCTTTCTGTGAAAGCCAAGTCCAGTCGAATCAAAGATTCTGTAGTTGCAGAACCGTAGTAAGGAATAAGACTACACACATATCCATTTGTAGAATCGGATATTATGTAAACTCTGAGTCCCGATTTAGTAGGCTTCTGCGGATTGTACATCTTCAATAACACACGGCCTCTTGAAAGACATTGTTCAATCAATCAATCACTACTGATCTGCATTTAGGGCAGTCGCCCAGGTGGCAGATTCCCTATCTGCTAGATATTTATGTGGTGCATAAATTTCCAAGAATTTTTCACTGATATAGTCCAAAACGTACTTGACCTTGCTAATTCGAGACCTAACTTGAGGATTCAAATGGATTGCTGAATCTGGAGCAGAAACATGCAGAGCCCAGAATATCAAAAAAAATCTTTTGCGGCTAAAAAAAAAAAAAAAAAAAAAAAAAAAAAAAAAAAAAACTGGACGATTCTAACCAACCTCTTGAAAAGAAATCCTGTATTCTGTCGTTTTTCAGCTTTGCCATATTCAGTAAAACTCCATGGGAAGCCTTCATTTCGTTTACGGTAACATCAGTCCAACCCCACCAAGCTGAATGCCTTGTAAGTGGTGTCACTTTCTGAATTTTGACTTGAGCATATCTGTTGGTCTCGTCGGCAATTTGCTTGAATAACTCATCACTAAAAATAAGTTGAAAAATTCTGTAACATGTTGAGGGATTGTTCCTACCTGATGCTTTGTATCCACAAATTGTTTCATTGAATGAGAATGCAGGTAAATCAAGATTGCCAGCTTTCCACTCGTGCCGTTGGTATGGAGGAGCACCACCACCTCCGGTTTCATTATCACTATCACTTTGTTCACTTTCACTTACATTATTCACTAATGAATAACTAACTGTTCTAAAATATCCAGTTCCGTGAGTGAAGACGAAGCAGAAGCCATGTTTACATTCAAACAACATCATCTGTGAACTTGTATAAACATTCGAGAATAACAGAGCTTAAAAAAGTTGCCACAATTCCCGCGACCTATTGTAAATAGGAAAACGTGTTCTCTCAGAGACCGTTAGATAGCTCTACAATACCAGAACACGGCACAGTCATCACACGAGCGCTGAAAGTACGAGATATGTCATGTCGAGTGGAGCTCGACATCGGAGCGCAAGTCTGATATTTTAATGTCGAACCGCACTCGACATAGGAGTGCAGAAGGTTAATGGACTTTAGAATACATTGTGACGCAGCAAGGGTTGGCATTTCTGAATTATGAGCTGGCGGTTAATTCAAAATCACGTAATTCGAAGTCCGATTTTTGTGTCCCAAAGAATTCTAATTAACGAGGTTTCGCTGTAATGGTAGAACTAACAGATCTGTTGAATCTGTTCTGTAAGAAGCCTCAAAAATTTGATATATTGTAAACTCGACATACAACTCGCTCAGCAAATTAACAAATTAATTTAATACACCACCTAATCGATACTTTATTTATTGCCTTTTGGCAGAATTATAAAAACATTATCATATACAGGACATGTTTCGACCACGTTGTGGTCATCTGCAGCTGTCTTTAAAGGTAGCTTAGATGAAACAATTTGATTAGTAAGTACATTAAAATGTTAAATATCTTTCCCATGGGAACTTACAACTGTTGCTTAAAGCGCTTGAAATTTGGGGGGGATTTTAGTGCTGTTGTGTGTAAAAAGGTACCTATATTACAATTCGCGTCTATGGTAATATTAAAAAACTTACTTTCTAATTGAACATATTTAAAAAATCTTCATCTGTAATTAGGCACATTTTATAAAAACACTAGGTGGCTTAATCTTGCTTATGTTAAAATAGACGTGTGCAGTGTAACAGTCTTCAAGTTTCTTATTGTTTGTCTGTTGTGTTGGTTATCTTCCTTGAAGGTTCCTTTTTATTTTTAGTAACAGGTTGTGTTGAACTGTTAATTTACAATGGTCCTATGGTGACTTCTCTATTAAGTTGCGTGAAAAGGCGGTCCTCAGATTTGAGCAGCTTGCCTCACGATCTGCAACCAGCAGAAAGATTGTAAAATGTTAAAATGTATCATTAACGAAATTGTTCTAATTTAGTTTGACTTCGGAAAGAAGACGGTGATAAGGGGTATGTTGCTTTAACTCACCTTTCTGGAATGGTGTTTATACTCCGCCACCTTGGGACTGTTTTCGTGTATACGACCTAGTGTTATAGCAATGTGTCACAGTTTGGTCGTTAGTACGAATCGCCGGAGAGAGGGGCTCGATACCTGCAGTCACGTAAGTGCGGCCAGTATCCAGTATTTGGGAGATAGTAGGTTCAAATCCCACTGTCGGCAGCC
Source organism: Anabrus simplex (assembly GCF_040414725.1). Taxonomy (NCBI): domain Eukaryota; kingdom Metazoa; phylum Arthropoda; class Insecta; order Orthoptera; family Tettigoniidae; genus Anabrus; species Anabrus simplex. Next base: position 1,791,309,440 of record NC_090265.1, on the reverse strand, counting down.
CTGAAGATGGTTTTCCGTGGTTTCCCATTTTCACAGCAGGCAAATGCTGGGGCTGTACCTTAAGGCCACGGCCGATTCCTTCCCACTCCTAGCCCTTTCCTGTCTCATCGTCGCCGCAAGACCTATCTGTGTCAGTGCAATGTAAAGCAGAAAGAAACCACTTTGGTCATTCGTTTCATTTAAATTCCATTCTTTGTTTTCTAATTTGTTGAGAATAATGTGGATATTTTCTCGGTTGTTCATAAGACTTGAAGATCTTGTTTAATGTTAGTGAATTTATGGCTTGCCTCTTTCATATAAGTATCGATTAGGTGGTGTTTAAAATTAATTTGTTGATTGAATTCATCGATACGGTCATGAAGTGGACAGCTTGCAATACAACTCGCTGTAAAACTGTTGACCTTGACTATGTTGCTCTTGTTCTGTATTTTAATGTAAGATCTTGTAATGTACTGCAATATCAATATCAACATAATTCACTTATATCAGTGTCCTTATAGTGACAAGTCATGCATCCTCGCACCACACATGCACCTTCATTATGTTCTGTCAGCATTTTGTAACTATAATCCCCCCCCCCATCGGCTGATCCTGGCTACGCTGCTGTTTCCTGGTTTGTTTCTGAGTTTTGACACCAGAACTATTGTGATAATGATGAAGTGAAGATACATGCCATTTTTGCTGACTTGTCTATTTATATATTATCAAAGAACTTTAAAATACAATTGAAATTCTTATAAATAGTATACAGTGCTAGAAATAGAGGAGAGGCATTTGTCCACAGTATTCATAACATCAAGCCTAATCATAACTTTGTCAAAATGCAATAATGAACAATTTTGTTTTTAGTGAAGTATTCATCCGACATGGCTTGCTTAGGAGATCGTTACATGCATCTTACCAACTACAGCATTAACAAATTAAGCAGCCAGTATACTCAGAATGAGGATGCCTCCGCCTGTATGGGACACAAATGGTAAGTATTCCAAAAATAATTGATTTAACAAAACCATATATATTTGAACTGTATTGTCCTGGCTATTATACAAATGCAAATCGTTTATGGTGGCTAAAATCTATCTTGCCCTTTTTTATTGTATTTTTTATAGGACTGTAAAATCGCTGTGGACCTACTTGGAGAAAGATGGAGTTGATGTAAAGGGGTTATGGACCAGTTTGGTGGACCTGGTGATAAAGACCATAATCAGTGGGGAATCATCCATCAACCAACTGACTCGAGCAAATCTCATGTCTCGTTATTGTTCTTATGAGTTGTTTGGAATTGATGTGTTGTTGGATGAGACTTTAAAGCCCTGGCTTTTGGAGGTCAGTTAGTTTTATTTTATTTGGTAACGTAAAAGTCCTTTTGTGAACAGTTTCTACATTACTCAGAGTCTGTTCATCCAATTGTTTTGCCCATCAAATCCACCACCATATTTACTTAACCACAAAATTATCACTGAAGAAAATGACTTTTTATTCTGTATTTCTTTATTTCAAAATCACCTGTTGTATATCGGATGGCTCGTAAGACAGTTAACTCTGGCAATTATTCACCTCTTCAGGGTTTGGCATTTTATCTCCTTCAATAGAGCAGTAGCAATTTGGGGTTATACCTTATGTACTTGTGCATAACACTCTCTCTCGTTTCCTAATTTTTCCCAGTTAGGTTGACATGGTTTAAAAGCAAAAAAAAGGAATACAGTAGAAGTCCGTTATAGCGATAATTTCATAACGGCGAAAAATTTACTCGCTATAGCGGATTGTCGTTATATCCGATTTTTTGTAAAAGTCGGGAAAACCCCCATACATTAAAATCAGTATGAAATAGCAATCAGTTTGTTCAAAACTGCGTTTTTGCGGATAATATCCACACTACGGCTACTTGTGTGCTTTTCGAAATCCGATACTACGTGAAAGCGTGTGTTTAATTTCATTCTGAAAAATATATATTACCGCATTTCACCAAATCCAAGACGACCCCCACTTTTTCCTTCAAAAAAATTTTAATCAGGCTTAAAAAGTGCTTTGTACAATCATACGAATGTCTTTCTTATACAGTACGCATTTTAGACTGTTTGTAGACGCCGAGCATTGGCTTTAGTTATGCCGTGTTTTTTTTTTTTTTTTTTTTTTGCGGCCGTACAATTATGCTTTCTTTCAGCGGGTTTAATAACCATTAACTTAAAATTGGCATCATAATATCAAAGGGAACTCCTTGAATGTTTGCCGGCAATACACATTCCACGCGTCTCTACAATATGACGATCCATCAGGAAAATATTCTTGCTTACTATAAAACTGTTTCTTTCACTCAGGCGCTACACGCACGTCTTGCTTGCTGCATTTGGTCAACTTCAGCGGCTAGCATGTACAAATAGGTCTTAATCGCGGACTTTGAAGGTCAACGAACGAGTTAATTGCGCCGCGGTATGGCAATTCTGCCCTTGCATTTTTGTGCACATACCTCACAATTTCCTCTTCGACTTTTTTAAAGCGTCCTTGTTGCAGGCCACTGAATACATTTTTTGTGCAGTACTCATTTTAAGCTATCTTTGTCTTCACGGTAACGCCGAATATTGCTTTAGTTAGGCCTATGCCGTATTTTCTTTCGGCTGCACAATTATTATACATTTCCGAGTGTTTAGTAGCCATTAACTTAAAATTGGCATCATAACATCGACGAGAACCCGTTGAAAATTTGCCGGCAATACCTGTTCCAGCTATCTTTACAATACAACGATTCATCACGAAAATATTCCTGCTGTCTATAAAACTTAATTTTACTAAGCATCAGGTACAGCAGACGCGTTATAACTCTGCTACTGAGTAGCCGTGCCCTTTCTAAGAATTCAAAGTCTCGCATGTTTTGATGCAATTCTGCAGATTTGATAAACTTTTTTTATTTTTTTATTGTAGAGGATAATAGAATGCCATCCTTTCTTCACTATTTCGTTACACAAAGGCACTGTACAACCGGTCGCCACAGCTAAGCGGTCGCTTTTTGTCAACGAGTTCTGTGTGCTGCGAGGGGGTGGGGGGGGTGAAGAAAACCAGCGTGGTTATTGCGCCAGTGGTGTTCATTACTGTCAAGCTGCGAATGCAAAGCGACCCTTGCTTGATTTTTCACATGAGATTCTGAGAAAAAAATCTTGGATTCGGAGAAATACGGTATCTCTACAGAGGCTTCTGTGGCAAACATTTCAGTTTACTTCTTCAAACGGCATCATCTAACCTAACCCTATAGGCTATGTATCATGAAAACCAATTTGAAACGCATGTAGATAATTGATAACCTCCTCGCTAAAAATTGGCATGGAAATAGCTTTCCGAAATTTAACTAGACGCAAAGAAATATAAACTATCCTCTGAAATCAATGATGTACCCTGCAATATCTTGAGGTGTATCACATTCTTACTTAATTTCAGTATACTGTATACCATTAAAATTAAGCGATCGTTTACTTCAGCCTTTATTTTTAACCAGTTTACAACTGCTATCAGCCGCGTTATTTACGCATTTATTACGAAAACGTGTTATCCTCTTTCATTTCGAATTTTCTTTAGAGAACAGCAGTCGACGGGTATTACTAATAGACTCCAATATCGCCTTCGAAAGTTGGCGAGAGTGCTCGCAAATGCAAATACAGCGAAAACTATACCGTACCGAAGATGATCGATCGCATTTTGTGGCAAACGTTTCAGTTTTTGTTATTCAAATAGCATCACCTATCCTAACTTATCTGTACTGTATGTATGACGAAAGCATACTCCAAGCGCCAGTAGAGAAACTATAACCTTCTCGCTATAAATTGACGTGATAATAGCCTTTCCGTAATTTACGGGACACGAGAAAATATAAACTAACCTTGTAATCAACGACGCACTCTGCCATATCTTGAGATGTAGGCCTATCTCATTCTTACGTAATTGTGGTATTTAGCTTTAAAATTAAGCGATCGTTTATTCAGCGTTTATCTTTGAGTTAACAACGGTTATCGGACACGTTATTTACGCATTTATTACGAAAACATGTCCTCTTCTTTCGTTTTCCTTGAGGAAGAGCAGTCGACGGGTATTACTAATAGACTCCAACATCGCCTTCGAATGTCGACGAGAGAGCTCGCTGGTTTGCATAGCGAGAAAACGATACGGTACCGAAGATGATCGATCGCATGCAGTATAATAATTGTGTGCATAAATATCGGCAACGGAAAAATCGAGCGCGCAAAATCGTTCGTTATAACAGATGTGTCAGTGATTCAGCTCTCGCTGTAACCGAAGGATAATACACAGTTTAATATAGGAATTTTGAAGGGACGGACATTTATTTATTTATTTAGCGTATGGCTAACACATCACATTATAGATAGAATAATAATAAATAATATTTACAATTTGAAGTATTTACAGTTTCAAATTATTTACATATTCAACACACAAGGGTGAGAGCAGAAAAAAGTCTCTCGTTATATGCCGTACTCGCTATAGCGGACTTCTACTGTATCTAGAATCTTTACATCAACACTCAAAATAGTTACAGTATTTAAATCTATACGGCCAAAACTGGTTAGGACATTTTTGGGGGGGACCAAAAAATTAGTAACGTAATAAATAGGGAATGTGCTAAAATAATGAAAAACAATTAAGCTGTTAAATTTAATGTTCGGTTTGAACGTAAAAATAATTATGATAAAAACAAAGAAACAAGTGCTTGCTATTATAATTAATGAAATAACGAAAGAAATACATGTTAAGAACACCAACATAGTAAAACATCAAGGAAAAATGTTCGTTGAGACGCGAAAAATGTACGTCGCTTACAATTGTGTTCAAAGTTGTCATAGGAAAGTCCAACATCTGGGCGATTTGCACACGTTTCATGTGTGGATTAACATCTGCTTTTTCAATAAACTTTAATCTTTCATCATTTGGAAACTGTCTAGCTTTCTTCTTCTCCATAACTGAATGTCCTGTAAACCGCTATGCTTAAGTTCAGTAGGCCTAATTTATGTACGTTGTTACACATGCACTTACGAATGTAAAATTAAGCACCGACATGTTACACGAGCTACTGCTGCGCTATCCAAATACACACGCCCACATCAAAGACTGGCTTGAGACTAACGCTTTCTGCAGCTGTAGGCTGACACACTAGGGACGTGAAACTAATTTCTCTACTAAATGCTCGTCCAGGCCAGTCGTCGCTGGCGCATTGTGTGTGCAACGTGGGCAGGAACGCTAATTTAAATTTTCTTATGGTGGGAATTACGAACGTACTAAAGAGTGACGTAAATGTGCTACCCGGTTTCTTTAGCATGTATTTAATTGGACAGAGACTGGGACTTTGGAATAATGACGTAATAACCGGGGAAACACGCTGGAGAGGGACGTCTTAACCAATTTCGACTGTATTTATTTGCACAAAATGTAACAAAACTGATTCCTCAAACAATATCCCCCTGTGGGTGGGGGTGGTAAAATAACATCCAGGGTATCTCCTGCTTGTCGTAAGTGTCGACTGAAAGGGACCCCAGGGGCTCTGAACTTGGGATCGTGGGGCGGTGTCCACAGGGCCCTTAGGTGAGTCCTTGCATTGCTTCCCTTAGTTGTGCCAGGCTCTTCACTTTCATCTATCCTATCTGACCTCCCTTGGTCAACCCCGACAGTGTTAGGTGTACGAAACCTAGCGAGTCTTATCATTTTCACGTGCTTCATGGCCCTTGTCTTTCTTCGGCCGATACCTTCATTTTGTGGCGTGTCCGACCCCTTCCATTTGTTTCCCTTTGATTAATTTTACAGTAATAGAGGATGGTTGCTCAGTTTTACTTCCTCTTAAAACAATAATCACAACCACCACCTAGCGTAGCCACACAAACACAAGATGCTGTCAGTTGGTACAGTTAATTTTATTCACATATATTCACATATATACACAAATGAACACACACTTTACCTTAATCACTGTATCACAACATAACACTTCACTTCAAGACTATCAACAAAGCTGCCATTATTAAAAGCAACTGCCAACACAGCACATAGAGTTATAACCTTGGAACACAAATAAAACAGTTGACTGCGTACAAGCATGCGTTTATGGTATGTCAAACCTATAACTCTCTTCCAACAACTACCAATGACTAACTTCAGCAACTCACTTCTCTATCAAGATCGTCTATTTATTTATTTATTTATTTATTTATTTATTTATTTATATATATGTGCCTGGCTTCCAGAAAGGTACGTTACGAAAAAAAAACTGCCTTCTTTAATATTTCAGGGTGTCCAATACATAGATTATAATGTATAGAATATTCTCACACGTATAGACAAGAAATGTGTTTTTCCACCAATTGGTACTTAATTTATTGTAAATAGATTACATTAGTACCGGTTTCGGCCCTTAATGACCATCATCAGCTAGTACATGATTAGTTTCCAGCCATTAGACAAAATCACAAGTTGTTATTATGTTAGACATCCGGATGTCTAATGGGGGATGGAAGTGCAATATACAATAGCATGAAGTTAAAATATCTGTGGTCAAAGGTAAAAAGATACAGTAAATTAGAACATGAGTATACGGAACACATTAAAACATATGGGCCATAATATAACACGTAAAAAGTTTTAACACATTAAAATTTGGTATGTATAGGTTAGACACTCATTAAAATTTAAGTTCATGTTGCTTAGATTCCATTCTTCTATCTAAATTAAGTATTGATTGGTGGAAAAACACATTTCTTGTATATACATTGAATCTATCAATACGGAAAATGAAATTTATAAATAATATTACCGGGCGAGTTGGCCGTGTGCGTAGAGGTGCGCGGCTGTGAGCTTGCATCCGGGAGATAGTAGGTTCGAATCCCACTATCGGCAGCCCTGAAGATGGTTTTCCGTGGTTTCCCATTTTCACACCAGGCAAATGCTGGGGCTGTACCTTAAGTAAGGCCACGGCCGCTTCCTTCCAACTCCTAGGCCTTTCCTATCCCATCGTCGCCAGAAGACCTATCTGAGTCATTGTGACGTAAAGCCCCTAGCAAAAAAAAAAAAAAAAAAAAAAAAAAAATTCTCAAATGTTCTAGTGCCTTATTACCATTCTAGAAGTTACAGTGTGTTTCACAATTACGGATTACAGTTTATATATACAGGTAAGAATAAATTATAATATTAATTCGTAAGTACAGTAGAAATTTTTTTTTTTCAAAATGGCGCCCGGTAATGACGACGTAGTGTTTTATTCTCCGAGTAAATTAACCGTAAAATGTGACGAAAAGTGCGGAAAATGTCGAAAATTAGTGAAAAATGGAATGTTGTGTGATTCATGTGATCGATGGTGGCATTATAAGTGCGGAAATTGCCCTAGAGACGTAAAAACTAATGAAAATGTTGACTGGATTTGTGAGCAGTGTGTTCGGAATGTTGTTGTTGGGGACGGCGTTGACGAAGCACCGAAAACAGTCGATGAGGAATATAAAAGTGCATTAGAAATTATAAACATTCTAAAAAAGGACAATGAGACTCTTAAAGTTGAAAATCAAGAATTAAAAGAAAGACTGCGATCGCTAGAATTTGGGACTGACTATTCTTCGAGTGATATACCGGTACAAGTAACAAACTCGAGCACGTGGTGTCAAGTAGTTCGTGGATGGCCGGCTAAGAAGAAATCTACAACTGAATTTCCGGAAATAAACATTAGAAATAGGTTTTCTGCCTTAAATAATCTAATCCTGGAAGAAAGTGATCGCGCGCGTGAAACCAAATCATCGCGATCCGTTGCCGTGCCGAGTTTAAAATTTAGGCCTAGAATTCAGATTCAAGACCCAGTTAGGCCTAAATCAGCGAAGGTAGCTGTGTTTGGTGATAGCCAAGGAAGGGGAATTGCGGGAGTTATTAACGACGAGAATATAGCAGCAACCGGAGAAATATATCCAGGAGCTTCTATCAGCAGTGTTGTGGAAAATGTAGAAGCAGCAACTAGGAACTTCGGGAGCGGCGATGCAGTGCTTATCATCGGTGGGACGAACGACGTAGCTCGCGACGACGCCAAGAATGTAAGATCACAACTTAAACATACACTAGGGAAGCTGACCCACACTAACGTTTTTGTAGTGAACGTGCCCCACAGGCATGATTTGAGTAGAGACTCGTGTGTGAACATTGAAGTGGACAAGGTCAATACAGATATTGTTAAAATTTGTAAACATTTTCGGAATACTCAGGTTATTGAATGCAGCAGTTTTGAGAGATACTGTTATACAAAACATGGCCTCCATCTAAACAATTCAGGTAAACGAAAGATAGCAAATATTGTTCTAGATTTTATTAATCTTAAGATATGTACTGTAAAACAGGCAACTCCCTTGAGTTATAATACTGACCAGGAAAACTAGTAGAAAGAGCCAGCTGTACGTCAAGCTGGCTCAGTCAACTAGAAAAAGAAACTCAGGATAGTAAGGAATTTCAAGTTACCCAATTGCAACAGTCAAGTTTTAGGGAGGAAGGGGGTCTGAGATTGCTCTTGGTAAACTGTCAAAGTGTAGTAAATAAACAATTAAAATTCGGTACATTGATGGAATCTTATGAGACTGATGTGGTGATAGGAGTGGAATCGTGGTTGAAAGAAGGGATGGGTAATAGAGAAGTATTTCCAGAAGGGTACACAGTCTATCGTAGAGACCGAGGAGATAAAAAGGGAGGGGGCTTGTTTATTCTGGTGAAGGAAAATTACTGTTCACATGAATGGTTTACCGATGAAAGGGATGAAATATTAGGGATAAAATTAGTTTGTGATAATATGAAGGAGGTGGGAATTATAGGAACATACAGGCCTGGAAGAGAGGAAAGAGACATGGAAATCTTTGAAAAAATAATAGATTATACTCATAAAAACAATAATAATGATATGGTAATAATTGGGGGAGATCTAAATTTGCCTGAAGTTGAATGGAAAGGAGCTGCAAGTGAAGCCCATGAACAGAAACTGGCAAATAAGTTAATTTGGGAGGGAGGATTTACACAAGTAGTACAAGAACCGACTCGTCTCAATAACTTACTAGATGTATTCTTGGTTAAACCATGGGAAATTGTTGATAAAACTGAGGTAATTGAAGGAATAGGAGACCATAAGGCTGTAATAATGGATGTAGGACTCGTACCAAAAAGGCTTAATAAGAGGGTTACACAAGACAAGAAATTGTACAGAAATACTAAAGTTGATGAATTTGGGACTTACCTTAAATCACAATTCAGTTGTTGGATAAGTGAAGGGAGTAACGTGGATACACTTTGGGCTAAATTTAAAGGAATTATTTGGGAAGGAGAGAAGAGATTTGTACCTGTTAAGAAGGGTAAAATGACCTCAGACCCTGTTTATTATACAAGGGAAATAAGAAAATTAAAAAGAAAATGTAGAATAGTAAACAGGAAATTCAAAGAGGGTAGGGAGAGTAGAGAAACTAGAAAACAGCTAATGAGGGAACTGAATAGAGTGAAAAGGGAAGCAAAAGAGAATTATATGAATGGCATACTTCAAGAGGGTAATGACCACAAAGGGAAATGGAAAAAGCTGTATTCATATATCAGGAATCAAAAAGGAAAAGGAATCCAAATTCCTACAATGGTGGGAGAAGGGGGTGAACACTATTTAACAGATACTGAGAAAGCAAACCTATTTAGTAGGGAATTTAGAGATTCAGTAGATGATTGTCAAGAGTTAGAAACCGAAACAGAAGATAGAGAGGGAGACAGACAGAGGGAAACAAGAAGCTTCTCATTCACAAACGAAGATATTTTCAGGGAAATCCAACTGCTTCAGCAAGGAAAAGCTGCAGGAAGTGATCAAATTACTGGGGAGGTATTAAAGACAATGGGGTGGTACATAGTGCCTTATTTAAAATTTCTCTTTGACTATGTCATAAATAATAGTGTAATACCAAAGGAATGGAAGGAATCTATAATAATACCAATTTATAAAGGAAAGGGTGATAAAAGGAAACCAGAGAACTACAGACCAATCAGCCTGACCAGTATAGTTTGTAAAATTCTGGAGAGTTTAATATCGAAGTACATCAGAGGGATATGTGATGATAAAAATTGGTTCATGAGGAGCCAGTATGGATTTAGAAAGAAATTTTCTTGTGAGGCACAACTGGTGGGATTTCAGCAGGACATATCAGATCAGTTGGATTCAGGAGGTCAGTTAGATTGCATAGCCATAGATCTTTCCAAAGCCTTTGATAGAGTGGAACATGGAATATTATTAAAGAAATTGGAGGGAATAGGATTGGACGTAAGGGTTACACGTTGGATAAAAGCATTTCTAAATTCAAGGGTTCAGAAAGTCAAAGTAGGAAATAATGTATCGCAGGAAGAGAAAGTTTGGAAGGGAATTGCACAGGGTAGTATAATCGGTCCGTTACTTTTCTTAATATACGCAAATGATTTAGGGAACAATATAACATCAAAAATAAGATTGTATGCAGATGACATAATTGTTTATAGAGAAATAAACAACATTGAGGATTGTTCAGAATTACAAAGGGACCTTGAAAGTATCCAACAATGGGTTGAAGAAAATAATATGAAGGTTAATGGAGGCAAATCAACTGTTACAACTTTTACAAACAGGAGCTTTAAAACTGAATTTGAATATACTTTGGATGAGGTAGTTATCCCAAAAGATGGCAAGTGCAAATACTTAGGTGTGAGATTTGAAAGTAATTTGCACTGGAAGGGTCATATTGATGACATTGTTGGGAAAGCATGCAGATCATTACATGTCATAATGAGGCTACTTAAAGGATGCAACAAAGAATTAAAAGAAAAAAGTTACTTGAGTATGGTTCGTCCATTATTGGAATATGCAAACAGTGTTTGGGATCCTCACCAAGAATACCTAATAAAAGAAATAGATAGTGTGCAGAGGAAAGCAGCAAGATTTGTAACAGGGGATTTCAGGAGAAAGAGTAGTGTATCAGAAATGTTAAAGGAACTTGGGTGGGAAACTTTAAGTAAGAGAAGGGAGAAAACTAGACTTACAGGATTATATAGAGCCTATACAGGAGAAGCAGCATGGGGAGATATCCGTAAGAGGCTTCAGTTGGAAAATAATTATATCGGCAGGACTGACCACAAATATAAAATTAGAAGGAATTTTAGCAGAAGCGATTGGGGTAAATTTTCATTCATTGGGAAGGGTGTGAAGGAGTGGAACAGTTTACCAGGGGTAGTGTTTGATCCTTTTCCAAAATCTGTACAGATATTCAAGAAGAGAATAAACAGCAACAGAGAAAATAAATGAAGTGTTAGAGGGCATTCGACCGGTGCAGGTTATTGTAAATAAAAAAAATGTGTGTGAATAAATTAATTCCATCCCCTGGTCTAAGGAGTTTGGACAGCCAAAGTAGGGGACTGCCTGTAGGGGTGAAGTACAGTGGGGACTTCGAGGGCCCTGGGACCGCTACGGTAGCTGTGAAGGCCCTTCAGGAACTCTGAAAAGTGGTGGCAAAAGGGGCTCTGGTTAAGACGCAGCAGGTCGTTATGCTACTTAGGATCCAGAACGGGTAAAAAAAAAAAAAAGTAAATAAATAAATGCAATGTAAATATTAACGTTATACCAGTTTTATAGTATCATTTGAAGCAATTCCACATACTGTATATCAGTTGACTATATTTGTAAGTAGTACAGGAGATATTATAATTAGAATTTTGTAAACAATATAAATTTATTAAGGATGAGCTGTGTGTTTAATAGAAAACATTGTTAGCGTAAATTGTATAATATTGTATTATAGGAAAAATTTTCTTCTCTTGTTAATTTAATATTTAGTGCTTGACAATAATGTATTTTAGTGTACCATTTGCCACCGAGGTAGACACCTCATTTGCAAATAAAGAGATTTTGATTTTGAAGTCCGTTATAGCGAGAATCACAATCGCGGAAAATTTACTCGCTATAGCGGATTGTCGTTATATCGGATTTTTGTATAAAAGTAAAAAAAAAAAACCCATACACATTAAAATAGGTATGAAACGGCCATCAGTTTGTTCAAAACCTGCGTTTCCGCGGATGATATCCACACTATGGCTTACTTATTTGTTATTTTTCGAAATCCGATACTAAGTGAAAGTGTATGTTTAATTTCATTGTGAAAAAAGTTACAGTAATGTACTTCTCTGAATCCAAGACGAATCCCACTTTTTCCTTCACAAAAATTTAAATCAAACAGGTGGGAACAATGACAGGAGGGTACTCTGAATCAGGAGATAAAGGCTAATTTAGGAATGAACTCGGTGCATGAAGCTGTACCCATAAACCGGCTTTGGCGGTGGGGTCATGTGATGCGAATGGAGGAGGATAGGTTACCTAGGTGAATAATGGACTCATTATGGAGGGTAACAGAAGTAGAGGTAGACCAAGACGACGATGGTTAGACTCAGTTTCTAACGATTTAAAGATAAGAAGTATAGAACTAAATGAGGCCACAATACTAGTTGCAAATCGAGGATTGTGGCGACATTTAGTGAATCCACAGAGGCTTGCAGACTGAACGCTGAAAGGCATAACAGTCTATAATGATTATGTATGCATTGAAACAGGAACGCCCGTACTTCAATTGTTCGGAGAGCATGGATGATGTCAAGGCGTGTACGGCCCATGCTTAGAGAATATGAGAGAAGAGTAGTGCAATACATTTATGATTAATGGGGAACTTGCTGTTTATTCAAGAGATAAGCAAAGGAATTATATCACCTTTTACAGATGTATTGTGAGATTGTCCTTGAAGGTGCGGAGGGGACGTTATTCTGCGACGTCGGCGTCGTCCTTCGTCGCCGGTGTCGGCGTCGTTCCGCGTCGTTGGTGTTGTCTCAGCACTGGACATTGACGACGACTCGGACCTGAGGCAGATCGTGCAGCGTGAACCAGTCGTTAAGGAGCGGAGAAGTGAAGAACTCCCGCACAGAATGCCAAGGGAATCTGGTGTGACATTTTTCTACCGCACCGCGAATTAAGGTGAAGCACTTTTGAATAGTTTCCCCAGTAATAGTGTTGGACGCACTTTCGAAGATGAAATCAAAGTCACAGTAGACACTATTGTACTTGAAATAAACAATGAAAGCGATCTGGAACCTTCCGAGATGCAATGATTAAACACTTCGCACAATCTCAAAAAAAATAAATTCCTTGGATACAGTCTTTGCACTGTATACATAAGTACAGCACGCACATTCTCGATGAAATAAACTAGAGCTTCGACGAAAATATAAAGAAATAGTTTATGACAGTCCAAGTCCTGTTACGTCGTAATTTTGCAGAGACAAGGTCATCACTGAGGCGCAATTTTTGACAGTTTCATGAGGGGATTTGACACAGTCTTCGAGTGAAGTGAAGGTTTGCACAGTTTATGTTAGGAAATATTAACACTTTTCACGCGGAGCGATAGGCACAGTCTTGGAGGGAGAAAAAAAAGTAGGTGCTGTTCTTTATAAAATAACTTAACACTATTCGTAAAATAACTGCTCAGTCACTAGGACACAATTTTACGTGGTAGCTTAACGTGGTAGAGGAATCAACTACAGCACAGTTTCAAACGTACAGTCTCTTTAAATTCACAGTCCACAAACGAAATACAAATGCACAGCTCTACAGACTGATAGAAACGAAATTAAGCTTTCGTTCACGCGCAAAGTCCAAGTCCACGGAGAAGGCTTTCAACACTAACACTTTCGAACGCAAGTACCCATCCGGACAGAGTGACGAACCGTATAGCGATTTGCTTGCTTGCTTGCTTGCTTGCTTGCATACTGCACACTGCTTTACTCAAGGCTAGCGACTGCCTTTTATTGCCGATGGTCGGAAGGCGTGGTTGCACATGTGGGCATCTAGAAAAATTTATATCTCGGCCATCCTTCCGCCGATTTACGTGAAATTTCGGTTAGCAGCATTTATTGTTCAGGCCTACAAGGTGACGTCCTCGAAATTATGATATTACATTCCGTTCGTGATGAAATGTCATGGAACAGGAGAGAACTTTCGGTGTGACGTCACTTGGCCTTGGCTGGTACTCTGGAGCAGCGCGAGCTTGCATGTTGTCTCCCACAATACCTGCGCGTTCGGCGCTCGTTTTGAATGCATACAGCCGGGTGTTAGTGAGTTCCTCTCAAGAAATGTATGAACGTGAATGCTCGCAGGGCATTCCCGTTTCAGTATATATGTATGTCAAAAAGTGCTTTGTAAAGTTGTACAGTTCGCATTTTTAGACGCCGAACATTGGCTTTTGTTAGCGGCCTTTTTTTTGCGGCTGCACATTTATTCTTTATTTCAGTGGGTTTAATGACCATTAACTTAAAATTGGCATCATAATGCCGAAGAGAACCCATTGAAAATTTGCCGGCAATACCTATTCCATGCGTCTCTACAATACAGCGATCTGTCGGGAAAATATTCTTGCTGTCTATAAAATATTTTGAACATCTTCTCAACGTAAAAGGAAATCTTCCTGGTGGTGTTGCGAACAGCCAAGCTCATGGGGCGGAGGAAAATGATGTTGCGGAAATGAAATAGAAAGGATTGTAAATAAACTCCACTGTCATAAAGCAGCAGGAATAGATGAAATTAGACCTGAAATGGTGAAGTATAGTGGGAAGGCAGGGATGAAATGGCTTCATAGAGTAGTAAGATTAGCATGGAGTGTTCGTAAGGTACCTTCAGATTGGACAAAAGCAGTAATTGCACCTATCTGTAAGCAAGGGAACAGGAAGGATTGCAACAACTATCGAGGTATCTGATTGATTAGTGTACCAGGCAAAGTATTCACTGGCATCTTGGAAGGGAAGGTGCAATCAGTCGTTGAGAGGAAGTTGGATGAAAACCAGTGTGGTTTCAGACCACAGAGGGGCTTTCAGGATCAGATATTCAGTATGCGGCAGGTAATTGAAAAATGTTACGAGAGGAATAGGCAGTTTATGTTTGTTTTTGTAGATCCAGAGAAAGCATATGACAGGGTACCGAGGGAAAAGATGTTCGCCATACTGGGGGACTATGGATTTAAAGGTAGATTATTAAAATCAATCAAAGGGATTTATGTTGACAATTGGGCTTCAGTGAGAATTGATGGCAGAATGAGTTCTTGGTTCAGGGTACTTACAGGGGTTGGGCAAGGTTGTAATCTTTCACCTCTGCTGTTTGTAGTTTACATGGATTATTATTATTATTATTAAAGCGTCTTTATTGTGGCGAAGTTAGGGCTCCCGGCCCTTTCTTACACTTAACCACTACATGTACGTACAATGTAATATTTTTACATAAAATTTAAACATATGAAATTTTTACAACCTAAAGTATAACTAATGCAACTAATGTATCACTAACTAAACTAAGGTGAGTAAAGTATAACTAAATTATATACCAGGAACACATTGCAATAAACAACCATATTCACTCTCATTCATGCATCCCATTCACACTCAATCATCTGCTGAAAGGTATAAAATGGCAGGTAGGGATTTGGTTAGGTGGAAATGTAGTAAGCAGTTTGGCCTATGCTGGCGACTTGGTCTTAATGGCAGATTGTGCCGAAAGCCTGAAGTCTAATATCTTGGAACTTGAAAATAGGAGCTATGAGTATGGTATGAAAATTAGCGTTTCGAAGATTAAATTGATTGAAATATTAACAGTAAGTTATTATTTCAATCAAATATCATCAATACGGACCAAAAATGATATTTATTACATGTAAGATTAAATTGATGTCGGTGGGTAAGAAATTCAACAGAAGTGAATGTCAGATTGGTGATACAAAACTAGAACAGGTTGATAATTTCAAGTATTCAGGTTGTGTGTTCTCACAGGATGGTAATTTAGTAACTGAAATTGAATCAGGGTGTAGTAACGCTAATGCAGTGAGCTCGCCATTGCGATCAACAGTATTCTGTTAGAAGGAAGTCGGCTCCCAAACGAAACTATCTTTAAATCGGTCTGTTTTCAGACCAACTTTGCTTTACGGGAGCGAAAACTGGGTGGACTCGGGATATCTTATAAGTTAGAAGTAACAGACATGAAAGTAGTGAGAATGATTGCTGGTATAAACAGGTAGGCACAATGGCAAGAGGGTATTTGGCATGAGGAGATAAAGTTTAATTTAGGCATGAACTCGATGGATGAAGCTTTACACGTAAACCGGCTTCGGTGGTGGGGTCATGTGTGGCGAATGGAGGAGGATAGGTGACCTAGGAGAATAATGGACTCTGTTATGGAGGGTAAGAGAAGTAGAGGTAGACCAAGACGACGATGGTCAGGCTCAGTTTCTGATGATTTAAAGATAAGAGGTATAGAACTAAATGAGGCCACAGCACTAGTGTCAAATAGAGGATTGTGGCGACGTTTGGTACATTGAAAGAGGCTTGCAGACTGAACGCTGAAAGGCATAACAGTCTATAATGAAAATGTACAGTATGTATGTATAAAACTGCTACGGTACTTTTACTTATTATCAGATATAACCGGCTACCGCTACACACCCGTCTGGCTTGCTGGGTTCGGCAATCTTCAGTGGCTAGCGATGTTTAGGTCTAACTGCGAATATTGAAGGTCGACAAACGAGTTTATAGCGCTACGGTATGTCCATTCCGCCCTTGTATTTTTCATACACATACCTCACAATTTCATTTTCGACTTCTTTAAAGCGTCCTTGTTGCGGACCACTGAATGCATTTTTTGTATCTTTGTCTTCACGGTGACGCCAAATACTGGCTTTAGTTAGGCCTTGTGATACAAAACTAGAACAGGTTGATAATTTCAAGTATTCAGGTTGCGGCTGCCCAATTATTCCACATTTCCAAGTGTTTAATAACCATTAACTTAAAATTGGCATCATAATATCGACGAGAATACGTTGAAAATTTGCTGGCAATACCTGTTCCATGTATTTTTACGACTATTCATCACGAAAATATTCCTGCTGTCTATAAAACATAATTTTACTGAGAGTCTTGTACAGTAGTTGCGTTATAACTCTGACACTGAGGAGCCGTGGCCTTTCTAACAATTCGAAGGCTCGCATGTTTTGATTCCATTCTGCAGATTTGAGGAACGTTTTTGTAGAGGCTAATAGAGTGCCATTCTCTCTTCACTATTTCCCGAGATCCAGTGAGCCGGGCTGAGTGGCTCAGACGGTTAAGGCGCTGGCCTTCTAACCCCAACTTGGCAGGTTCGATCCTGGCTCAGTCTGGTGGTATTTGAAGGTGCTCAAATACGACAGCCTCGTGTCGGTAGATTTACTGGCACTCCTGCAGGACTAAATTCCGTCACCTCGGCGTCTCCGAAGACTGTAAAAGTAGTTAGTGGGACGTAAAACTAATAACATTATTATTATTATTATTATTATTATTATTATTATTATTATTATTATTATTATTATTGAGTTCCAGTGACGTCACACACAGGCACCGCACAAGTGGTTGTCATGGCTAGCGTGTATAATAAGCAGGTGGTCGTTATTATTGTCAATGATTTTTGTGTGCTCGTGAGTGTGCGGGGGTGAAAAGAACCAGCGTGGTTACCGCGGTAGTTGCCAGTAGTGTTCATTACTGTTAGGCCGCGAATGCAAGACAACCCTTGATTTTTCACATGAGATACTGAGGTAAAGAACGTCTTCTTGAATTCGGAGAAATACGGTATCACTCCAGAGTTTTCTTCTTCAAATGGCGTCACTTAACCTAACCGTATGTGTGTCATGAAAACATATTTGAAACACATGTAGAGAAATGAGTTATCCTCGGTAAAAATTTACGTGTGAATAGCCTTTCCAAAATATAAGTAGACGCGAGATAATATGAACTATAGTCTGAAACCAGTGATGTAATCTGCCATATCTTAAGGTGTATCACAATCTTAATTCATTTCAGTATAAAACATTAAAATTAAGAGATCATTTACCGGTACTTCAGCCGTTAATGTTAACGAGTTAACAGCTGCTATCGGCCATGTTATTTACGCATTTATTATGAAAACTTTTATCCTCATTAATTTCAAATTTTCTTTAGAGGACAGCAGTCGTTGGGTGTTACTAATCGACTCCAACATAGCCTTCGAATGTCAACGAGTGAGCTCGCAAATGCACATAATGAGAAAACTATACCGTACCAAATGTGATCGATTGCATTTTGTGGCAAACGTTTCAGTTTCCTTATTCTAATAGCGTCACCTTTCCTAACTTAACCTTACTATACATATGATGAAAACATACTTAAAGTGCCAGTAGAGAAATGATAACCTTCTCTCTATAAATTTACATGGTAATAACCGTTCTGTAATTTATCCAGACGTGAGAAAATATAAACTAACCTCTGAAATCAATTATGCACTCTGCTATATCTCGGTGTATCCCATCTTTACTTGATTGCAGTATTTAGCATTAAAATTAAGCGATTGTTTAGTTAGCCTTTATTTTGAACAAGTTAAGAACTGCTATCGGACACGTAATTTACGTATTTATTACGAAAATATGTTCTCTTTCAATTTAACTTTGTTTACGGAACAGCAGTCGACGGGTATTACTAATCGACTCCGACTTCGCCTTCCATGATGACATTTTAAATGTCGAAATCGGTCCCATGTTAAATAAAAGTTACTAGTAACATCAACATGTAATTAGTATTGAATAGGTTGAACCTAATAGATATCCCTTCTCTGTGATTTTAGTTCAATTCGGAAACATCAATGAATCGCCTTCGAATGTCGACGAGGGAACTCGCTAGTGGACATAGCGAGGAAATGATACCAAAGATAATCAATTGCATGCAACATAATCGTTGGGGTGCATAAATATCGGTAATGGAAAAAATCGCGCACGCTTAATCGCTCGTAATAACGGATGCGTCAGTGATAGGACTCTCGCTGTAAACGAACGATAATACACAGTTTAATATAGGAATTTTAAAGGGACAGCAAAACATTGTCGTATAACGGGGTTCTTGTTATATGCCGTACTCGCTATAGCGGACTTTTGCTGTATTTACATTAACGGAACTGATATCAATATCTATGTACATGACATAACCTCACATACAATACGATCATTCGACTACGTAAATAATATCACTAATATTTAATGATATAACCTCGCACACAGCAAGATCGTAATATAATAATAATAATAATAATAATAATACAAATACCAACATGATATAACACCTCACAGCCATACATACAAATAATAATAACTATAATAATTCGAGCTCGATATCTGTGTTAGTTATCCATGGGTGAGAGAATATTGTTCTCAAGGTACACCTGATATTGCACTTGCATTACACCTCAAGCAGTAATTTCATAAACTGCAATGATGCCGAAGAAATTGATGTTGATTGTTTTCCACTCAAGGTTAGTGGTCTAAATATAACTGTCATTTACCACCCAATCTAAGTGTTAAACTCATGCATAGACTGTATAATTTAGAAACAGACAATCCTAGTGCAAGAGTGAGCTATGATGTTTTCCTGAAGGGAGTGCAAAACATGGATATAGATTTCAGGGAAAATAAAGCTGATGCATGTAGCTACTGTATTGAATATGATGAAAATCCATCAGAGGATAATGTTGCTAAAAGAGAAATGCATTTTGAAAAGTCTTAACAATGCCCGTGCTGCCTATAAGTGTGATTCTGGGGAAACAAGTGACAATATTGGAGTTTATTCAGCAGACTTACAGAAAATCCAACTTCTGCCTTGAATTCTCAACATAAAGGATTCGTTCTTCATTTCACGACTGAAAGTGTACAATGAAGCATTTGCAAACACGAAGAAGAAAAGTGAGAACAAACATTTTGTGGTTTTATGGCATGAAAGAATATCTCAAAAGACAAAGAGAATATATTGTTTCAACATTCTTAAAGTTTCTTCAAGAACACAGGGACATGGAAAAATAATTATATGGTTAGATAACTGTTCAGCTTCACGCCTGTTGCTGGGATTTTCTTTAGGAGACATCCTTAAAGTATTGAATAAAGCACATTTCACTAAATAGAATGCTACTGTCTTCCATTTTATTGTCTTGCTAAGAAGAGTAAAAGTACGGATGGGCTTGAATATAATGAATGGTAGTTATCATTCTGACAACTTGTTTATCCTTCCAAACTACATGAAAAAGTTCACCTTTGCGCTTAACCTTCATCGGCTAACGTAAATTTTTTAACACTTCGGCTATCGTTGCGGCTGTTAGCCGCACTTGCATCTTTATAACTGTCAGTGCTGTTGTTTAACTTAAATGAATAATAGAGCGCAGTTTTCTTAAATCAGTATTAATAAGTACGGTATTAAGTAATAAACTTTATTATTTTTCAGAATGGTTTGTCCATTACAACATATTTGAGAAGCTTAAACATTATCACAATTCTTATTGTTCTAAGACATCAATTTTCAGTTGGTTTTAGTTCACGTCAATAAGCTGTCTTTTCTTTGTATGCATAATATCAATATGTTAATCATATAAATATAATAAAGGTGAAAAGAAATCATGAACATTCAAAATCTCTATTATCCAAAATGTAGGCCTACATGTTCGAACAAAACAAATATACTACACATATTACAAACAACCGAAACAAAACTTTTCTTTTCAGTCACACACTTGAGGAGGACAGCCACCTACCTTCACGCAGAATCCCAAGGAATGTAATACTATTCTTCAGAAGATGCTCAGCAAGCGGTTAGCTACAGAAGTAGTAGTTGCTGGTCAAGTTTCTAAAATTATTCATCAGTCATAGTCGTCCTCATCGTCAGAACTTTCATAACAATTATGACAGAACAATTTAGCATGTGTTTGGCAAACATTCTTTTCGCATGTGTTGCAGGAGAGCCGTGTTCGGTAATTCTTATGTGTCCCACAAGTATAGCAAATTCCTGGTCGTACCGGCGTTTCTCTTGTAGAGCAAGCAGCTTTCTTCTTTGTAGTCCTTCAAAAATAGAGCTAAAACTCTTTAGGAAGCCTTGGTATTCGTTTGGCCTGATCTTGAAAGTTTTTTTTGCGCAAGTTCAAGGGCCAACTGGTGGAGGTACTCTCTTCTCAATGATTTGTCCGTAGGATTGTTCATCTGGAAAATACGCATTGAGTTTATTGCAGCTAGATCTAGAGTGCGGAAGAAGTAATTCATTGTCCACCTAAGAGTTTTCCTTGATGTAGTAATACGTGAACACATCAAGTCAACTGTGTCTACGCCACCTTTTGTGGCATTGTAATCCATGATGTTTACAGGTTTACCGGTTTCTTCGTCTATATCATAGTGGAGAGTAAAATTACAACTTTCTTCTTTCGGGTGGCAAAGGAAATCAAAGATTTATTCTCCTGACACCCGAACAAGTGACTCCCTGGTAGAAGATTCTTGTTTTCAGTCACAAACTCGAGGGGGATAACTGCCTTATCCTTACGCAGAGTCCCAAGGAATGTAATACCATTCTTCAGAAGATACTCAGCAAGTGGATATCTACTGAAATAGTTGTTGGTAGTTAGGTTTCTATTACTGCGTTCTATTTGAGCACATAATCTTCTGACAATATCAAAAGGTTTGTTGGATGCTTCGAAGGGACCAGGTTTTTGTTTCCCACAGTACAGTTCGAGATTGTAGGTATAAAATGTTTGGGAGTCACAAAGGGCATAAATCTTTAGGCCGTACTTAGCTGGTTTCTTAGCCGTATATTAAATAAACCCACATCGTCCTCGAAATGCGACGAGCATCTCATTGATGGTTACAAATTCCCCAATGTTGTACGCTCGTTGGCTATTGGCTATGAATTTAGTTTGTAGATCTCTCACTGGAGCCAACTTGTCAATTTTCTTCCTCTGTTCCCTAGTTGTTATGTCATCAAACCTAATCCACCTCAGGAGACATTTGAACCGCTCTTTGCTGAAATTCGCATGCAAAATTGTCAATCCTGTACCGTTTGTCACGAAATATTCTGAAAAATCAGCATGATTTCTCCTTTTCACACCGATTAGAAACAGAGCACCGATGACAGCCATAATTTCGGCGTTTGTTGTTGACTTGAATCTGCTCTCTCGAACTTTATCGTCTGCTTCATTTCTTTCGTTCTGATGTTTCGTGGTTGCAATATAAATGTTGGTGAATCTAACTATATCAGAAATTATGTCGGGACTTATAATTTTCAGGAAACACTCAAGTGGTCTTTGGCATTGTCTAGCTTGTGCCCTAGGCCCAGGAATAACCTTCACAATGTTCTTTGACTTCACCTTTGTCTGAGACCACAATATTTTACTTGACCAAAGAGTCTCCCCATCTTTTCCAATGTAGAACCGCATTTCCTCTTCATCATCCACTTCTATTGCGAAGTCACCATTATCCATATCAGTCTCTGAGTCAGAATTATGATCATCGTCGAGAATTCGTTGAGGTTCAAAGTCAGGATCTTCGTCGTTATCTAAATCGCACTCTTGTTCTTCTCCAGCAGCCTCTTCAGCTTCTAGTTCCCTTAGAATTCTTTGGATGTCCTCTGGAGTGCTATATCTCGCCCTAGAAACAAGAAACCAAAATTACGCTCTACAGAAGCATTGGTTCTATTATTCAGTAAATATATATATTATTTCAGAGCGATATATTAATATACTACTATTTGATAGAGTAATAGGCCTAAATAGTGCAAAGGTCACCATCAGAAAGTTCAGACTTCCAACGAAAATTTATCATTCACCTAAGTAACGATGCGTATATTTTATATTATGACACAAGTTTTATAATATGTACTTATTTATATTAGACATCAATAATTTTATAGTTAATGTTGTTGAAAACACCTATTTACAAAGCAATCCACAAAACAAAATAATAATAACATACACTTACATTGTGACCAAAAGCTGAGACACACTGGCTAACGTGCGGCAGACAGCCGCCGATCTGACACCTATGAACTTAGAAGTCACACTGGGCGCCTCCTTGTCGTCTAGAATTCCAGAAACTGTGCCGCCTAACGGGGAAGGGTGTAACTTAGGAATACTGGCTCCTCCCATTACACTGTGATACACTGAGACGGAACGGCGAGTTGGTTTCAAATTTTGCGGCCAACAGCCGCATACGTTAGCCGATGAAGGTTAAGTCATTTCCCGCTTTTATAGATGCCTAGAATTGTCTTTCAGTTCACATGGCAAACCACAATTCTCTCTAATAGGGAGCGTGCAGGCCCACTCCTAGCACCTCCTGCAGAAGAAATCTGCAAGATCTTGGTGATCTAGTCTTGTGTGGTCAGTCTGGGTGGTGTAACGGTGGGAGTGAAATTGTGGTAGTAGTAGTGTGTAAAAATGATTAAATCAAATAGAAACTGTTGTGCAGAGAACTGTTACAACATGCAAAAAAACATGCATGTAAAAGGAATTACATTTCATAGATTTCCTGATTCATTTAAGTATGTTTTGAAATAGTATATCTCATTTCAAGTATATGCAGTGCATTCACATATCTGTTTACATTAATTTCCTTCCATCACATGTTGACTTTGCCAAAGATTTACAGTAATAATAATAATAATAATAATAATAATAATAATAATAATAATAATAATAGCAGGACTTAAAAGAAATGAACATCACAGAAGATATCATCAGGGATCACAAGGCTTTTGGGAATCTGGTTGCAAAGCACACGTTCACAAAAAAGGCTAAAAGAACCACAGGGAAACAATGGACGGAAGAACGCAAGAAACAGCATAGCGAGTTCATGAAGAGATTTTGGGAGGAGAAGAAGAAAGGAAAACCATCATCAAGCTAACAAGTTCCAACGCGCTCTGTAAACGGGCATAACGAAGAAAAAAGAATAATAATAATTGTTTTTCCTGCATGTCAGTGCAGATGGAACTCCATGGGAGCCCAGCAAATGCTTTTGTCGTTTGCAGTGAACATTTCATTGGTGGAAAGCCAAGTAATATTGAAAATCATCTATCATGTACATCTGTGTTTCATGAGAGTTATAAGAAAAACCAAAAAGAGAGTGAGATGTATCCCATTTTGAAAGAGCGAGGAAACGAATGAAGGGTTCAAGTGTACCTACGTCTTCTAATCAGGAAAACTTGTGAATTTGTTGTGCAGAATCAAAGTGAAAACTGCGTAAGTCTGTGTAAGCAGAATTTGAGGTTGAAGCAACGACTTTCGAATTCGCATGTGCTTTAGTGGAAATGATATAGGTACACAGTGCAACTCGAGCAGAGCAATTCCAAGTATTTCTGAAAAGGTGGATAAAAATCGTGATCCCAACTCATGGATACCAGAGCATAAAAAGTGGGGCATACTTGAAGGTTTTAAGAAATGTTTCATTTAAAACATTAATTTTTTTTACTTTTGTTACTAGAGGACCCATGTTGCTCCACAGCATTCGTTTTATATCATTTGTGATGTAATTGCTCCATGCACTGCCCAGGTGCTTTCTTGAACATTTACTTGTAGAATTCTTGTATTACCTGTTAATTATGTATCAAGAGATGTTTTATAGATTTCTTTTTTTGACATTGGCATTTAACAAACTTATTTGTAGTAATTTGTTGTAGTAGAGTTATTGTTGTGTGTTCAATTTAAGGTTTTAGGTGTAGATTTTTTTTCCCCATGGAACTTTGTCACCACAAGAAATGAACTTCATAATTAATTCGTATTGTCAACCTTGAAAAAGTTTTAAGAGTGTTTGAGTAGACTCCATCTTTACAATACCTAAAAATTCTTTATTCCTTTCTTTAGGAAAGGGACTTGTTTTGTGTCTATTTTGAAGACATCTTCTGCCTAATAACAAAAGTATGGTAAGATTCCTGGCATTCCTAATGAATTGCTACAACAAATTACACATCCAAAATTTCTAGAGTTAAACAGTTAAACTCTGTCAGATGTATAATTAAAACATCCACTTAAACAGGCCTACTTATGTTAAAAAAATGTATTTGTAGATAAAATGTAATGTCTTCAGAGACAATGTAATGTTAAAATACAAGTTTTTTAAATAGGCCCTGTGAATGTCCAGTAAGAAGCATTGAATGATAGTCCAACACATGGCGGTGGGAATGTTCTGATGTTTTGAGTTAAAATGAACTTTTAATTCAGATGGAACTTCCTCAAAATGCAGGTTGAGTTGCCAGATAGGTTTAATGACTGTGTATTATGAAAATAAAAATTAGAATAAGAAGTCTAACAAGAAAGGGGGAAAAAAATAGAAATTTGTCTTTGTGGCAGTTCATATTGTGTGGGAAGTAGTTGATCCTTTCAAGTAAATTATAAAAATAAGTAATTGTATATATTCACGCATCGCATTATGGATACGATGTAAGATTCAGACTGTTACCTATTCGCCTAGCAAACCTGAAAACTATGAATTCAATACTAATCTCAGGTCATTTTGGACATTTTATTTCTCACACCTTCTAACCGGTATGCGGATGGAAGCTGAACTTGGAACTGCAACCCGTGTCACAGTTCATCTTGGTGATCCCGAAGTATGGATTCGAAACTAATATGGGTCGTTTTTGATGACTTTTCCCCCAACCATAGGGGGGTGTCTTACCCCATAGTATTTTGCTCTGCAGATAGTAAGTCATATGTGTACCACGTCTGGTTGAGAGCTATGCTGGGAAAAAACACACATACAAAATCTCGGCCATTTTGGACATTTTCTTTTTCACCCATCTCACCCCCCCCCAATGGTGATTGTGCCTGAACTTGGACTTAGAATGTCATCCAGAGTGTCACTATTCATTTCATTGACCCCAAAATTTATCAGTTCAACACTAATATAGGTCATTTTCAATTTTTTTGTGTCTCACTCCCCACTCTACCCCTAGGGCTGTTAGGTAATTCTTAATTTCTCTCTAGATAGTATTCATATGTGTACCAAGTTTGGTTGAAATTGCACATTTGCTTGTAGTCGCAGACACTTTTAATCGTTTAGCTTTGCCGATATCTTTACATAAAGATATTGCTCCTTAACTGTATGCAAGCCGCTAAGTACTGAAGTCTTGCGAGCTTGGATAAGCCTTCGCCTGCAGTTATTGAAGTGTTCCCATTAGACATAAGTTATTGGAGTGATCGTTTAATGATTGGATTTTAGGATTACTCAAAGTTGACTGAACAGGGAAGTGTTCTATCGCCGGTCCTGTTTACAATAGTAATGGATGACATCATGAAAACAGAAAAAGCAACATATGGAGGAAGAGAAATCAACATCATGTTATTTGCAGATGATATTGTGATTTGGGGGAAGAGGACATGAAGATTTAAGAACAGTTGGATGTGGTAAAATGAAATGAAATGTCGTATGGCTTCTCGTGCCGGGATATCCCAGGACGGGTTCGGCTCGCCAGGTGCAGGTCTTTCTATTTGACACCTATAGGTGACCTGCGCGTCGTGATGAGGATGAAATGATGATGAAGACAGCACATACACCCAGCCCCCGTGCCATTGGAATTAACCAATTAAGGTTAAAATCCCCGACCCGGCCGGGAATCGAACCCGGGACCCTCTGAACCGAAGGCCAGTACGCTGACCGTTCAGCCAACGAGTCGGACAGTTGGATGTGGTGAATGGGAAGATCAAAGAATGTGGATTGAAAATAAGTGTAGAAACGAGTAAAAGTCTTCCTATCTCTAGAGGAGAGAAAGAAGGGAAAGGTCTGATTAGACGTGCAGACGAGCCCCTGGAATTAGTGGAGATGTTCAAATACCTGAGGAGTGAATTAATGGAGAATGCTCGACTGGATGCTTGAGATTAGTAAGAGGATTCAAGCTGGAAGCTTTCTCTATCATAGTGTAAGAAACATGTTATGGGACGAAGATGTACCAATGGAAGTAAAGGAAACTATGTACAAGATGTATTACGTACCCATAACAACTTACGGAGCAGAAACTTGGACAGTGACAAAGGAGGATGAGAGTCGAATACAGGCAGCCAAAATGAAGTTCTTGAGGAGTATGATACAGAAGAGTATAAGAGACAGAATAAGGAATGAGAAAATCCAAGAAGAAATTGGAGTGGAAAAAAATGAATGATAGAATAAGGAAGAGCCGACTAAGATGGTTTGGGCACATAAAGTGAATGAGTGTTGAAAGGATGCCAAAAAAGGTGATGAAAATGCAAATACAAGGAAGGAGAGGCCGTGGATGACCACGATTGAGATGAAAGGACACAATCCAACGCAGTATTATAGAAAGAAACCTGGACTGAGACACTGTTGCAGGAGGAGGGTGGAAAGACCGAAGAAAGTGGAGAGGAACCATATTTGCCCGTACCCGGCTATAGCGGGATAAAGGGAAATTGACGCAAGTGCGATAACAGGTATAACTTGAAAACAATATTCTCTCACCCATGGGTAACGAATACAGATATTGAGCTTGAATTATTATGGTTATTATTATTATTATTATTATTTTATGATTGTGATTATTATTATCATTTTACAAATTATTATTACTTGTATGTATAGTATAGTATTAGTATTGTTATTATTTACGTAGTTGAATGATCGTATTGTGTGTGAGGTTATGTAATGAAGTATTAGTATTACTATTATTTACGTAGTTGTATGATTGTTTTGTGTGTGAGGTTGTCATGGAACACGTGTTGGACATAGACATTGATATCAGTTCCATTAATACCTGTTAATTAATAATTTATTCTTACCTGTATATATAAATTGTAATCCATAATTGTGAAACACACTGTAACTTCCAAAATGATAACAGATACGAGAACGATTGAGAATATTCCATCCATTGTGAAATGTGTATTACGCGCTCTAGAATTTTCACAAAGATATTTTTTGTAATGTAACTTCCTAAAAGCTTGGCCAGGCACCTATATAAAGAGACAATCGTGACGGGTAAGTTAGTGACTGCCGAGTTATTGACAGTTGGTTGTTGTTTAGTAGAGTAATGGTGTAGCAAGTATATATCTCGGGCTGACATGCAATATTTGCAGTCTCCATATTGAAATGCGCAGTCATCTGTTTTCAATTGTGTTTCAAAGTTGAAACCTCTTTGTGCTGTGTTATTCAGTTGTTTTTAATAACGGCGGCTTTGTTGATATTCTCGAAGTGTTTTGACAACAGTGATTAAGGTTATGTGTGTGTTTTGTGAATACGTGTAAATAAAATAATTGTACCAACTGACAGCATCTCGTGTGCGTCTTTGTGGATACGTTAAAATGATGATGATGATGATTATTGAACTTAGAGACCTATCAATGCCTGATGATTCACCGGCAGGTAATTCCGGAGAGAACAAAAGATAAATGAAGCAATCCGGTCCGGTAGCATGGACGGACTGGACAAAGCTGTTTTCAGTAAACTTTTTTAATATATAGATTTTTTTGTAGTGTCCATAAATGACTGTCTGTTTACTCTGTTATAGAAACCTTTGTTGCCTTGGCACTTATACTTGGTGTACATCATACTACTGCTGCGCAAATATTTTTCACACGTTTCGGAATAGTCAAGAAACACATTTCTAACTTTGCCACATGCTTTTAAAACATTTTATCCTGGTGCATGTGTTATAATCGATTGCACAGAAATAAAATCAGAAACACCAGCAAGAATAGATGAGAGATGTTACATGTATTCTTCGTACAAGTCATGTTTTGGATTTTTTAAGTTTTTATTAGCTGTGGCCCCAAACGGAACTACTGTTTTTGTTTTTGTTTCTCCTTGTTGTGGTGGAAGGACTAGTGATACTTTCACTGTTAACAATTCGGGCTTCTTAAATCTTTTGAGCGAGGGGAACATTACATTACATTACATTAGCCGACAAGGGATTCTCAGTCACCTCATTCTTTACTTGTTATGCCACCTTTTCTTCCCAATGGGTGATTTACAGAAGATGAAGTGTATAAACTCAGTGTAGCAAGTGTTCGAACTTATGTTGCAAGATGCATGCAGAAGATGAAAATTGTGTGCTAACAAATTTCTTGACACCAATAATAAAGAACGTAGAACTGTAATCCTTGTACATAATACACTCTGATAAATCTAGCCTCTCATAACTTCGCTTAGCAATATTACAAGAGTCATCTACTTACTCCAATTGACAGAATTCCTGTTTATCGCTTACCGGATGTTGCCTGTCAATAGCTTGTCAAAAAAATAGTCAGTTCCACTGGAAATCTCAATCCTTAAATAGATTTCAGGTAGTTCCAGTTGTGATTAATTTTGCCCAGTGCCAACAATATCAGATACCTGTACAAAAATATACAACCTATGCCAGAAAAGTTGCACTTACCAAGTAATGATCATAGCTCCTGTAGAAGTAGTCCCCTTGGCTATCTATACACAACTGCCAACGTTTCTGGGGAAATTGTCAACTATGATGCTTGTAAGCTCATGTGTCATAGCCGTTGGATGTCTGATTTCTTGAAGAAGCTTTCCTTTCAGTTGCAGTTTCACTCGTGTAATCAAGAAAAAAACGCAAGGCGAGACGTCAGTGACAAAATGTCTGGGCAGATACTCAAAAACAGATAAAGTAGTGTAAGGTCATGCAGTAAGAACCAGTCCTGCGACTGCCATAAATCATGGCGGCGATGTCGAATTGCTTGTCGCAAACGTTTCAAGACTTCGATGTAAAGAGTTTGGTTCACTCTTTCACGTGGTGGAAAGTACTCATGATGAACTAACCCTTTACTGTCAAAGAATGCGATCAACATCGTCTTTGTTCTTGAAGGTAGATGTTTGGCTTTTTTTTTCTTCAAAGCTGGTGATCCATGACTCCGCCATTCTGCACTTTGACACTTTGTGTGGAGGTCATACTGGTAACACCAGTAATAATCTTTGTTGGAAACGTGGGATCACGTCTGGTTCTATCCAGTAGTTCCACAGAAATTCTTCATCCTTCCTCCTCCTGGTCGTCTGTTAGGGTGTGCGGGACGAGTTTTGCATATAATAAATGTAAGAAATTTATTTCACTTCCACCGATTCAATACAATTCAAAATGTTGATGTTTAAGTTAAAACATTATTCAAATGAGGGTTGAGACATGTTTTGCCCTTTCCTATGGGGCATCATCAGTCATATCATTACCTCAAATCCTAATCAGGTACCTGGTTGAAAATCGTTCTAAAATCTGTCGCGAAATTGACTACATTAAAAAACTTACAAATCAATCGCAAATTTTTTTTTTCACAGTGTTGCTTCCTTAAATAGATTTCAGGTAGTTGTGATTAATTTTGCCCAGTGCCAACAATATCAGATACCTGTACAAAAATATACAACCTATGCCAGAAAAGTTCCAGGACTGAGGTTTTAAAAAAGTAGAATGAATACACTAATGAATGCATTGAACAAACTTCACTTCACTTCACTTCACTTCACTTAAAAAAGCCGTCATATAAGTAGAAATATTATATTGATGGCCTATAGCCATGGTTGATGCTAAATATGAAGGATGAGTTCTCCACCTAATCAATATTTTACATAGTGTCAATATTATTTACATAAAAGGACAGTACCGGTTTCGACCTGTAAATAGGTCATCTTCAGCTGTTGAAGAACCTGCTTAATAGAGACTGTACAGATTAAATACTACTGAAATTAAAGTTAAACAAGAATGCCATTAAAATAAACATAAATGCCACTATTCTAAAAAATACCAAAGGTTAAGATATATACATATGGTACATTTTTGGGGGTTAGAGGGCTTTTTCCATGGCCCCATGATTTCTACATATTTAAAAAATTATATTTGCCGAGGTTGAAATTGGATACAATTCTAAGAGTTTATCAAGAATCACTGACATTCTGGTGTCAAGTTTGATAAAAATTGTCTCTATACTTCCTAAATACACGAAAACATATTTATCTCTATCTGATTCTTCAATATATCCAGTCAGATAAAAAAGGCATTTTGATTAACTTCCGGGTGACACGCCCCCTCATACAAGTGATATCAAAATGGTGTCCGGCCAGTGACACCATGGGGTAAGCGTATCACAACAAGGAAGCAACAAAACCAAAATGCAACCAAAACACAAAAATAAAATTAAAATAAATGTGGAAGAGAGAATATTTAACACAAGGGACCCATTTCCCAAGGAACAAAGGGTGGGATCAACAAGGGAACCAGAACAAGCATCTACAAGAAAACTTTGTACACCCTTTTCAAAAAACTATACTATAATTAATTCAAAAATTAATACAAACTACTACATCTTTCGCAGAAAATAAAAAGGTGAAATAAATCAGTTTTGTCTAGTTAGAAGAAATATTGAAGTTTCGAGTAAATAAAAATAAATACATAATAATTCTGTTTGTTTTTTTTAAAGAGAAATTTTGATATATATATAGTGCTTTAAAATTAGAACAAATAATTTATAAATTCTAAGGTGAGGGTTTTAACAAATAAATATACCATCTCTTAATTTCAATAAATAAATAATTTATGTAAATAGTACCAAATTTAAGAAAATATAATTTTTTTAAACGAAATACTAACCCTAGGACCTAATTAAGAAAGGAGCTCCTTAATAAACCTAAAATATATTATTTTACATGATATCTACACTTTAAAAAAGTAAATTGTCTAAGGACCATTCTTAATGGAGGGTTCACTACACCGAACGCGTAGCAGAAAATGATAAATGCAAAACGCGTTGCATGAATCGATCACAAAGACATCTCTGACAAAAAATATCAGTCACATAGCATATCCCAGAAATAGAACCGAATAGCATAGTAAAATTTAGCATCACCAATATAAGGCCACAAGAAGAAAAAAACGAGAAGTCATCGTTCATATGCCGCACACTTCAAGAGAGAACCGGTCAGGTAATACAAAATGTTAGTAATCACATACTCAAGTACATGCTCGTAGGATAGCAACAACAATTGAGATCCATACACAACGGCATCCAGAGGCAGACTCTCACGCGATAAGATAACAATACAACAGTTACGTAACGACCAGGCAAAGATAAGAACAGATAATCAACTATGGCAACCAACACGGTTCGAGGCGATAAGGCCACTCAACAAAGCAAGAATGATGACACAAACGTATTAAAGCCCTCCATTAACAATATCCTTACATTCTACAGATCACTACTCGTAAAATGAATAATACAGAAATATGTTGTCACCAAATAGCCCAAAATATACTTATCTAGCTTAACCCTTTCCGGCCCAAAGCGCCCGAAAGCGCCCGACTGTTCATTTAGCCTTCCGGTCCTTAGTGCCCGAAAGCGCCCGGCTGCATTATCTGCATTCGTCTGCGATCTGTGCGATAGTTTTTTATTTTTCTCATCAGAGAAGTGTTTATAAGGCATTTATGAACACGCAGTGCAATCTACAAGTCTTAGGGAATAAAGGACGAGAGATAATCTGTCTTGACGTTGCCTAGGCAACGGTCTTGAACTTCCGCGAGCGCGGGTCAGCTGTTTCGTCCGTAAACATGGCGGGATTGAATATCGTGTATATTGAAACAGCTGAATATGGGCGAAAAAAGTGACACAGAATCCTTGAGTAGGGGTGCAGGTGAATGTTTAATGAGTGAATAATGTATCAACGAAGATAATTTTAGTGATAACAGTGATATGAATGAAAACGAATATCGATAAATCGGACCTGATGGCGATGCCACGGCAATTCAGGTGACACAAATATTACGTTTCGTTACTCCGAATGATTAAATGGATGATGTTGAACCTGCGCATAATTCGGAAAGAGTATTAGGGGAAAGAGATTGTTTTTGCGTATGTTAGGAGGAGAAAAACTATTCAGTGACATAGCCTATTGCGCATATAACAATGCAGCCTTCAAACAGTCGCATTCCGGTAAGATAAAACCAGAATGGGAAGACCCTTGCCCAGATGAAATAAAATCTTATATACATGGGCATCATTCCACTTCCAAAATCACGTGATTATTGGTTTTGAGGGATTCAGACAACATGGGAATGTGACAAATGCAGACTGTCTCTGTGTCGAGTATCACGAGGAGGGGGGGGGACACATTATGACTCAATAAACAGCATGGCGGACCAGATGAGAACGCGGATTGAGAACGCTCTCAAAACGATAGTTAATATTACAGAAACAGGTGGTTACCTTAAAAATGAGAAGAAAGAAGAGATACTAAAAGCGGTAAGTGATCTGAGAAACTGCTTTGATATAATAACTAATGTAGTGAAAGACAAGAACAACGAAATGATCGTTTCTGAAAGCGAGGTTATGGAATACCAAAGAGAAGACGTATCAGAGGGAGAAGACAGTTTGATTCCGAGACAACTAGCGCCATCTGATGGCCACAACCAAGAACCTGTAAGTAACTCCAACTGGCAGCTACTTCCATCTAGCGGCCACACCCAAGCAGGAGAAGGTAGCTCAACCTCGGAACAAATAGCTTCATCTGCCGGCCACAACCAAGAACCTACAAACAGCAACAACAAGCAACTTCAACCATCTGACGGCGGAATGCAAAGCTCGCACTTACTTGAACGGACAACCCAGCTCATTCAGCAAAAGAAAGCCGTGAACAATGAATCTACAGATCTAGCGGATTTAAAAGAAACCGTAAGATATATGATGGACTTCATAACGAATAAAATAAATATAATTATTGAAGAAAAAGTTACGCAGACCCTGAATAGGAATGCAGTGCTTACTCACAAGGATAATGAAGTACCGGTACTCAATAACAAAACAGACGGAAGGGATAACGATCATAACTATACAGGAGAAACAGAATGGACAACTGTAATAAATAAAAGAAACACACAAACCATCAGAGGGACAAGGGTTCAAGAAGATGATCTACAAGCTGCTGTGAATTAACTCCAGTAACAATGACGGGAAATCACATCCCCATAACGAGGCAGGAAATATATAATACAATAACAGCAGCAAAAAATGGAAAGGCCCCCGGCCCAGACAGCATTTGCACAGAACACCTGAAAGACTCTCTACCTGTCATGCTAGACTACTGGGTAGAACTATTCAACACATGCATGCACACTGGGGAAATTCCAGAGCAATGGAGATTGTTAACAATCAAAATGATATTTAAGAAAGGAGAAATTGACAATCCTGATTCATATCGAGGTATAGCCCTCGAAAATACATCATTCAAAATCTTCATGAAAATCTTAACAATCAGGCTTGTAGAAGAAATAGACTCCCAGATACCAGAAAATCAATTCGGCTTCCGAAAGGGAAGAAGCACACTACATGCTGTAAAATATCTAATAGAACAGGTCCAAGATACATTGAGGCATCCAGGAAAGAAATATTTTGTAGTCTTCGTAGACTATCGTAAGGCTTTTGACCTTGTTGATAGAGCAACACTCATCCGGAAACTCAATTACCTAATAGGAGCTACACATCCGATAGCAATCATAATCTCGAATATCCTCAAATATAACTATGTCCAAATATCAGACAACATAACCCTATCCAAAAACGTAACCCAAACAAATGGAGTCCTACAAGGTGACCCAATCAGCCCAATTTTATTCAACATCATGACAGCAGACGTCACAGAAATAATCACAGATACCTCAGCATTGCTTATACTTTACGCAGATGATATGGCAGTAGGCTCAGAAAACATAGAAGAGCTCCAAGAGGTCCTCAATAGGCTCACATCATGGCCAGAAAGAAACGGTTTGCAAATAAACCACAACAAAACTAAACAAATGACCTTTAGGAAAGGAGGAAAACATGCACCTAAAAATACAATAACCATGCACAACAAACCTCTGGAAGTAGTGCCGAAATTCAAGTACCTTGGAGTCACCCTCCAAACTACTCAAACATCCTACAATATCCACGTCAAAGAAAGAGCAGCCGCAGCAATAAAAGCCATCTACAACATTCAACAACCTCAACAAATATCATTGGGTACAGCAATGCTACTCTTCAGGACAGCCATATCACCAATAGCAACCTATGGGATTAGCATCACCTGGGAAAAACTCATACTCAGCGACCTGATGACAATAGGAAAAGTCAAGGCCCGATATCTCAAGAGAATACTAGGCATTGGGAAGTCAGCCCCTTCAAGGTTAACGTATGTTCTAACCAAGGAGGACTATTTCATTGACGATATCAAAACACAGTTTTGTCTACCAAACACCAAGCCCTACGAGAATGCGCGCCAAAATTTAAACGAGAAAAGGAATGCTATTTGGTCCGACTTCTATTCCACGGACGCTATAATGACGGAAGAATGGAAGCGAGCAAATTACGAGCTACGGCACGTAATTACACGTTACGCCACTCATGGATTTCACCACAGATTCTGCCAAACCAAAAACTTCCACCAGCCGAACGAAGACTGTATATGTAACCTGTGCAACGATCATTGTGAAAGATACCATGCACAAAACTGCAAAATGAGGACAACCTCAATAATAAGAATGGCATTAGCATGGTGGACTATCTGTACAAAAACTGTTTTTGCACATTGTGCGCTTTTCATTTAATAATAATAATAAACAGAGAAATGGATGTGATGGTATATTTTCTAATGTTATTGAAAATTTGAATTCATTGTGACCAATAGTTTTTACTGTATTTAACTTTTTTGAAACAATACGGTCTGTTTCAGTTTTTGCTAAATAATAGGTTGAAACCTGGGGATAAGCGGAGTGAAAATGCAGGCGGAAAAGGGTTAAATAACTTTAATAATAATGATAATAATTATTTGGGAAAATTAGTGTCAACATAGATTGCTCGGTGCACAATTCAAAATGTTCCCTTACAGAGGAGAAACGAACTCGTAATAAAATAATGAAAATAAATAAAACAAGATGTCACAATAAAATGTAACGTCACACACAGGCAGAATTTACAAGAACGGGCAGCGATAAATCAAATGTAAAACACCAGCACGTGGGGAACGTCACGAAAAACACACACAAATAAAATAAATAATATGAAAAATAAAATGAGAAACGATCAAAACACACCAAGGGTTTAACGGACATCACAAAGCACATACT
Organism: Anabrus simplex; assembly: GCF_040414725.1. Taxonomy (NCBI): domain Eukaryota; kingdom Metazoa; phylum Arthropoda; class Insecta; order Orthoptera; family Tettigoniidae; genus Anabrus; species Anabrus simplex. Next base: position 1,791,273,470 of record NC_090265.1, on the reverse strand, counting down.
ACGGCTCCAAAAATACAAGACCATGACGAAAATGAACAAACATAAATTATGGCTCACCAAAATTATGAACGCAAACTACGATGCGCATACAAAATTTAAAAAAACAACAACGTATCCACAAATAAAGAGAGGCGGTACTTACAGAAATGAAGAAAATTACATACCAAATAACCAATAATGAATTAAGCAACGGAACAGTCACTATCAACCACAAGGCAACACTACACTTTAAAACAAATACCTCACCATATTCGTCTTATACCATCTTATACACTAATGTTATATACATTATTTACAATTCCCAATCCCTGAAAGGGATACAGAATGTTTTTCACCCAATGCCTGTACTAGGCATGCTGAATACGCCAGCTGGCCTGAGACACCCAGTTCTCCGTGTCATGCTCCAGTGAGTTCGAAATGCAGACAGCCGACAGCCGTTTCCAAGCGCCCAGCACGCTTCCACAGTTTAGCGAGTTATGCGCTATCTGTCTAACAGCATTCAAACTCACCGCAAGTTCCACAACGTGCACATAGATGGTGTTAATGTACACATTTCAGGCAGTCAAATACACTGTGTTACCAACATAGGAGTGTCAAATGTGCCATGCAAATGGTCCAACAACACATACGAAAAGTCCAAATATATTATACAGATATACGAAGACGTACAGTCAGATTTCAAGTTTGTTTATTAATTGTAACGCCACACGGGCTCTAATAATTACTTTAGATTCCACGACACTATCTACAAACAGCAAGGCCTTCCCATGGGTTTACCAGCTTTAGGAATACTAGCTGAGATCTACATAGACCACTTGATAAACAAAATCATTTACAAAATAAAACATCAACCAAAATCCAAATTAAGCAGAAACAGCGAACTAAGAAAGACTATGCTTTTTACATTCAACAACACCCACATCCACCCCATAACCAATATTTTCAAAAAACACAATCTAAGAATAGCTTCCAGAACCACACATAATAATGCTTCTATTTTACACAACACTAAATTGGTCAATGAGAATAACAAATACAGCCACTCAGGATATACCGCATAAAATGAAACGATCATGAAGCCAGCTACATCGGACGCATTGGCAGATTTTTTCTATTCGATACAACAAACACATCAATGCCACTAAATATAATCACTTTTCATCCGTAGGGCAACCTGTGGAGGAACACAAGCATAAATTCAGTAATATTGCGAATGACACGGAAATTTTAAATATGAACCCCACAGGCCCATTGCTCAATATAATGGAAGATTTTTACATCAACAATGACCAATACGCTAATCCTAACTTCAACTTAAACAAAATCGCAGACAAAACAAACATTCTTTTAAACACATCCATAACCATTCTAAATCAGCAAAGACAAACCCGCACACACCCCAACAGACACACCCTACTCCACACCACCCCCTCAACAAGCTGCTTCCCCCTCTCCACCACCTCTCCTTCTTTACGCTACGACAGCCACAAGATGTACACACAACAATGTGCAACACGCTCCCAACTTTGCTCGAAGACATATCCAGCTCAGCTTGCACGTAAGTAACGCACACACCATGTACACAACCTATTTAACAGGCACTCTCTATCAGTTATTCTAATACTTACCTTCCTTTTCTTCTTTCTCAGACTTCATATATTTACCTGACTGAAAGCAAGTATGAAGAGGGGAGCACCCACAACCCACTTTCATTGATTTCAATATGTCGCACACAGCAACGTAAACCTCAACAAGGAAGTTTAATATAAACTAGCATGTTTTTCAGTATTGATATAGACTGAGAATGAGCTACGTATCTGTAAACAGGTTACTGAACCTCTTTTTCTAATGAATACGACGTCCCCGCATATTTGCGGCCCATCAGTGCACTTTGAATCATCTTATAAAACCGTTGGACATAGTGTTGGCATTTAACATTAGATATCCGAGCCTGACACCAGAATGTTGGTGATTCTTCTTAACCCATTGAGCCCTGCATATTTGTTGGATTGAAACTGCATTGGCGCTGGGATTATTTTGGAGGAAATATAGTGTCGCTTCATATCATGAGAAATTTCTTAGTTACAAGACCATTAAAGATTTAAATATACATGAACACAAAAGGCTTCCCTACCACAAACTGCGGATCAAGGAATACAGTAAAACACTTAATTTTATTTGCATCACGGGACCGTAGGCCTACTCAGTCTGCCTGCTGAGCTGTAACCCAGTTTTCTCTTTGCACTTTCTCTTCGATTTCCACATCTATTTGTTATTCAGGAGCATTGCTCACACTAGTACTAATATTACTACTAATTTCACTGAAAAAAATTACATTCCTAATCATCATTACTTCCTAAAAGGGGTTATATATCTGTAAATTTCAGTTGTATACTGGCAGCCATCTTGTTTACAAGCGAATCTCAAAGGTAGAGATAGCCCACTTCAAACTAATATTACCAAGCACACTATCGATATATATTACCAAAGAGCATATAACATTGCAAAGAAAGAGTCCCTACACAAATCACAAATGCAACTCACTCTGCCATCTCTTGAGGAAAAGTAGAATTACGTAGTAAAATGAGACAACGGAACAGTTCCGTGGTCCGGCGTTTGGTCCACCGAGACGAAGCACGGAACGGTTCCGTGGCTCGGGCCCAATGAGTTAAACTCTAAGAATTGTATCCAATTTCAACCTCAACAAATGTTTTTGAAATATGTAGATATCATGGGGCCAGGAAAAAATCCCTTTAATCCCAAAACTGTACCATATATATATAATCTTAATCTTAAGTATTTTTTAGAATAGTGGCATTTATGTTTATTTTAATGGCATTCTTTTTTATCTTCAATTTTAGTAGTATTTATTCTGTACAGTTGCTATTAAGCAGGTTCTTCAACAGCTGAAGATGACCTATTTACAGGTCAAAAGCGGTACTGTCCTTTTATGTAAATAATATTGACACTATGTAAAATAAAGTATATATTAGGTGGAGAACTCATCCTTCATACTCGTGTGCTTGAACTATCAATATGGACTATGAAGCTAATAGATTATAGATGCTAAATATTAATGAAAGTTTAAAAAATACTATTACAAAATGGTGGAAATGATTATAGAACAATACAAATGTTTATATACGAAATGAAACACTGTTGTATTGCACAGGGCTTCAGAAACTAGATTTTTATGCATATTCACCTCTGGGTTCTGTTACTGTCCATGTTAAGTATGATTATTCCTTTCTTGAAACATGCATTCCATTGTTGGAAAGGTTTTATTTTGGCCACTTCATCTCTTTATTGCAGCAAAAGATGAATGCCTGAGATCAGTAAATGATTGTTGACATTTCAGCCAACTCATTTGATTGGTCTACAATAGATTTGCTCAACATAAGTGCTCAGGTTGAACTGCAACATGAATGCAATATTTTTCTAGGCTAGTCACAAACTATATTTTAAAAAAATGTATAACTTGTTTGCTAATCTTGAATAGACTATATCAAGTACGACGTGTCAAGGACAAACATATGGAAATAAGCACAGTATTGCAATGCTTTTCCTCATCATTTCGTGCATAAACATTTGTACTGTTGTATACTCATTTCCGCCATTTTGTAATAATATTTTTTAAAACTTTCATTAATATTTTGCATCGACTATGGCTCCAGGCCACGAATATTATATTTCTACTTATATGACGGCTTTTTTATGTGAAGTGAAGTTTGTTCAATGTATTCATTAGTGTAGTAGATTTTTAATTAATTTGATACATAGTTAACTACATGATTTGTAAGTTTGTTTAATGTATTCAATTTTGCAGCAGATTTTAGAACAATTTTCAACCAGGTACCTGGTAGAATTTGAGGTATTGATACGACTGATGATGCGTCATAGGAAAGGGCGAAACATGACTCAACTCTAATTTTAATGTTTTAACTTCATTGTC